>NC_091472.1:35506082-35816082 GCF_036971445.1 Narcine bancroftii
GGAGCCGAACAGGAGTGTGGGTATGACAACGGCTCTGTATACGCTTATCTTTGTGAGGTTTTTCCGTTGGTTGTTTTTCCAGACTCTTTTGTGTAGTCTTCCAAAGGCGCTATTTGCCTTGGCGAGTCTGTTGTCTATCTCATTGTCGATCCTTGCATCTGATGAAATGGTGCAGCTGAGATAGGTAAACTGGTTGACCGTTTTGAGTTTTGTGTGCCCGATGGAGATGTGGGGGGGCTGGTAATCATGGTGGGGAGCTGGCTGATGGAGGACCTCAGTTTTCTTCAGGCTGACTTCCAGGCCAAACATTTTGGCTTTGCGGAAACTGCCAAAAAAATGCTCTGAATACAATGTCAAGAAATATCGAAGCAGGCAGAGCTCATTCAGCTCCTACATCCACTACACCTTTCAATAACATCATTGCCTTAGCCCCACTTTCCTGCAGTGATCTCATGTCCCTCGATTCTCTTTATGTCAAACTCTGCCTTGAAAATATCAGAGCTTCAACAGCCCTCTTGTACAACAAAGAATCACTATCTTCTGGGTAGAAATTTATCTCGTTGGTCTTGAATGGCTGTATTCTAACATAGCCAGCTTGTGGTTAGAAGGGAATCATCTTGGAGAGTGCCAGGGCCTATCTGAATCCTGATCCATGACTGCACTTGATTTTGTTTTCTTAAAAACTGGCAGAATTTCCGTTTTGTGGCTATGAATCAGAGTCCTCATTTGTGCTCTGGATATTTCAGGCCCTTGAATGTGCTACATTATTCAGTGTCACAGATGATCACATTGTACCATTTAATAAAAGTCCACAATTCATTTATCGAGGCTTCTGGGCCGGATATTTTATTTGAAATCTGAGAGTTACATCAGGGCTCTTGAGAGATAAATGGCCAAACATTTCACATTTATAATACCAATCCAGATTTATAATACAAATCCCATTTATAATTATTTCCTCAGCAAGGAGTCAAACTTGTAAATGATTAAAAAAACAAAGTTCATTTCCAGTTCCGATGCAGAGCTTCAGGATTTAATTTAAACAAAGGTAAACTATGGTCTAATCTCCAATTAGATGGATCACCTGCAGATGCTGGAATCTGGAGCAAAAAAGAAACCATTGGAAGAGCTCAGTCAAGCAGCATGTGTTGAGGCAAAAGGGGTTCTGTTGAGGCTGAAACCAAGTCACTGGAGACACTGAAGTGAGTACATATAAAAGGTCTTTATTCATCACAAGGGGCCTTCTCTTGGAGATCTCCATGGTAGAATCTCCAATCACAAAGTACATTTTTAAACTTTTTAAACACCAAGACAATGGATGATTGTATGGTTTAAAGGATTACAGGTGCTCCTCAACTTACGATGGGGTCACATTCCGGCAAACCCATCGTAAGTCGGAAAATTGTAAGTTGAAAAAGAACACCGCACCTACCAATTTTTGCAATTAAATTTTGAAATAGTTTTATTCCACACTGAAACAAAACATTAATGTTCACAGCTGAAAACACACTGGGCATGGAGAATGTTTGAAGCATTGAAATAAGGTTAATTGCTGGATAGTGAGAGTGGTGGGAATGCAAGAGGGAAGCATACTGCATATCGCAAGCATGGGAACAGATTGAAATTCGAAATTGAAAGTACAGATTCGAACCAGTGTAACTTTGAAAAATCGTAAGTCAGACCATTCTAAGTAGGGGAGCACCTTTATACAATAAAAACACAAGAAATGTTGGAGGGACTCAGCTGGTCTCCCACCATCCACAGGAAGGAAAGATATATTAAGAAGGGCTCAGGTTCAAAAGGTCGTTGATATAGCTTTATCTCCTTTGGTCACCGCGAGACTGGCTGAATTCCTCCAGCATTTCTGTGTGTTTTTACTACAATCAGAGCACAAAGCACCTGACACCCAAAATAGATAAATACAAAAACTGCAGATGTTGGAATCTTGAGAAAACAATAAAGCTGCCGGAGGAACTCAGCAGTGGAGAGAGGGTCAGTTAACATTTTTGGATCGAGTCTAAAGTGGGAAGGAGAGCTATCTCTTGCAGCTAGAGGTGTGAGTTCCTGCAGTAGCTTATTGTTTGCTCAGGATTCCAACACCCGACACCTTTGTGTTTCTCTATTGTCCCACACTTGATGATTGGTTTTAATGGCCTTGATTCAAGAGATGGCCACTTAAAATATAATACAGGAGATGGCCACTTAAATATAATAGATGGCTACTTAGTGCTTTCTCTCATTTCATCCTGACAGCTTGATGGATTGTCAATTAACATGCACAATTATTTATTGTCTTCCCCTAGATAGCTCGAATGGTATAAAATCAAAATCTGCCATGTCTACTGATTGGTTTCTGTAGTCTCACAGTAACAGCCGAACTTAAATTGGGAGTTAAACAAGGAAATCTGTCGACGCTGGAGTCGAGTGCAATACAGGCCTTGCTGTCGGTTACCTTTTACTTCCTATGGATGCTGTGTGACCTGATGAGTTTCCCAAGCAGTTTTATGTATTGAACTTAAATTGCGAACAAGTTTTGTCATGTTGAAGACTGGTTCTTGTTTAAATTAATACCTGCTATATCCAAATAATTCCATAACCCATAATTCCAGAATGATTCCCACTGTGACAACAGATTTGCCCTGATGCGATGTCTGACCTGAAATGTGGACATATCCCTTCACCTGCACAGCCTAACCTGCCCAATTTTTCCAGCAGTTTATTATTTGTCCTGAATTTTTCAGGCATGCTGATCGGGAAATTATAAGCCCAGTGGCAGACTTCCCATTGCTAACTGAAAGAGATAGAAAAGCAAGGAATTAGAACCATAGAACACTACAGCATAGAAACAGGCCTCTTTGGCCCTTCTAGTCTATGCCAAACCATTTTTCTACCTCGTCCCACTGACCAGTACCCAGTCTATAGTCCTCCATACCTCTTCACTCTATGTATCTGTCAAAATTCTTAGTGTCAAAATTGAGCTGCATTCACCACTTCATCTGAAGCTCATTCCACATTCCCACCAGTGAAGAAGTTCCCCATTAGATTCTTCCTAAATTTTCTCCTTTCACCCATGTCCTCTGGTTTGTATCTCACACTATATTAAGAAGTTCATCGTCAGAATCCATGTCATTTGCTCAAACTTGATTAACATCATACGTGTCATCATATTCGTCAAGAAAAAGTCTATCTTCATTTACTCTGTCTGTCCCCCTCATAATTTTAAATACCTCTATCAAATTTCCCCTCATTCTTCTACACTCCAGGGAATAAAGTCCTAACCTGTTTAACCTTTCCCTGTAACTCAGTTTCTGAAGTCCAGGCAACATCCTAGTAAATCTTCTCTGCATTCTTTCTATCTTATTGATAATTTTCCTGTAGTTATGTGACCAAAACTGCACACAAAATTCCAAGTTTGGCCTCACCAATGTCTTAAACAGCTTTATCTAACTCCTTTACATAACATCCTAACTCCAATACTGAATACTTTGATTTATGTCAAAAGCTCTCTTCACAACCCTTTGTAATTGTGAAGCCACTATCAGGTAACTATGTATCTGTATTCCCATATCCCTATGTTCTACCACACTACTCAGTGCCTGTTGTAAGTGAGGAAACAGGTTTGGTAGCACTCAAAGGCAAGGACTCTGAACACAGTTTTGATGGGGAAGGACCTAATTTACAGAAGGCAAGTGTGGGAAATGGTTAACTGATGCAGCACAAACACACACACATGCACACACGTATGCACACCCACGCACGGGCGCACACCCACACACATACACGCACGTATGCACACCCACGCACCCACACTCACCCACACATGCGTGTGTGCTCACACACACACACACACACACACACACACACGCACACACACACACACACACACACACACACACACACACACACACACACACGTAGCCGTGGGAAAGAAATAGCAGACAATTAATAACAAACGTGGGGAAAATAGCATGGGAACAAGATCACTATGATGTTCCACCCCCCCCCCCCACCCCCTCGACTCCGTGCAGGCACGGCTCTCTGCTACAAGGGACGCTAATTAAACACTCCCAACCTTTTTAACAGTGCATGTCTTACCAACAGTTTATCCATCAACCTTCCACATTTCTAGGCCTGGAGTGAAGCAGGGTCTGTACTGTGGGCTACAGATAATCTTGGAGGGAAGGGGAGACAACAACTGGTTCCCCTTTGGCTATCCCATCTACAATTCTAGCCCGTGCAATCGTGAATGTAAACTTGCCCCTGTTAGTATAAAGGGACTGTTCCCTTAAAACATTGATCCGTAGCATCCATTCAGGGAAAGCCACTATTAAGTCTGTTACAGGTATATGTGGCCTCGGGTGGAGGGGGGGGGCCTGCCTTCATCCTATAGGGGAGGTAGTGGGGGTCTGCCACCCTATGGGTGAGGGTTCCTGCTGGTGCAGATGGGACAGTTCCTGTTTCAGCAGGTCTTTGAGCTCAACCTTGAGGGCAGGAGAGACTGCTTGAAGTGGGGGAGAGCAGAGACCATGTCAGTGTTGGCAACAGCAGGCTCTAGGCTTTATCCCAGGATGGTCGGAGGTTTTCCACTGGCCTTTTTTCCCCTCACAAAGCTCTTTCCACAGGGTGTAAATGGCACAGGTCGGGATCCCATCTAGGTTGGCATGGTCCACCCCTGTGCATAGCAGATCCAAGTGCAGCTGCCTGCATGTAAAGCAGGGAAGGAATGTGTTTCCAGTCCTCACTGCTGCCCTACGGACCTTGGTGGTTCTAGCCCTTCCAGGAGGGTGATGGCATCCAGCATAGTCTTCCCATTAGGTGGTGCCATGAGGGGCAGGACCTCTGACTTTAAATCGGGGCACAAGGTGGTGACCAGGTATCCTGCTAGGGCACCAGTCACCTGGGTATTTTCTAAAAAGTTACGATCACAGTCTCCCTGGTAGATGCTGTTGACCAGTGCCCATTCTCTAATAACCTAGGTGTGTGTGTGTGTGTGTGTGTGTGTGTGTGTGTGTGTGTGTGTGTGTGTGTGTGTGTGTGTGTGTGTGTGTGCTGAATCAGCTACCATTTCCCTCACTTACCTTCTGTAAATAAAATCCTTCCCCATAAAGACTGTGTTCACAATCCTTGCCTTTGAGACCTACCAAACCTGTATCCTCACTCACAACAATTGGCTCAGTGAGCAGGATCTCCGGGGTCTACCCAATCCCACAGGGTAGTGCCTTCCTAGATCTCTGGTTATGGTGCCCAAAGGGTATTGTTGATGCTTTGTTGGTCAGAGAGGCTCCCCAGGGCGCTCACCTCTTGATAGAGAGGCTCAAATTGGGGGGGAGGGCCCTCATCCCACAGCCAGAGCAGCCATGTGGCCAGGTGCTCTCCCAGCTGTTAGCAGTAGCGATTCCCCCAGCTGAGTCAGCTCCTCTTGGGAGAAATTCCGGGTCTCTGTGGTCTCAGAGTGATCACAGGCATGCTTCCCTGTGACTTGGTCATCCGCATCCTTCTCATCCTCTCCGCATGGTGATGGGTCAAGTGCACAGGGGTTTGGATGCATAGGGGAAAGAGTGGTTGTGGGACCTAGGCTCCTCAGGTAACCCTCCTCATCACTATATAATCCCCATCCCCCAACCACGCCTCCAGCTTGTTACCATACTGGACCAGGGCTTGGATTTTTTGCGAGTCTAGCTGCCAACCATTAGCCTGCAGGTGAGTTCAGTCCCCCTAACCTCAAGATTGTTGGCTCGAGTCTAGGCAGCCTGGACTTCCTCCTGCAGTGTGCGGCAGCACTGCCAGAGCTCTTCTAGCTCCCTGTCCTTCTGGCTGCATAAATGCTGGATCTGGTTAGTAATCCTGACTTGGCATCTCAGGAGGGATGCAAGCAGCCAAAAGGCACCTCTTTGACTTCCTTTGGCTTGGGGAACCCTGTCTTCTTAAGGAGGGAGACATCATGGTGCTCCAGTTGCTCACCATGTGAGTCTAATTGCTCAGACCAGTCCACTGGTTTACCATGGTTTGTCAACATGCTGGCCAAGTGCTCAAATCCCTCCCTCTTGTCTATCCATCTGGGAATCCTTTCCTCACTGCCTGCAATGGCCTTTTTGCCCCTGTTCTATAACATTTCCCCATGTCTGTGTCCAGCCAAGACCCCGGAGATCCTGCTCACTGCGCCAATTGTTATGACTGAGGAAACAGGTTTGGTAGGTCTCAAAGGCAAGGATTGTGAACACAGTCTTTATGGGGAAGGATTTTATTTACAGAAGATAAGTGAGGGAAATGGTAGATGATTCAGCACAAACACACACACACACACACACACACACACACACACACACACACACACACACACACACATACCCACACATCTGCACACGCACACACCAACACCCACCCACACACAAACACATACACCCTCCCACACACACACACATCCACACACCCACCCACCCACACACATACACCCCCACACACATACATGCACATACACACACCCACACACATACACCCACACACACACCAACACCCACACACACACACACGCACACACCAACACCCACCCACACACAAACACATACATCCTCCAACACACACACACACACATCCACACACCCACCCACCCACACACATACACCCCCACACACCAACACCCACACGCACACACACAGACACCCACACACACCAACACCCACACACACACAGAGTTTACAGAAGCCATAGGAAAGAAATAGACAGCAATAAATAACAAGTGTGGGGAAAATAGCGTGGGAACAAAATATACACACAAACATACAATGAACTGGTACATACAATGATCAAGCAAAAATCACTACATTGCCCCACCACCCCTTGACTCAGTGCAGGGACGGCTCTATGCTACAAGGGACACTAATTAAATGCTCCCAACTCTTTTTTAACAGTTCACATCTTACCAACAGTTTCTCCAGAACCTTCCACATTTCTAGGCCTGGAGTGAAGCAGGGTGGTCCCAAGCTGGCAAAGAGAGAGAACAAAGAGCACTTTATAGGGATGGAGGGACCGGTCCAGATAGTTTACAGAGATCTAATGGCTTTGTGCCAGGAGAGTTAATTCAATTACAACAGTCAATGGCCCAAGGCCAGATACAGGCAGGTTGGAGAGTCCAATCCATGTAATTTACATGGATGCAATGGCAAGGTGTGTACTAATGGGTCAGGTGGAACTAAACCTTGATTGGCAGTTGGTGTGTTCTCTGGCTAGGTAGGTGGCAATGGTGTCATGTGACAGCCACAACCCTTCCCAATACAGTGCCCTACCAATCATGTATGTGCTTTCCTGGTTTGTACTTCTAAACACCTCACACTTGTCTGCATTAAATTCCATCTGCCTTTTATTAGCCCATTTTTACAGCTGGTCCAGATCCCTCTGCAGACTTTGAAAGCCTTCTTTTCTGTCCACAATGCCTCCAATCAGGAAACTTGCTGATCCAATTTACTGCAATATCATCCAGATCAATGATATAGATGACAAACAACAATGGTTCCAGCACCGATCCCTGATGCTCACCACTAGTCACTGGCCTCCAATTTGAGAAGAATTATCATCCACCAAAACATTCTCTGGTTCAGCCATTGTCCAATCCAGTTTACTACTACATCATGAATACCAAGTGTCTGAACCTTCCTGACTAAGCTCCCATGTGGAATCTTATCAAAGGCCTTACTAAAGTCTGTGTGGACAACATCCACAGCCTTTCCTTATCAACCTTTCTCGTAACCTTCTCAAAATTCTCTGTAAGTTTGGTTAAACAGAAATTATAATGCATAGAGCCACATTAACTATCCTTGGCTATCCAAATACTTGCATATCTGATCTCTTAGAACACCTGCCAATAATTTATGTATTACTGATGTCTGGTTCTTCACCCTATAATTTAAATCAACAAAACAAAGTGACCTGCCCTCCAATCATCTGGCACCACATCAATGACTAAAGATGTTTAAAATATTTCTGCCAGAGCCCCTGCAATCTCTACACTGACCTCCCTCAAGGTCTGAGGGAATATCTTGTCAGACCCTGGGGTTTTATCTACCCTTATTTACTTTAAGAAAGCAAGCACTTCCTCCTCCTAATCTGTATGGGTTCCATGACCTCACTGCTTGTTTTCCTTACTTCCCTTGGCTCTGTGCCAGTTTTCTGAGTGAATACTGATTTTAAAATAATTTAATATCTCCCCCATTTCTTTTGGCTCCATACAAAGCCAACCACTCTAATCTTTAAAGGGACCAATTTTGTCCTTTACTATCCTTTTGCCCTTAATATACCTGTAGAAACCCTTAGGAATTTCCTTCTCATTGTCTGCCAAAGCAACCTCATGTCTCCTTTTAGCCTTCCTGATTTCTTTCTTGAGTTTTTCTTGCATTTTTAATACTCCTCAAGTACCTCATTTGCTCCATGTTGCCTATACCTGCTATACACCTCACTCTTCTTCTGAACCAGATCCCCAATATCCCTCAAAATCCAAGGTTCCCTATGCCTTCTAACCTTGCCTTTGATCCTAACAGAGAAATACAAACTCTGACTCTCAACATTTCAACTTTGAAGGTCCTCTATTCACCTTGCACATCCTTATCCCAATCCAAGCATTCTAGATCCTTTCTCATTTTCTCAAAATTGACCTTTCTCCAATTTAGAATCTCATCCTGAGACCCAGACCTATACTTCTCCATAATTAACATGAAATTAATGGTATTACGATCACTGGACCCAAAATGTTTCTCTACACATACATCTGTCACCTGTCCTGACTCATCCCCTAATAGGTGATCCAGTATGGAACCCTCTCTAGTTGGTACCTATACATTGATTTAGAAAACTTTCCTGAACATATTTGACAAAGTCCAAGCCATCCAGCCCTTTTACAGTATGGCAGTCCCTGTCAATGTGTGCAGTTCTCCTACTATCACAACCTTATGTTTCCTGATGCTGTCTGCTGTCTCTCTACAGATTTACTTCTTTAATTCACATTGACTATTGAGCGGTCTATAATACAACTCCATGAGTGAGGTCACAACTTTCATGTTCCTCAGCTCCACCCATATGGCCTCAGTAGATGAGCCCTTTGGTCTGTCCTGCTGAAGCACAGCTGTGATATTTTTCCTGATGAGCAATGCTACTGCTCCCCCTTTCATCTCCCCCAACCCCCACTCCATTCTTTCATGCCTTAAGCAACGGAAGCCCAGAACATTGAACTGCCCCTCCTATAACCAACTTTTGCTAATGGCCACAATGTCATAATTCCACGTGCCAATTCAAACTCTAAGCTCGTCTGCCTTTCCTGCAATGCTCCTTACATTGAAATAGATGTACCTGAGAACATTTCCACCATGTACAACCCATTGATTTCTAATGGTGCATGCAATTTTCACATCTTCTTTTCCCTCTTCTACTCCTCTATCTGGTCTGGCACTCTGGTTCCCATCCCCTTGAAAATCTAGTTTAAACCCACTGGAGTAGCACTTGCAAACCTTCCCACAAGGATATTAGTCCCCTTCCCATTCAGATGCAAACCATCCTGTTGAAACATGCCCCACCTTCCCTGGAAGAGACCCCAATGAAGCAGAAACCTGAAGCCCTCCCTCATGCACCATGTCTCTTGCCAAGCGTTAAGCTGAATTATCTTCTTATTTCTAACCTCACTGGCATGTGACATGGGTAGCAACCCTGAGATCACAACTCCGAAGGTCCTATCCTTCAACCTAGCACCTAACTCCCTGAACTCTCTTGCAGGATCCTAAGTCATTGACCCCTACATGGACCACAACATTTGGCTGCTCATTCTCCCTCCTGAGAATGCCGCGAACTCGATCTGAGATAACTCAGACCCTGCCACCAGGAAGGGAACATACTATTCAGGATTCTTGATCCCTTCCACAGAACCTCTTATCAGTCCCCCTAACTGTAGAATCCCCTATCACTACAGCTTGTCTCTTCTCCTCCCTTCCTTTCTTAGGCACAGGATCAGACTCTGTGCCAGAGACCTGATTGTCGTGGCTTGTCCCTCCTCATCAGCATCCAAAATAGTATACGTTATTGAATGGAATGACCACATGAGTGGTTTGCTCTGATTGCCTGTTCCCTTACCTCTCCTGCTCAGTTCAAATCGCTTAGTAAGGAGATGTTTTAAAGTATAGGATTCAGCTCACTGGAAACCTGCTCAAACTCTAGCTCCACTAATTTCTCTTTCATTTCTTATTTTTTCTAAGTTCTAAATCTGCAAGTGCGGTTTTCCTCAAGCCTATTCCACCACACTGTTCCACTTTTCTTCCAGGATCATGGTCGTGGAAATTGAGAAAGGTTTCCTTAGATACCTTAACATTTTCTAGATTCTAGATTCATTTATTGTCATGTAATAGACCAGAAAATGTAACATTTCATGAAATTGCTTTCCACCTGCCGTAAGGCAGACAAAGAGTAACCATTAATGTCGCTCGGCACCCTTACTTTAAGAGAGAAAGAATAACAAGAGAGTCTTTTTCACAATAGATACCAGGGGGCTGAAGGAGTTTCACAAGTTAGTTCTGGACTGCAAGGAGTCATTCAAAATTAAATATAATAAAGAATCCTTAAAGCCAAATTCAAAATTTTCATTCAAAGTATGGGCTGGTGTTAACTCAACCCCAAAGGTTAAATAAATAAACACCTGCAATTTCCATTGTGTTACGAGTATAAGGACCCCCAAAACCCAGCAGTAATAGATATTCGACACGACAAATAGTTATTTAAACAAATGTTGTTCTTAATTATCTTTCAACATGAAAACAGAATCAAACTTTAACTTATCACTATTAACTTAAGCCCCTTCTAATTCTAAGTGCATGTCTATGTAATGTGTGTGTAAATTTTAAAAAAGTTCTTTGGTTCACAGTTCACTCTCACTTTTCATTCTTCCAAGTTAATTGACTGCAGGCAATTCTTATACAGTGCACCGAATTTAACATGAATAAAGTTCACCAGGCTTTGGTGCTCAAAAGATAAATGTTTACTGCTCAGGAAGGTTCTTGTAGGTTTGCAGAGAGAAATGTGTTATTCCAGGATTTCCACAACTGAGGTACCACATTAGTCACTTCAATGTCTTGCTGATGAAACTTGCCCAATCAGGAATCTCTCAATTATAACCTCTTTCTTTCAGGCTTCTACAGAGTTTCTTTCTGTTTCACTTATTCCAAGTGAAACATCAGACAGATCTCTCTCTCTCTCTCTCTCTCTCTCTCTCTATCTGAGATTCAAACTACAGGCAGCATGTCCTTCTCTCTCTCACTTGCAAAACCCCGACCTTCTCCGGAAAACAATAGGAGTTAATCTTCTGCTCCAATCTGTTGTTTTAGATAAACAATAACCTCTCAATGACCTCTGAGTGAACACTTTGCAGAGAGGTAAAAAGCCTTGCAAAAAGATTCAAAATAGACAACCTGGCTCTGGTTAATCTTCCAAGACAATAGTCCATTCTTTTTTTGACATAATTTAAATTAGCACCTACTTGTGAAATGTGCATAGCATTCTCCATAGTTTCTGTAAAGTTACTGAATATGACTTCTTCAGTATTTCAAATAAGATCTGGTTTAAAGTGTGTGCATGTATGTAATCTACTCTAATTTTACCAATTTATCCCCCAAAACATCCCAAAGATTCCATCACAATTGTTATACTTGCACAATCTAATACAAATTGATTCACCCAATATTAATTATATAATTTTTTTTGTTTAATCACTTTTCAATTGTTTTCACAATTTCCCTCCATATGTTATAGAATTTTTGATTTTGCATTTAAATAGTTAAAAAAATAAACTCTGTGGTCTCAAAATCTGCTCCTAATGGATCTCTCCCTTATCCACTTATTCTTTGGAAACAACAATTCCATATCAACTGCTCTCATCCCCAACGACCTTCAGTGTATTGTTGCCTTTTGAATCTTATAATTCCATGCTTGAAACATTGTAATCCAGCCTCCTACCCTGTCCCCCATCCCCCGACCCCGTATCTCACCATCCACAAATCAAATGTTATAATTTTACTGTTGATTCCAGGGAATTCTGCCTGACTGCTGACAGCCGGGCTGGCTTATGATCAAACTATTACAGCGTCCAGGAGGCAACTTGATGCAGTGTTCACATTTTGCATACATGACTGTGGGATCAAGCTTCACCTGTCCTCTCTGTGGCACTCTGAGCAGCTTCAACCCTGGACATAACAGGAATTAACTGTGGGAAAGCAGGGTGCATATGTAAGTCTATCTCTCTGGTTATTTATCACCAAGAGATTATTTGTAGCTGTGAAGATGAAATCTTATATTATTTGAACGATGGAGTGCTAATAGGGTGGCGGAATGGTATCAGGGTTACTTGCTGCTGTGCTTGTCTTGCAGTCAAAGTTCCAAACAAAGTCACATGGCAGCACTGAAATAGGCTGACATCATGCAAACATCTTACTCCAGAAGGAAGCACGAGCTTGTAACCAATAAATCACAACATGCTTTAACCGTCTGAGAGGTGACTGGGTTTCCTTTATATATTTATAAATGGCACTTCAAAAGTTTTCGGAATCAAGCACTTTGTTTTTAGTGTGTGCAATGTGATTTGTGCTTCTTGCTGGATTCTTTAACCACTTCGCTGTTCAGACAGGCATCAATCCTTTTCCCCCATGTAGCCTCCCATCTAAATATAGTAAAAACCCCTGGTATCCAGCATCTAGGGAGATTGGTAGATGCTAGATATGTTTATTTTCTGGTTGTTTGAGACTTACTCTTACTTTGTCCAATAAACAGTTTAAAAGACAAAAATACCATATTGTACCAATGAACTTCACTTGCTTGAATATATAAACCCTAAAGAATTTTACTTTATTTCCGGTTACATTTTTGAAAACACAACCATCGCTGCAAGTTTACAGATAAAGCCTCTGACCGGGGTGTCTCTAACTAAGCATGGAGAAGGAGACACTTTAAAAGAGTCACCCCAATGGTGAGCAGCATCAACCAGCTCTTCATCCTGGGTGATGCCATTTTATTCAAACACAACTTTATTCAAACAACTGCACTAAGCAAAGCAATGACCAAGGCACCCCGCTGGCTGATATTTGCTACCATCTTCACCAAAGGAATATGTGCTACTTCAGAGAACATTTACCTTTACCATTTTAAACTTTCATATTTTTTACCTATTATTTTAGTCTTATTTATTTTAATTTTTAATATTTATTTTCCTCAATTTTTTTTACTGGTTGCTTGAGGCTACCGGATGCTTGAATTCCGGATTCCAGGGGTTTTATTGTACTAACTAGTCCTGAAACTGTTAGATTGGATACTCACAGGTAGCACAATTGAAATGATCCCTCGTTTTCTCGGTTCTTGATCCTCCAAAATATTCTGTATGGAATTTAAACTGGAGGTGTCACGATCTGAAATTCATGTACAATCTCTGCTAACATTTGTGCTATCATTGGTCCCCATCGACCACAATTGTGCAGTCTCAGACCCTTCACTACTTCCACTTATCTCTTCATCTCTCTGTCTGCTTCTGTATCATACTATGACTGTCATTGCACAGGACAGGTTTTGCTCAGTTGCTGGCTTCCAACTCATTTCCCACCATGAAACACACGATCTAATATCAAGAGAATCTTAGAAATGCAGTCATTCAGGTGAAGTAACTGAGACTGAATTGACCCTCCCAGGTAGATGTAAAAAAAGTTCAGTTTCCCCTGCTGCCTGGCCCAAGATTCGTTACTTAACCTGCCCCACCAAAAAATGTATGATTTCATCATTGCTGATTGATAAATTGATTTTTGCATTTATCACCTTTTCAGTTAGAATTACAATTCAAACATTCTTTTCTTGGCTCTATTTTGACTTGTCATCAATATGCTGATCTTTTTCTGTTTTCTCCACATACATATATCCCTTTCTCTTTATTTTCTTTTCCCTGTGATTCTCTGTACACTTCTCCTCCTGTATATTTTTCTCTCTCACATCCTGTTTCTCTCTGCCTCAATCTCTCCTTCCCTTGCCCATCTCCCTTCTCTTTGAGCCTGTCCCTCTTTCTTTCTAACTTCTCGTTATGTTTCCCTGTTGTTCTTTTAAATCAAATATTCATAATTCTGCAAACCATCTACAGTTCTTTAATACTGAATAGCCCAATAACTATTCATTTCCAACAATCAACCAACAGTGACTTCCATGTGATAAACTTTTGATTTATCACAATAAAAAATTCTTCACAAAGTGGCAAATATGGGCTCACTCTTAAGTTTTAAGAATAAGTTGGGTAGGTACATGGATGGGAGTGGTCTGGAGGGTTATAGAAGTGAGTGGGACTAGAGGAATGATGTTTCAGCACAGACTAGAAGGGCTGAATAGCCTGTTTGCTGTGCTATAGTTTTCTCTGGTAGCCACAAAAGAAAGAATGCTGACTAAGCTGGAGTTTTTTTAGGTTTGAAATAACATTTCTTATTTCCTCTAATTGGCAACTAACCAGACTTCTTAATTTTTGTGGTCTTCAGGCCAATTCACTCCACCGCTATTATCTGTAGACCTCTCAAAGAGACATTCTAGAGCTATATGACAATCAGAGGCGAATTCAGTGGGTGAAAAGGTGAGAAGAGAGATTGGACAGTGGGGAGGGGTGAGAAGGTGGGGGAGGGATCAGAAGGTGGAGAGAAAGGTAAGAAGGTGAGGGGGTGAGGAAGTGGGAACAGATGAGAAGGTGAGGATGAGGGGGAGGATGGGGAGGAGTGAGGAGATGGCTCATACTTCAGCTCTTTAGATCTTGGGAAGTCTCTAAGTTATATTGCTTCATTTCTATAATTTGCTGGGGGGCGTGGCCTGATGTTGAAGGAGGAAGAAGTGTAATTCCATATTCCCCCAGTTGGACTAAAAAATACCTGAATTTAAATACTTGGAAAAGTTTTAAAAGTTTGTTTTGGACTTATCTGAATGTTTAAAGACTGTAATGGCAGCTAATACAAAGAAACCGAAGACACAGATTCAGAAAAAACTTCACTTTAAAAGTTCAGAAGAAGTGAGGCCTGCTTACCAAATGGAATCTTTGAAGTCGACTGGACAGCCACCCAAGTAACAAAGGACTCCAGTCTTCATATCTTGATAAGCACGCCCGCAATGTCGGCCACGCTGTAGAGTCGCTGGAGCCCATGATGGACCCGACGCGCAGTGCTGCTGTGAGTCCCGGTGGCACGGAGGTTCGGGGCAGCACGTTGGAAGACGTGCATGTGCAGACCTCTGTGTTGCCAGGCATGTGCAGTGTGTCATGGGCCTGGGAGTTACTGGATAAGGTCTGGGCTGTTGGTGAGGGTTAACGTCATTCTGAACAGTCCAGAAGCAAGGTGAAATCGAAGGATGAATTAAAAGAATTGGAATAAGAATCGTTGATTGTTGTTGAAGAGAAACAAGGTAGGCTTCAAGGAGAGGACACTAATTTTGAAGCTGTTTTTACCGTTTTGGAATCAATGGCACATCAAATGGGCAATATGTCAACGCAAATATCTACTCAGATGGAACATGGATTTATGAATATAACTAAAAAATGAATAATATTTCTGAAGAAGTTTCTTCTCAAAAAGGACATTTTTGCTGTTAAAGGGGATATCAATAAATGTTTGAATTTGGCGGACACAGTTCAAGATAATTTTAAAAAATGGAAGGTGCCTTTCAAGTTTGTAATAAAATAGAAAATAGAGAAAGTGGAAGATTCTTTCGTTGGATGGGAGATTCAGAAGAAAGATTTATTGAAGAAAATAGACTCGCTGGAATCAAAGTCGTTAAAAATAGTGGGAATTCCTGAAGGAATTGAAGGTTCAGAGCCAATAAAAAATTTTTTAATGGATTCCTGAGGTATTGGGATTGGAGTTTTTTCCAGAAGGTTTGGAGTTGGATAGGGCTCATAGGCTTTTAAGGAGTAAACCATATCCAGGTCAACCACCACGAGCTGTTTTGATTCGCTGTCTAAAATATCAAGATAGAGAAACTATTTTGAGAGTAGCAGTCCAGAATGCACGTAGATATCAATCCCCGTTGATGATACAGGGAAATAAGGTTTTTTTCTATCCAGATCTGAGTCAAGAAATTATTAGAAGACGTAAAGAGTTTAATTCTGTTAAAGAGGTTCTTTGGAGAAAGGGTTATAAATTTTCTTTTCGATATCCTGCAGTATTGAAAAATTTTTATGGTAATTTTCAATTTTTTGAGAATGACTGTGATGCTAATTCTCTGCCTGATAGGGCTGTTGAAATGCATTCTTCACCTAAGAGGAAGATATCTGAGAAGAAGAATGGAAATGGGAATGGGTATCTGTCAAAGAGCTTTATGTATATTGATGATCTGGAGCAAGTTTTGGGATTAAAATCAATGGGGCTGTGAGCTGATTTAGACTTAACATTTTACGAGTCTGATTGGGGGAAGGGAGGTCACTGAAGCTTTCCGAAGTCATCTGCCACCTGTGGGGGGGATTTATTTCTGTCCACACCCAGTTAAGTGGGGAGTTACTGCTTTGTAGTGCTTTATACAAATATTTTTTTTAATTTGAATACATTTCTATAATTTGCTGTTTCAGGCAAATATAAAAGTGGCAATTGACTCTATCTTGAGCATAAACTAGAAACAATTTTAAAAATCATTAAAATTAGTTACTGATTAAAATAGAAATGTGAGAAAACATCTGGGTGTTTGACAACATCTGTCATGTATGCACTCAAATAGTTTCTTACAATTCACTAATCGGTGTGGGCATTGCAAGAATATATTGTCCTTGAGAAGATGATGCGAAAACAATTCATTCAGCCACTGCAATCCTTCAAGTGAGAATACTTAGAACCGTAGGAAGATAATACTGTAATACAAAAATGGCCATTCCATCCATCAAGTCTGTGCCAGCTCTCTGTACAAACGATCCAGCTCATGCCTGGGGGCAATCATCCTCAACCTGGCTTTTGACTCCTCTACTGTTGAGAACAGTTTCTCTAGAATCAGTCCATACCCTTCAAGGTTCCAAATGCCTCTATTGGATACTCTCATTACCTCCTCTGCTTGAAGGAGAATGCACATCTTCTCCTCTTTGCTAAATTCTCTCATTCCCAGAATTATTCTAGTAAACCTTGCCTGGGCACACTCTCCCTTCACACATTTCCTAAAGTTCAGTGCCTGGAAATGGACACAATATTCTGGATGTGACTGAAGCAGCATTTTATTATCGATAAGTCTCATTGTGATTTCTTTGCTCTTGAATTCTCTTCCATGACTAAAAAGCCCAGAATCTGATTTTTCACACTTTCTCGTACTCTCAATGAACAAGGCGTGTATGCCCCCAGCCCTCTCTGTTTCTGTACCCCTTTCAGAATTGTACTCTCCAGTTATTGCCTCTGCTCCTTCTTCCCACTGAAATGTAATAATTGGAACACAAAAGTCTGCAGATGTAGGGATTGTAGTAAAACCACAGAAATGTTGAAGGAACAGAACACGCAGTGTCCATAGGACTTAAAGATATATAACCAACATTTCAGGCCTGAGACATTTGTCAAGGTTTGTATTTTCCTGATTAAAATTTCATTTGGTACATGATCACCCATCTGTCTATTTCCTCTTAGTCAATCACTAACCTGCTCATGGTTCACTGAACGATCAATGTTTGTCTTATTAACACATTTGGAAATTGTGCCTATAAACTCCAATCCAAGTCATCAATATCTAATGCAAAGCTGTGGTTTTGTACCTATCTATGACTTCTGACGTACATTGTCCTCCAGTCCCATCAATACAGTCAGTCTTTCACCATCACTCTGCTTCCTGTTTTCTCTCCCTATTGTTACAGACCCTTTTAGAGCCAAAGATCCATGTAGAAAAGACACAGGTTGTTTGGTCCACTCAGATTGTGTCAACT
Organism: Narcine bancroftii; assembly: GCF_036971445.1. Classification (NCBI taxonomy): domain Eukaryota; kingdom Metazoa; phylum Chordata; class Chondrichthyes; order Torpediniformes; family Narcinidae; genus Narcine; species Narcine bancroftii. The sequence continues at coordinate 35,523,997 of NC_091472.1, forward strand.
AATAAGTGCTGATTTACACAAACCCTATTTTATTTTCCCCACCTCCTTCTCACAGATTCTACCACTCACTAACATTAAAAGCAAGTTACAGCAGACAATTTAGACAAGAAAGTCTGCAGATGCTGGGGTCGTGTTCAATACACAAATGAGCTAGTGACACACACCAATATCCATATAAAGTAAAAGTTAAGTTGGCCCCTTTGTCAGATATGAGCAAAACCAGGCCAACACCCTTTGGGATGTGGGAGCAAATGGTATATGATCACAAGGAGATATGCAGTTTCCACACAGATGGGTCAGGATTGAACCCAGGTCACTGGAGCTGTGAGGTAGCAGCTTTATTAATTGTGCCTCATGTCCTCTTGATTCCAAGCCTAAGTGTAATATTAATATGAATGGGTACTTGATGGTGAATCTTAAAACAGTGAGCCAAAGGGCTGTTTCTATGCTGTATGACTATGAAGACATGTAGTGCACCACAATTAAAGCATTTTCACATTGACCCTCTCTGATCCCTCATTTAAAATGATCATTGTTAGTTTTTAACAAATCTATGCTGCATTCCCTTATTTCATCTGCATTAGTCCAAGTGACAAAGGATGTTGGTGAATCACAGAGATTTTCCCAGGAGCTTTATGGACACCATTACAGTTATGGATTATCGTTTCTAAATGTTTCCCCATCAACAAGATAAAATTGACCTGTTGTCACTGGGTGTGGATTTTTAACCCTTTTGGCACCAAGATGTAACTTTTTACTTTCTTCAGAACTCAGACACCAGCCCCATATCTACAGATGTCCGGAGGATTATGACTGATTATCACCAATATTTTCCTTAGTAGCCCAATGTTCATTACACAGACCACTGCTGTTCTTAACACATCAAAAACTTGGGCCTGAATGTAAATTTAAATTTATTTCAATTTAAATTTTTAATTAATTTTTTTTTGACATACAGCACAGTGTGACAGAATATAGATATGTTTTTGGGAGATAAATTGGGGGAGGTTTTTTAGTGTAAGTCATATACAAACACTTCAAAACAGATCTTATTTAAAATAATGAGCTCTGCCCCATGCTAGACATGTTGGGGCCAACAGCCTTTACAAAAGCTTTGGAGAGTGCCCAAGAGACTTCACGAATGGATTGTTGTTTACAAAAAGGCAGCAGATGAAAGAACTTGTCGGAGCTGCAGATTGTCTGGAGCTGTTCTAAGAGGGTCATGTGGTTTGGCAAGCAGAGAGAGTCAAACAGGCTTTCTCTCTGAGAGAGAGAGAGAGAGAGATCAGTTCTACAGCTTTACAGTTAGCAACAGCAACTGGACTGGAACAGGATAAGCTGGAAAGCTTGTGGAAAACCCCATTTGGAAGATGAGTTGTGAGTGCTTAGTTCAGCCTGGTCAAAGCCCTTGTGGTTCATGCAAGAGGAAAAGACTGGCTGTCTAATGTTTCACTTGAAATATGAGAAACAAAAATGAACTCTGTGATGACCTGAAAGAAAGAGGTTATTATCTGGAGAACCCTAATGGGGCAAGTTTCTTCAGCAAGACTCTGAAGTGGCTGATTTAAAAAGGAATCAGTTGTGGGTGTCAGTGCACAATGAATCTATCTCTGCAAACCAACAAGAACCTTCCTGAGCGGTAACCATTTACCTTTCAAGCACCAAAGCTTGGTGAACTTTATAAATGTTAAATTCTGTGCACAGTATAAGAATTGCCAGCAACCAGTGAACTTGGAGGAATGAGAACTGAGATTGGATAGTGAATCAAAGAACTTTTCTGAACTTATACACACATGGCTACACGTGTGCTTAGAATTAGAAGGGGGTTAAGTTAGGTTAGTTAAGTCAATAGAGATAAGTTAAAGTGTTTAAAAGCAACTTTTGTTTAAGTAACCATTTGTCTTGGTGAATATCTATTGCTGCTGGGTTTTGGGGTCTTCTGGGCTCGTAACAACAGCAACAGGCCCTTTTGACAATTACACCCAATTATCCCACAATCCCGGTATGTTTTGAAGGAAACTGGAGAACCTGGAGGAATCCCATGTAGTATTGCATTAACCACTACAAAGTGTTAATTCCAACATTGCAGGATTGACTAAACCTGGAAGCACAGGGAATGGATATGAGGATTATAATTATATTCAAGAGAATGCAGACATACTGGAGGAATGGGCAGATAAAATCTAATGCAGGAAAATATGAGCTGCTAATTTCAGTCAGAGGAATGAGTACCATTAAAAGTACCACTAATCTTTCTAGTATGTCCTTTTTTATATTATTTGTCTATCCAGCAATTGAACAGCTCTATCCAGTTCCAAGACCACAGTAGCATCTTTCCAGGCAAAGAAACAGTATATCCCTATTTATTGAATCATAAAGAATGTTGGACAATCACGTAGCTTCATGGACACCATAGTTGATGTTGATTTAATTCCAGATTTATTTAATTACTTGAATATAAATTTTCTAGCTGATTTGTAACCATATGTTTCAGCTCAGCAATTTAACTATAATATTACTGTGCATGCAATCAATTTAGGGCAGGGAGTTCCAAGATTTAGACTGTGCAACCATGAAGAAATAGAATAAAATGTGCTCAACTAGGAGCAGAAATTGCAGGTAATGGTTGTTCATTCATCCCTTCGCTAACGATAGAAGTCGTGGTTATGGGAGATGCTGTCGAAGAAGCAATAAAATAATTTCTTCAGTGAGACTTGGACAAGGAACACACCAAAAATACATGAAGGTTGTCCTTCCATGTTATTCAAGAACAAACAGAAGCTTTATCACCCCTAAGAAAAGTAGGAAATATTCCAGGCAATTTTACAGGAATTCTTTCAATTATTATTTCTCAGTTTTAACACACCCACCTTGCCCAAGCAGGAGCTATAAATTAAATGTAATTTTACAAAAAGTAAATACATTTTTTTGAAAATGCTGTTTACAAAATGTCCACATTGGTACTCAAAGCTCTTTACAATCAATAGACCAGCAGAGCAAGAATTCAGTTTGCATTAAACAAAGTGACAGTAAGGGCCACAGGCCCATGGACATCACAAGTGATAGATTTGTTTCTACGTCTGATGTTTGCATGACTGGAATCCCACTCTCTGTTAGAGTTGGATGAAAGGGAGAAATGTGGATCAGGAGACATCTACTAGAGGTGTGAGAGAAAGGGAGAAGGAGAAAGGGGGCAGAAGGTGGGTTGGAGCAGCTAAAAAGAGTGAAGCCTCTGAGACAAGTTAGAATTCAGATTGTGAAATAGAGGCAGTTCAAAGGTACACATGACACCAAAGAAAAATAGGAATAAAAGCAAAACAAAATGACTAACTGCAGAGAATTAATTTAAAATAAGCTTTCATTGTATCATCCTTTCAAATAAATGTAGCTTGTTAACCTGAAAATTTTGCAAGGTTACATTCTTCTCCAAACAAGGTATAATTACAGTAAAAATGCACATTAAGTCACAAAACCAATGAGCTACCTCATTTCATTTCCAGTCTTTGAGCTGATGTCAGCGGGCAAATATTGAAATATATTCCCAGCTTTTAGCCAATTAAAAGGGAAACATTAAATCTGTTATCTTGTAATCTCTAATGGGGCGCATTTGGGCTTCATGTAAGATCGGAGTTGAACATGTTGAATTGCTTGTCGGGCTCTGCCTACTCTTTAGAAGACATTGATGTATCCTGGCTACAATTGTCTCTTGACCTGTAACCTTTTGGTTTCTCTTTAGCCTCCTCATTTGTGTAAGCACTTATAGAAAATGACCTGGCATATTGCCACAGCTGCTATCTGGAGAAACATAGCAGGTCATGTAGAAGAATGGGTAACCAATGTTTTTTGCCCTGAGAAAGGGAGTCTAGTGCAGAAATTGCAGAAGGCCTCGCAAAGGTATTTACAATATCCTTAGCAATGGTTGAGGTGCCTGAGAATTGGAGGATAGCTAATATTGTTCCATTGTTTCAGAAAGGCTCTAAGAATAATCCAAGAAAATACAGGCTGACATCTGTAGTGGGTAACTTATTCAAAGAGGCCAGTTATACAAATATTTGGATAAACAGTGAATGATTAGGGATAATCAACATGGTTTTGTGAGTGGTAGGTATTGTCGAAAGAGATCGTCGAGGAAGTTACCAGGAAAATTGATGAAGGAGGTGAAGGAGAGGTTGTAGCTGTTGTCTACATGGATTTTAGTAAGGCCTTTGAACAGGTCCTGCATATCTCTCTCTCTCTCTCTAAACTATCATCTATCGGGGTGGCCCAATTTGCTTAATGTAAGACCCACATACAATAAATTTCAGATGTTTGAGAGCCACAAGACAAAAAATATTACATGCGCATTTTACTCTTACATGCACAGTTTTTACAAACAAAATTATATAAATATCAAGAAATACATGTACATAATAATATTTATTCATGTATGTTGTTTTTAAACTGTTAATTTGCATTAGTTTCAATAATATTTATGCACCCAATAGTTGAATTTTGTGGACCAATTTTTAGGGTGATATTTAGGGGATCAACTATTACATGCATACTACTTTTGCCCACAGTAAGTACCTGGTGGTCCGAGGCGTCGGGAGCTCGGATGGGGGGCGGGGGGGGTGGCAAGTGGGTGGGACCAGGTGGTAAGTCCGCATTTGGGGATCAGGAGCTCAGATGGGGGGTGTGGGGTGGGTTTGGGCAGCCAGGGCAAGATGGTAAGTCCACAATTGCGGTGTTGGGAGCTCGGATGGGTGGGCAGCCCATGGACTCAACTATTATGCAGTATCAACTACTACATGCATATACATGATATACATACCCAATATTTTCAATTGCAAGCCACGTGCACTGAAACCACCATTGTGAGCACCAGCTCATATAGTTCCTGCCTCAGCCAACATATTTCTGTAAGCCGCACGTAATATGTCAAGAAGTTCCATGTGGCTCATGAGCCACGATTTGGCCATCCCGATCTAGATCAAACCAAATATCTATTTCCATGGCTCAGGATAAATTGATAATTCTTTTGTGTTTCACCGTGGGACAGATCATCACATTAAAGGTGTTATATAAATAAAAGCCATTGTTGGAATTTCAACAAACTGCATTACCATTACCATTCGATATTTGTCCTTGGCTATTAAAATTGAAGTTGGACAAAAAAAAATCCTGAATAATACATGAATTATTTTCATTTGTTTGAGATCTTACTGATATGGAGAATCTTGGTATCCTAATTAAATTAATGGAACTTTGACTGCATGCCAACGTTTCAGCTGATTGGATCTAAAATCTGTAGGAACCTTTACTGAAGTATATTCTGACAATTATTGTGTTGGACTTTGGTTTCTTATTATTTAACATGGCCTCTCCAATGGGCTGTGAAGTACAGCACACTCTGATAACCAATTAAAGTAAAATACAGTCAAATCCCTTCCAAAGGGAACACCTGTGACAAGCAATCTGCTCACCTCATTTAATCTTGCTTATTAACTAGGCAGCATTTTAAGGGGTATAGCTCCATCTCAAAAGGTACAAGAATGTAAGGAGATGAAGAAGGGCCATAAGTCATTCAGTTCCTCTAGGTCCCAGTTTGGTTATGGCTGGTCTACCACCCAGTTCAATTTTCCTGTCTTTGTTCCAAAGATGTACAATTTCATTAACTTTACAGAATTGCAGCACATTTAAGCCTGACTTCATATAGTAAAGGTCTTAGTGCATTCTCCAAAGAAAATAAAAATTTCATTGATATATCACCTTTCATGACCTCAAGCCTTTCCAAAATGCTTTACAATGATTTATTTTCAAGTGTTAGTCAGTGCTGTAATGTGGGAGTTGCTGCAGTCAGCTCATGCACTGTGAACTCCCATGGGTAGCAATGATACAGTAACCAGTTGCAAGTAATAAGAGACTTCCCAACAATAATGATTCCCAAATCATTTCAAATTACTCTGGAAATGTAACCAGATGCCTCTTGTTACGATGCACCCTGGTGGACCGGATTTTATTTTCACATTAGCTGTGCACAGTATTATATCATTCACCACGGCACCCTCATTTCAAAGCATTGTGGAAGAATTCAGACGGAGTTGTCCCGTGAGTGATCACCATTGTAAGAAATGTTCTTTATCTGCTTTTGATCCCTTGGCCATCCATGCCTGAGCCAGTGGTCTCATTCCTGAACCTTCAAGGACTGGGAACTATTCTTGACCCTCCAATATCACTAAAGTCCCAAGCCCCCACCCTCTGATGTCCTGCTCCTCCCAATTTCCTGGTATGTTGAGTCCAGAGGACCCCAAAACCCAGCAGCAATAGATATTCACCAAGACAAATGGTTACTTAAACAAAAGTTGCTTTTAATTATCTTTAAACATGAAAATAGAACCAAACTTTAACTTATCGCTATTGACTTACTTAACCTAACTTAACCCCCTTCTAATTCAAAGCGAACGTGTATGTAATGTGTATGTAAGTTCAGAAAAGTTCTTTGGTTCACAGTCCAATCTCACTTCTCATTCCTCCAAGTTCACTGGTTGCCGGCAATTCTTATACTGTGCGCAGAATTTAATATTTATAAAGTTCACCAGTCTTTGGTGCTTGAAAGATAAATGATTACCACTCAGGAAGGTTTTTGTCAGTTTTCAAAGAGAGAGATTTGTTATTCCAGGACATCCACAGCTAATGTACTTCCATCAGCCACTCCAATGTCTTGATAACGAAATTTGCCCCTTCAGGGTTCCACAGATGATAATCTCTTTCTTCTATGTCACCTTTTTACTTCTCTTATTCCAAGTGAAACATTAGACAGCTAGTTCTCTCCTCTTGCATGAATCACAAGGGCTTTGACCTGGCCATCTTCCAAATGGGCTTGCCAGCTTGTCCTTTTCCAGTCCCAGCTACTTCTGGTGGCTGTGACACTGTCCAAGTGATCTCTGTGTGTCTGAATGTTTCTCTCTCTCCCTCTCTCTCTCTCTCTCCCTCTCTCTCTCTCTATCTCTCTCTCCCTGAGAGAAAGCCTGTTTGACTCTCTCTACTTGCAAAACCACATGACCCTCTTACAACAGCAAGCTCTCCTTCCAGATAGCAGTGGCCCCAGCAGCAGTGGCCATAGCATGCTCTTTCATCTGTTGCTTTTGGTAAACAACAATCCATTAGTGAAGTCTCTTGAGCACTCTTCAAAGCTCTTGAAAAAGCTGTGTAGCTGATATGTCTAGCTCCAGTATTTCAAATAAGATCTGTTTTAAAGTGATTGTATGTGACCTAACAAACCTTTCTCAATTTATCTCCCAAAAACATATCTATATACTCTGTCACACTGGCCCTCTATTCTTCTGAGCCCCTGCAACGTTCCACTCTTCCATTGGATCTGGGAGTACTTGTTCACCGGTCACTGAAGACTAGCATGCAGGTTCAGAAAGCTGTGAAGAAGGCAAATGGCATGTTGGCTTTCATAAAGAGGGGATTGGAGTATAGGAACAGAGACGCCCTTCTGCAGTTGTACAGGGCCCTGGTGAGACCCCACCTGGAGTATTGCGTCCAGTTCTGGTCTCCAATTTTGAGGAAGGACATACTAGCTATAGAGGGTGTGCAGCGCAGATTTACAAGGTTAGTTCCAGGGATGGCGGGGTTGACATATGCTGAAAGGCTAGAAAAACTGGACTTGTATCCGATGGAGTTTAGAAGGATGAGGGGGGACATGATTGAGGTATACAAAATCATCAGGGGGATAGACAGGGTGAAGTCGGATTACTTGTTCCCAATGATGGGGGAGACGAGGACTAGAGGGCATAGTTTAAGAATACAGGGTAGGCCCTTTAGGATGGAGATGAGGAAACATTTTTTTACCCAGAGAAGTGTGAATCTGTGGAATGCTCTGCCACAGAGGGTGGTAGAGGCAGATTCGCTGATTATGTTCAAAAGAGAGTTAGATAAGACTCTAGTGGGCAAAGGAGTTAAGGGTTATGGGGATAAGGCTGGAAAGGGGTACTGATGGTAGTGATCAGCCATGATCTGTAAAATGGCAGTGCTGGCTCGACAGGCCGAAGGGCCTACTCCAGCTCCTATTGTCTATTGTCTATTGATTTTCTAAACCTGCTACTTGATCATTATTTTATTCAGGATCCTGTCTCCATTTTGCTCAAGCCCGAAACATTGCTTAATTTTCCTTTATTATATAAAATATCCCGTTGACCTGCTGAATTTCTCTAGCATTGTGTTTTTACTTGATCGTCACTTCTGAACTCTTCTCACTAATCTATAGCCCCTGATCATTGACCATTCTTCAACAACCTGGCCACTCAGTCTTGTCATATCCGGACATACAAGGGTGAATGCAGATGCTGGACTCTGGGGCAAAACTAAAACAAACAAACTTGTCAGCCAGAGTCTTCAGGCAGAAGGAAGGTTGATGTTTCAGATGCTGATGCAGGGTCTTGTGTCAAATTATTGACCATCCTTCTTCTCCCACAGATGCTGCCTGACCTGCTGAGTTCCTTCAGCAGTTTGTTTTATGGTGGGTCATTTTGTCATCCAGCTGCTGACCCTCCCTCTCATCTGATCTCTCGAGTCCGTCTCAATTGCAGATGGCAGTTGGAGCGGTCATTCTACAATGACTGCAGTAACTATCGGGGATCATCCATTTGGAAGTGCAATTTCTTGGCCAATCCAGGCTTTTTTCTGATCTTAATTGCATGACCACAGTCAGCCAGCAAACCAGGGAAGGTCTTTGCTGAAGACAATTAATTTACTTTTTTTTATTTACAACACAGCAGAAGCTGATTCTGGCCATTGAAACCTGTGTCTCCCATTTACATCCTATTAACCTATCAGGGAGGGTGGGAGTAAACCAAAACACCTAGGGAAAATCCACCCAGGTCATGAGGAGAACATGCAAACTGCTTACAGATAGCTCCAGATTCAAACATGTGTCACTGGCGCTGTGATAACACCTTACTCTTCAGTCTCCTGTATCTTCATCTGGATAGTAGCAGTGAGAAGAGAGCAGGGCCTGAGTGATGAGGAACCTTGATGATAGAGGCTGCTTTCTTGAGACACCACCTCTTGTAAATGTCCTTAATGGAGTTAAGACTAATGTCCATGATGATGCTGGCTGAGTTCACAACTCTCTGTAGCTTCTTCCTGTCCTGTGCATTGGCACCTCCATACCAGACAGTGATGCTCTCCATGATTCACCTGTAGAAATTTGAAAGAGTCTTTGGTGACATAACAAATCTCCTCAAACTCCTAACAAAGTATAGCTGCTGGTGAGTCTTCTTCCTGATTGCATCGACATGAAGGCCCTAGGATAGATCTTCAGAGATGTTGGCACTCATTCTTTGTTCCACGTGCCCCCCCGCCCCCCCAACAGTTCCCAGTCCTCTGGTGAAAGAGGACACAAAGACTTTTGTAAAGGCCCCAGCAATCTTCTCTCTTGTCTCTTTCAATAACTGGGGGTAGATCCTATCAGACCCTAGGGACTCGTCCACCTTAATGTTCTTCAAAAGGAATAGTACCTCCTTCTTCTTAATATCAAGATGCCTTAGAATGTCAGCATGACCTCCATCCCTGACTTCACTATCCCATATCTCCTTGGTAGATACCAATGCAAAGTACTAATTTAAAATTTCACCTAATTTCTCAGTCATAAATTAAATCTTTGCCCTCGATTAATTCTACTTCACCCTCACTATCCTCCTGGAATAGTTCCTGGCACCTGGCTTTGTGTTGCCTTTGTGTATCTGGCGGAGTCATTTTGGAGTTATTTTCCCATCTAGTGGGTGCCTGCCTACATTTTTTCATTCCTTGAAGGGCTCACATCTAAAACGTTAATTATGTATTTTTATCTTTGCTCTATAACTTCGTGTTATATGGCGAGCTCTCCACTGGCCACCGTGACAGAGGTGCACCAAAGAAAAGGTACAAGGACTGCCTAAAGAAATCTCTTGGTGCCTGCCACATTGACCACCGCCAGTGGGCTGAGATCGCCTCCAACCGTGCATCTTGGCGCCTCACAGTTTGGCGGGCAGCAACCTCTTTTGAAGAAGACCGCAGAGCCCACCTCACTGACAAAAGGCAAAGGAGGAAAAACCCAACACCCAACCCCAACCAACCAATTTTCCCCTGCAGCCGCTGCAACCGTGTCTGCCTGTCCCGCATCGGACTTGTCAGCCACAAACGAGCCTGCAGCTGACGTGGACTTTTACCCCCTCCATAAATCTTCGTCCGCGAAGCCAAGCCAAAGAAAAGAATAAAGGACACTGTTTGACCTGCTGAATTTCTCCAGCGTCATGTTTTTACTTCACCCACGGTACCTGCAGACTTTCGTGTTTTACTTCTTTCATATTCTATATAAGGCCTTTTCTGAGATATTCCTGAGATATCCCTTGGGTAGCTACAGAGCTTCAGCCTATCAAGACATTCCTCAATTCCTCAAATTTCAGCTGTCCAGTATTCTGAAGCAATTTTATTTGTTATTCCATCACAGAAGGAGAAATAGTTCTGAAAGGGTTACATTTCTCACTTGATGCCAGCCGGGTAATTGGCCTTCTGAGCCAGTGGTGACATCACAGTTATAGTTTCCATGTTTGTCTGCTGTCAACCGTGGGTGCTATTTACCAGGGAAAAAAGCTGGAAAGTGCCTCAGAATAAATACATGCAGTTGCCACTGCTATGCTTTTTACATTTAATCAGACACATGGTTAGAATGATATGAATGTAGGCAGCAATCACTTCAGAAGGGGAGGGAGACTTGTAACATTCTGCCTGCATTGTGACTTTCTATCTTGCTGCCATTTGGAATTTTAGACTTTTATGTCTAGAATCTGCTCACTATTCTTTTTCTTGCATGCAGGACTTTTTATTAATTAGGAAAATGGAATCATGTCAAAATGTGTCAATCTTTGTTAATGCAAAATACCAGAAAGAAATAATTTTAGTAAAATATAATTTGTCAGATTAAATCTATATTTGCTTTTATTTTTCATCTTCTTCTTTATGCATCCTTGCTGTCTTGTACGATTTAGCAACAGGTCTTTCGTCCCACTCTGATATGAATTGATATGCGTATAATTGTGGCACTTAACAGTCACTTTTACTATCTGCATTTCTCTTTCCTTTCTCTGTAACTTGCTCTGAAAACATTTGTCTGTACCTCTGTGCTTTTGTATACATCCAGTCTATTTGTCTGTATGTGGGTGTGTATGTGTTGTGCATGAAACATCTTTATATCTATTATCTCCTATCTTTGCTCTTCATCCTAACCCACAAATAACCGTTCTTATTTCCCACTGATGCTGCTTGACCCACTGAGTTCCTTGAATAGATTTTATTTTGTAGCAGATTCCATCAGCTGCAATCTTTCGTATCTCATACTCGTTTTGATCACTCACATTTCTGTCACACCTTCCAGCTCTCCATTAATTGTTACCTGCCTTTTGAGGTCCATGTTGCAGTCTCAATTTAATTTTGCTCCAATTGATACCAGAAACAAAAATTACATTTGCCCTTAAATTGAATCTAGACTGATAAAGGTAAACTGATTGGTATACATTTCTTGCAATAACTTGGTAATTGTATTACAGCATTTCTAGTTTCTTAATTCTAGTTTGTCACTCAATTTCAACGAAATGAGAATGTTACAAGTCTCCCTCCCCCTCTGCATTTCAATTCTGAAAGCCTTGTGCCTCCCCATATTTAGCTGTTTCTCTATTGGCAGCCACTCAGTCAGCCTTTCTCAAGACTCTCTGCCTTTTTCTCCTCCTTTCTGTTCCTATTGAAAAACTGGTCAGTGCCAGGTTTTGATTGGTAATGCTCCTCTGAGTTGCCTTCGAATGTTATGCCGAGAAACTACATAAGTACTAGTTGTGACTGTTGTAGGTGTTTGCTTCTGCCATTTCCTGTTTGTTTGTTCTTTCTTTCTTATTAGTTTATGTTGCAGGTTGAGCCAAAGTCAAAGTTCAGATTTATTGTCAGAGAACATACATGACAACAAATACAAACCTGAGATTCTTTTTTCCTGCGGGCCAGGTAGAATCGCTACTTATCAGAGGGGGGAAAAAAAATGTATTCAAGAAAAAATATGTATGCAAAAGAGGGAAATGTAAACAAAGAGAGAAATTTAAATAAACTGCCTGTACAATGCAGAAAATAAATATTCAATAATAAATAAAGAAAGTAAGAGAAAATATATAAAAGTACTTTTCTTGTATAATTAGCTATGGATATTTGTTCATTTTTTCCTGTAACAATGCGAACAATTAAATAATTTTTAAAAACAAAGAAAAATAGGAGTTCTTAAATGAGTGTCCGAGTTTGTTGTTTAAGAGTCTGATGGTGGAGGGGTAGCAGCTGTTCCTGAATATGGGGGTACAAGTCTTGTGGCACATGTATCTTGTGGCTTAGCCTTGTGGCTCTACCTATAGCCATGAAAAGTAATCATTTTCTCTCATTAATTGTTACCTGCCTTTTGAGGTCCATGTTGCAGTCTCAATTTAATTTTGCTCCAGCTGATACCAGAAACAAAAATTACATTTGCCCTTAAATTGAATCTAGACTGATAAAGGTAAACTGATTGGTATACATTTCTTGCAACAACTTGGTAATTGTATTACAGCATTTCTCACGCCATGTTCTAGTTTCTTATTTCTAGTTTGTTACTCAGTTTCAACGTGTTCTTTCTCTTCATGCCATGAAGTTTATCTACTTTAGGATCCATTATTATGGCTTTGTAAATACGTATGCCATATATGGCTGCCGCTGTGCATCTTCCGCATGCACGCGCACAAGAGCCCACTAAATTTTAAAATTTTGAGAGTTTTCAGCAAGTCTGGATTCTCAGGTGGTCTGGATTTCTGGCATTCAGATTTTTTGACTTCCGCTGCAGCCAGCATAATTTTCCTTCCTGACATTCTTAGATACTTTTACCTTCCACCTTTTATAATAGTTGATCCTAAACCGATTCACAACAATTCTTCCAGAGAAACGTATTTGTGAATCCATTTATATCTATTATAAATAGATATAAATAGGATTACACAAACAATAATGACAAGTTATCATGTTGCATATCTATAAGCCAATTTTAATATTCTAATTTTCTTAATATCTGAATGCTGACCATTTGTGAGACCAGGGTTTGTGGTTTTAGCTGCTAAAGTTTTCTCCCATTTTCCTAAGATGTATGGAGTTAGTAGGTTAATTGGTCACATGTGTGGAAGGGCCTGTTATCGTTCTATATCATTAAATTTTAAAAAAATTGCTGTTGACTTTATATTTTTTTAAGGCACAGTACAGTAACAAGCCCTTCCAGCCCACAAGCCCACACTGCCCAAGTGACCAATAAACCTATTAACTCTATATTAAATGTTTTTTTATATTTTCAATCTTTTTATTTTCTGCCTTTAATGAAATTCCCTGCCCTTGGCAAAATTCTTGTAAACTTCTGCTCCCTCTCTAGTTCCAGTACACACACCACCCCCCCCCCACCCCCCCGCCACCCCCCCCCCCCCCACCGGTTGTCTAATGATCAGAGCTGTACGCCACTCTCCATCTGACACTCCATTAATATTTTAAACTATTCTTTCATGACTCCCCTCATCCAAAGTATTCCAAGTGTCTTCTTAAATTCCTCACCTATCTGTACTACAAAGTTCAGAAATTTGTGGACGAATTGTGACTAAAATTCTTTCATCGGTAATACAACATACTCCCTAACAACTCCGAGTCATAGAGCCATAGAGGTCAAAAACAGACCTTGGAACCACCATGCCGTATCAAACCATGATATATTCATCCATACTAATCCCCTTTAACCTGCACTGATGCAAAGCCTTCCATACCTTGGTAATTCAATACTCATCTTACTTCCTAAATGCTGTGAGAGTACATGTCTCCACCACCCAGTCAGGCAGTGTACTCAAGGAGTGAAAATGTCCTTCCTCATGTTAAACCTTATACATCTTACCTTAAACCTGCGATGCAAATTTAGTTTCTCTTTATGCTGTTATTTTCCTTTTTTCTCCTCTTTCTTTCTGATTCATTAAAGATTTTAGTTCTGCAAAGGAATATTCAAGAAATATTAGTGCAACATCATAATAATATTTGGTACTTAAATGCTATCCTTTCTTTAAAGATGTGCTAGGCTGCAACAGCTTATATAAATTCCAGAGGTAGAGGGGAGTCACTGAATAAAGAGGACACACCTTGTTTCGAGCCCTTTGAGCTGTAAGTATATTCGTCTACACGCTCTGCAAATGGATTTAGTTGGATGTAAGGAATCATCTAAGAACAAATTCTACAATCAGGTTGTTTTCCTTTCTGTAGAATGTTAGATCCATGTCTTCTTTTCTTTCTTCTGGATGCTTTCATCTGTTGTTTGTTCTTTTTGTATCCATTCCCATGACTGAGTTTAATAATGCGTTAAAATGAAAATGGAAAATATGCTTTTTAAACGCAAGTGGACAAGTAGAGATGGGAGGTATAATTAAATGTTTTGCTGCATCTAGAGTTTGTAAAACCAAAACCTCTCAGAAAAAGCCACTGACTGGATTAGTTCCTGCAGAAGCAAACCCAAGTGATGTAACAGGGTAGAGAAGAGCCATGACGTTAATGATTAAGTTAGGGCTTGTAGCGGCGGCTACCCTGCTAACTGAAGGATTGCGCAACCAGACGGGTTGAGCTCAGTGAGCAAAAACTGATTTATTACAGGCTGCCTGACTGGTCTTATACTCCCAGCCCGGACCTGGCTGAGAACTGCGCTGGGGGCCCCGACGTGACCGGGACATCACGTGGGTCCCCAAGAGCAGGCTTCTGATTGCCATTTTGGTCGGCTCCCCCACCGTGTGCGTGAGAAGTGGGGCCGGTTCGCCCCCCCCCCCCCCCAAAACTGGCACCAACGTCCTTTTTTGCCAGGCAACCTCGCTTCTTGCGTTGGGCCACAACTACTGGTTCGGTGGGGTCGAGGTAGGCTGGCTTTAACCTGTCCACCATAAACAGTTCCCTTTTACCACTGAGGTCCAGTGTGAAAGTGGATCCTGAACGCTGGATGACTTTGTACAGCCCTTTGTTTGGTCTTTGTGGAGGTGCTGTGGATGGGCCCCGCCTGATAAAAACGTACTCTGTGGAGTACAGCTCGCTGGAGACGTAAGAGCCCCTTGTGCCATGTCTGGGCAGCGGTGGGGGTGTGAAGGAGTCCAACTGGGCCCGGAGGCGGGGAAGTTGGCCATGCAGTGACTGCTGGGGGTTGTGAGGTACGTTGATGAACTCACCGGGTAGGGTTAGCAGTGCACCGTAGACCAGCTCGGCTGTAGGTTTTCTTTGAGTGTCGAGCGGATGCCCAGGAGCACCCAAGGCAGCTTGTCCACCCAGTCGGGGCCGGTGAGGCAGGCCATAAGTGCCGACTTAAGGTGGCGGTTCAATCTCTTGACTAGGCCATTGGCCTGTGGGTGATAAGCTGTGGTGTGATGTAGCTCAATCCTCAGCCTGTTGGCGAGCTGTGCCCAGAACGCAGAGGTGAACTGGGCACCCTGATCACTGGTGAGGTGGTTTGGGACACCGAATCGGGCAACCCAACAATTCAAAAGTGCTCGGGAGCAGGAGTCCGTGGAGACATCTGGCATCGGGATCGCCTCGGGCCAACGAGTGGTGCGGTCTACCACTGTGAAAAGGTAATGGTTACCTTGAGAAACGGGTAAGGGTCCTACAATGTCCACATGTATGTAGCTGAACCGTTCCCAGGCGAGTTCAAAATCTTGTACAGGCTCTCTGGTGTGCCAGACGAAATGTTCTGCCACCATACGGACCGTGGACCTGATGGAAGGGTGGGAAAGGTCGTGGATATGGTGGAAGACTTGCCTGCGCCACCACTGGGGAACCACTGGTCGCGGGGTGCCCATGGAGACATCGCACAGGACGGTGCCCTCACTGTGAGAAGTTGGGAAGTCCTGGAACCGCAGGTCTGTATGGCAGTCCTGAAGGCTTGCGTCTCCTCGTTGGACTCCTGGTGTCAGTGCGCAAATGGCCGGTCGTGAGAGTGCATCGGTGACCCTGTTGTCTTTCCCCGCCTTGTGCCGAATGTCAGTGGTGAACTCCGACACGAAGGAGAGGTGACGCAGTCGACTGGCCGACCAGGGATCTCTTGCCATAGGTTTGCGGTTGGTAAAAATGGTGAAAGGCCTCCCCTCCAAGAAATAGCGGAAATGACGCACCACCAGGTACATGCCCAGCAACTCACGATTGAAAGCACTATACTTGCGCTCTGGCGGATGAAGAAGTCGGTTAAAGAATGCCAGTGGTTTCCACTATTCGTTCACCTGCTGCTCCAGGACGGCGCCAACGGCCGTGGCAGAGGCATTGACAGAGAGCGCAATATGCAGGTCGGTGCGTGGGTGGACGAGCAGGGTAGCCTTCGTGAGGGCATCTTTCATGTTTCGAATACCCTGCTGGCCTCTGGAGTCCAGGCGAGTATCTTGACTTTGGTCGCGATGAGGGCGAAGAGCAGCTGCATGATGCGCGCAATGCCTGGAATGAAGCAGTTATAGAAATTGACCATACCCGCGAACTCCTGTAGCCCCTTGAGGTTGTTAGGGCATGGAAACTCCCTGATTGCAGTGACCTTCATAGTGGCAGGGTGTGGCTCCTTCAGCCATGATAGTATGGCCCAGGAACTGCATGGACTCTTTCCCAAACTGGCATTTGGTCGGACTGATCATTAGGCCGAAGTCGGCCAGTCGGGAGAAGAGTGTGCGCAGGTGAGATTTGTGTTGTGTCCTGTCTCTGCTGGCAACAAGGATGTCATCCAGGTAAATGAATACGAAATTCAAATCCCTGCCCACTGTGTCCATAAGGCGCTGGAAGGTCTGGGCAGTGTTCTTGAGGCCCAAACGGCATGCGTAGGAACTCGAAGAAGCCTTAGGGGGTGATGATGGCCGTTTTGGGTATGTCCTCGGGGTACACTGGGATTTGGTGATACCCACGCACCAGATTGACCTTGGAAAATACCCTCACGCCATGCAGGTTGCCCGTAAAATCCTGGATGTGAGGGATCGGGTAACAGTCAGTTACTGTTGCGTTGTTAAGCAGTCAATAATCTCCGCAGGCGCGCCAGCTGCCGGAGGCTTTCGGGACAAGGTGGAGTGATGAAGCCAAGGACTTTCAGAGGGTCGAATGATCCCCAGCTCCTGCAGATGCTAAAAATCTTCCTTCGCTATCTGGAGCTTATCCAGCAGGAGCCGGCATGCCTTGGTGTGGACTGGCAGGCCTTGGGTGGGGATGTAATGAAACACCCCGTGGCGTAGTGAGGCGGCGGTGAACTGCGGTTTGAGGAGGGATGGGAACTCGTCCAGGATACACTGAAACTTATCCTTGGGCGTGCTGATTGTGGCCATCTGCAGCTGCTCTGTGCAGGACGCGTTGAGGTGAACGAATTGGAAGGTACGGGCATCTACCAGTTGCCTACCTTGAATGTCAACCAGGAGCCCATGGGCTCAAAGTGTAGGCAGTTGGTGTGATCGCCCGTGAGCGCGAGCATCTCGTCCATCAACTCGATTGGAGTTCTGTCCCCCAAGGCGTTGAGGCGCAGCATCCAAGTGGCACCTGGCTCCTGGAGAGGCCGAGGGAGCCGGTGAGCACCCGCTTGATGGTCCCATACTTATCTTCCGTGGGTGGGTGCTGAACGAGGTGCAGCACTCGTTTGGCGGTGGCCTGGTCCAGGGCGGTGACCACATCGTAAAACTTGGTCGAATCCAATGAAATCTGGCTGAGGTGAAACTGAGCCTCTGCATGGGTGAACCAGGTCTCTGGCTCCTGAACCCAGAAGTCAAGAAGCTTGATAGCTATAGCGTTGATCAAAGAGTCGTTCATGTTGGGTTCAAAGACGTTTGAACCTGTCGGGGTTACCAATTGTAGCGGAGGCTACACTGCTAACTGAAGGATCACACAATCAGACGGGTTGAGTTCAGTGAGCAAAAATTGATTTATCGGAGGCTGCCTTGCTGGTCTTATACACCCAGCCCAGACCTGGCTGAGAACCGCGCTGGGGGCCCCCGATGTCACCGGGACGTCACGTGCGTGCGTGACAAGCGGGGCTGGTTCGCCTGCCTAATGGCGTACCGCCACAGACTACCTTTTATAAAGAAAAGCACAGTTTAATGTAAATGGGTCTTTAACTTTCTCTGCACTATTAAACTATGGCTGCTACGTAATTGAAAGAAACAATGAATAAATGTATTGGTTTTCTTGCTCAGTCCTGGCCCACTTGCACCTAAATTGGGGACTTTGTTTTGGAAGTCGGAATAAAATTTGGAGTGTTCTTGTTTTTCTTTTTTTGCTTAACCAGGCCTCGTAATATTTAAAAGTTGTTTTGATGAAGGGAGAGCTGGCTTTGTGGACAATGCATGCAAAAGCCTACAGTAGCATTTAAAAGCAGTGAGGTTTTTTTTATCATGCAGTATGTGACTAATTCAATGTGGCAACTGACAATTCTTGCATTCTAGGATCAACTGATTTGTCCATGTGACTGAGGCAGTGGGGAATTAGAACACTGGGCACGTGTAAACAAATCCCTCTCTCTTTGCTCATTAAGTATATTCCAGCCAGCCAGAAAACTTTCCACAAAGCATTATCACCACACAGAAATGCGTGAAATTTGAAGGTCAGCTTGGCGATTTCAAGTGATTGTGTGATAGATTAAAATAAAAGGAAATCAGCATTTGACCACTTTTATAACAAATGGTGGATGTAATTTTTTTTCAATGTAATTAATTCTCCCTGGTTTGCTTTTTCTGGAGACGAATGTGTCAGAGTGGGTTTTAAAACTACTGGTGAGTAGGTAGTCGTGGAGTTTTGTTGGGAGGGATTTAGAGAACAGGGTGACCCAGTTCCATGCTCAATGCAGCTTTTCATCAGGTTATGCAGAAGCGCTAATACTGCTCTGGATCTTCTCAGGCAGTCCCTAAGTGACTGGCTTTCAGTCACTGCCTTCCACTGATGGGGCAGAAAGTGTCTGATGGGATAGGCAAGAGGGTCAAGTGTGAGGCGTTGTGCTCCTTCCACTGTTAATGCTAGCTCCTATGTGCTTCCAGCGTAGTGAATTAGAAGTGCAATGTTTTCTATGGTTGCCCAGGAAAGACTTGAATTTCATTGCAACCACTAAATACTAATGCATACTCACAATTGACCTGTTAAGGCATTGATTGGTCTCCTAGAGCCTGGATCATTAATTGAGCAACTACAGATTGCATAAATGTATTAATCTCTTGGTGCCTGCCACATTGACCACCGCCAGTGGGCTGATATCGCCTCAAACCGTGCATCCTGTCGCCTCACAGTTTGGCGGGCAGCAACCTCCTTTGAAGAAGACCGCAGAGCCCACCTCACTGACAAAAGGCAAAGGAGGAAAAACCCAACACCCAACCCCAACCCACCAATTTTCCCCTGCAACCGCTGCAACCGTGTCTGCCTGTCCCGCATCGGACTTGTCAGCCACAAACGAGCCTGCAGCTGACGTGGACTTTTACCCCCTCCATAAATCTTCATCCGCGAAGCCAAGCCAAAGAAGATTAATCAGGCATTAGAATGGCCAACTGACAAAATAAGCACTGAGAGGGTTCATCAACTGTGGTTTTCATCATCCTGCAGCCTTCCCTCCGATGCCAAGATCATATGCAGTAACAGGAAGGCAGGAGACCTTCTCACTGAATTTGGCTGGGGCTGGTCAACTCAGGCTTCCCATTCACTTCCTTTTTGAACATATTTTCTAATTCTCGTCATTTCAGCCAAGGTGGTGTTTGGAGGGTTCTTTTTCATGCTTTTCAAAAAATTTTTTAAAAGTTTTACTTATATTTCACTTGTTTTGGTTTTGTGATGTTTCTTTGTTCCTTGTAAAAACTTCGAGTTCGCCATGCAAATGTAATGAAGTGGCAGTACCTCTTCCGAAAGGTCATTCCACTCAGCCACCACTCTCTGAGTGAAGAAGCTTCCTCTTATGTTACTTCTAAAGATTTTCCCCCTAACCCTTAACTTATGACCCTTCAATTCAATCTCCCCTACCCTCAAGGGGAAGAGCCTATTCACTTCTACTCTATCTATTCCCCTCATAATTTTATATACTTCTATCAAATCCCCTCTCAACTTTCTATGTTCCAATGAATAAAGACCCAGTCTACTCAATCGTATTCGAGATACTGCAATCCAGGCAACATTTTAGTAAATCTTCTCTGCACCCTCTTTACCTTATTGATATCCTTCCTATAATCTGGAGACCAGAACTGCATACAATTTTCCAAACTTGGCCTCACCAATGCCTTGAACAGTCTCACTTCCCCCAGCTCCTATATTCTATCTATGCTATGATTTATAAAGGCCAGCATACCAAAAGCCTTCTTCACCACCCTATCTACATGAGACTCCACCTTCAAAGAATTCCAAGACCTCTCTGCTCCTCTGCATTCCTCAATGCCTTCCCCTTCACTGCATACATCTTATTTTGATTATTCTTCCCAAAATGAAGCACCTCACACTTATTTACATTAAACTCCATCTGCCACCTTCCCGCCCACTCTTCTCAGCAGTCCAAATCCTTCTGCAGTTCCCAAAAACCATCCTCATTATCCACAACTCCCCCTTTTTTGTATCATCTGCATATTTACTCACCTAATTTACCACCCCATCATCCAAATCATTAATATAAATGATAAACAATAAAGCACCCAACATTGATCCCTGAGGCACATCGCTCGTCACTGGCCTCCATCCTGACAGACAGTTATCCACCATGACTCTCTTGGTAGAGAGTACCAGGGTTTTGACCCAATAAGAGACTGGCAAATATATTTATAAGTCAGATGGTTGCCCGTCTTGGAGGGGAATCAAAGGTAATGGGTTTCAAATGCACCTTCTGCCCTTGCTGACTGGTAAAGGTCATGGGCTTAGGGGTTGCTGTCAGAATAGCCTGGGTGAGTAGTTGCTGTGCATGTTATAGATGGTACACGCTGCAGCCATTTCAGGTTGGAAGGAATTAATGTTTGGGGTAATTGGCCAGGCAAATTGCTTGGTCCGTGTGGTGCCAAGATTCTAGAGAGAGGTTGATGCCGAACTCATCCAAGGAAGTTGAGAGTATTCCACTGCACTCTCATTTGTGCGCTGTAGATGTGGAAAGGTATCAGGTGGTGAGTCACTTGCTGCAGGATACCAGGTCTCTATCAGCTCTTATAGTCCCAATACCTGTTACCAATCCAATTGTGTTTCTGGTCTATAGTGATGCATTGATGAAATTCAACAATTGTAATGCCATTAAATGTCAGGAGTGGAGTTTTTTTATTAGTGATAGTTAATAAAAACATGCCTGACACTTTGGCATGATGGTAAGATAAGTGGACAGAACTAGAATCAGCCAGGAACCAACACTGTAGAACAGGGTGTGAAGAGTAAGCACTGGTAGGCACACAGCCTCAGTCAGGAATTTCTTTGAAGTATGGCCCTCTGCTATGGAGGATGTGGATATTATCCGTGGAGTGCTACCAGAGATTAAATGAAACAAACCTAACTGAATGGCCATTTGGCAGCTCATTATGTACATCACCGTTGGGTAAACAGACGATCAGATATACCACAGTGTATCCTGCTGACTACAGCTGAGCGAGAGAACTGTAACGTAGTTAGTGGCTAGCGCAACACTGTTACAGCGCCAGTGACTGGGGTTCAAATCTGTAAGGAGTTTGTATGTTCTCCCCATCTCTGTGTGGGTTTCTTTCTGGTGTTTTGGTTTCCTCCCACCCTTCACAATGTACCGGGGTTGCATGCCAATTGGGTTTAATTGGGCAGCATGAGCCGGTAGGGGCTTGACCAATCAGGTTTGAATAATTGCCAATTCAGTATTCCTATTCAGTCATTAAAAAGGAGCACATCCAGGATGAGGATAGAATACCTCATTATTTTCATCATCTTTCCAAGCGGATCCTCTGCCCAACTAGTTTTCATTGAAATGAAAACAGTGCTTTCTGGAAATGGGTTAGTGGGCAAGCCTGCAACAGAAATTTGAATGCGGCACTGTGGAACAAATTGACCAAAGTAGTTGTATTCATTCTGAACAGTAAGTAGAGAGATTGTTGACAACTTTCCTACTGGTTAAAGATATCCATTACTAAAGGCAAAGAGCACATACCATGACAGCAGCTTTTCTTTAGCAACATCAATAATTGGTTGAACAAATCTGTTTTGTTTGATGAAGCAGTTGCAGACAGTGGCACACGATATGAGTGATACTATTTGCCATGTGTAACCAAGATTAAGCAACAATGAGAAGCTATGGGAACTCAGTGGGTCAGGCAGCAACTGTGGGCAGAAATGGGCACCCGATGTGCATTTTTTGTCTTTCTGTGACCCTGGTTGTCTGCTCTTCACATATTTACAGCCTGTTTTGTTTTTAATTGTCCTTTAAAATACTGGTCCCCGGTTTAGATGATTATCTCCCCACAATCCGTGCCAAAGAATGTAAAGAGTGGATCTGATTTTAATATTCCACTTGGCAATACTGTGGCAGCTGCCATGGGAAGAATGAATTTATCTTCCAAAGGCTGCATCTGTTTAATTTAAAATGTTGAGATGCTGCATGCTGGCATCAGCAGAACTTCAAATGAAAGAAGTTTACTTTCCACAGTGCCTCAAGATATATAGCAAAATATATGAGAAATACGATTTTGGTTTGTACCCTCACATCCCATTCCCTTTTGTCCCCCTTCCCCAAGAGATTCTTCCAGGTGGTGCTGTTAGCATGGTACAACACTGTTGCAGTGCAGCAGCCATGGTTCAAATCCCATGCTGTCGGTAAGGAGTTTGTATATTCTCCCCATGTCTGAATTGGCTTCCTCCGGTTTCCACCCATCTTTCAAAAAAAACATGCTGGGAAGGAGGTTAATTGGGCGACCTGGGCTCCTGGGCCGGAAGGGCCTGTTACCGGGCCTAAATTTAAATTTAAAATTCCATTTTCAGCTCTCTTCCTATAAGCAGCACCTGGCAGAGCACAAATAAGAGGAAGGTAAATCAGCAAAATGCACACACATCATTTTATTCCATCTTTACTGTCACACTCCTTTACTCTCTCTTTCACCCCATTTTTCTGGAGCAACGAGTAACCAGTGGGAATGTGAAATAAAGAGTCAAATGTTTGTTTCTTTGGTTTTCCACAGTTCAGACCCATTGGCACAAAGATGAAGCTGATACTCATTGCAGAAGGAAGAAAAAGACAAGAAAAACTATTTGCCTTGACGTTTTACTGGTCTCCAGGAAACGAGGCCGACAATTTTATTCCATACGTGCCAACCTCCTTGCGGAATAGGATTTGGAGGAGGCCTACGTTGCCGGACTCTCCTGTGATGGAGATCACTTAAGGGAACAGGAATAAGTCATCACACAATGAAGCAGAACAGGTGAAGAAGCACTGTCCAAGGCCCAGAGTTGAAGGGGAATCAAGCTTCAAGAGTCCCCCCTCGCTATATTAGATGGGCCGCTGGCAGACCCTGGGCCCTCAATTTATACAACCTCCTGACATGTTTAGCCCTTGCATTGTCCTAACTAGAGTCTTTCTCAATCAGGTGGGCACTTCCCTGACTCTGCATTGGCTTTCAGCAATATCTGTTAAACAGCAATTCTAAAAATAAGTTCCATTTATTTTCATTTTAGTTTGACAGTTAAACTTAATTTGTTTGTAACAATTAAGTTAATATGTGTCATTGGGAGATTTTGTGGCCATTCTTAAGATAGAATTTCAATCTTTGGTGAACCTTGTGGCCCCAACTCCAGCACTTTTCCTAGGAGATTATCTGGCATGGATGGGAGGCGAAGGAGGTGGTGGGGGGTGGGGGCGGGGGGGAGAAGAGTGCTCTAGCCATTATAATTATGTTATTAGCCTGATAGGACTACAGGTTCACAAAGATGTCACTGGTATTCCAAACCATCAATTTTACCTTTGTTCTCTTTGTCATTTAATTGGAGTGGAACCCAGCCATCGATTACCTCAGGAAAATGTGGGTGGGAAAGCAACACAATGCTACCACATTGCACAAGGATAAAGCTGTAGCTTGAAGATGAAATCCTGGTGAGGAGAAGGGAACTATCTTTGTTGTTTTCAGCTGATATTGAAATTGCTTTGGGTGCATTGAACCCAAAGATGGAGAACCAAGAACCTTTCCAACTCTCTCATTAGTTTGATAATCTTAGTCATAGAAATCATGTGAGGCCATATCAGAACAGCACCATCATCGTAAGTAGCCTCTCATCTGACCAATATAATGGAGGAAGTAACTGATTTTTAATGTTAATTGACAGATACAGCAGAACAACAGGACCTTCTGACCCATGAGCCCTGTGCTGCCCCAAATACACTCAATTGACCTTTGAAGCACATACATTTTTGGAACATGGCAGGAAACCATAGCATCCAGAGGAAACCCATGCGGACAGAGGTAGTATGTATATTTGCCTTGTAGACAGCAGTGGATTTGAATCCATGTATCTGGTAATTGCATTGCATAAATGCCATAAACAGGCCATCCTTAAGCGACGAGAGCTGGACCTTGGATCCCACCTCGAGAACTCTGGCATAAATGACTGACTCCAACGCTCACCATCATATACACTTTTGATCGTGCATTATTACCACTACCGAAAACTTTCCTCCTGATTCCCACCACCTTCACTTTATCGAGGAGTCTATCGTTTCATTCCATCAAGAGCTACCTTGATGCCAAGACAGTCATCCTCGCCTCCTGTTCAAGTTCAATTTTAGTATCATCCGACTGGACAGACACAACCAGACGAAACAGCATTTCTCTGGTCCACAGTGCACACACACACACACACACACACACACACACACACACACACACACACACACACACACACACACACACACACACACACACACACACACACACACACACACACATACAATACTTCTCTCACACAGAACATAATAATCACATATATACATAAAATATAATATAAAATAAATATATATAATATAAAATATATATTTTGGATTAATTTACTCATTTTATTTATAAGAAACTCAGTTACAGGATACTGTTCATCTATCTCAGGGGTTTTCAAACTGTCCCCCTAAACTCACATTCCACCTTAAGCAATAATTTCTCAGTGGTTTTCGAACCTTTTCCTTACCCCTCACATATCATCTTAAGCAATCCCTTACTAATCAAAGAGCATAGGGATTACTTAAGGTGGAATGTGAGTTTAGGGGGGCAGTTCGAAAACCACTGATCTATCTCATAGTTTGTGGGAAGGAACGATTTCCCAGCCTGACAGTCCTGATTTTGATGCTCCTGTACCTCCTTCCTGGTGACATCAGGTCAAAGATCCTGTGTGATGGATGGTAGGGGATCCTGAATAATTCTTTCAGCCCTATTTAAGCAACACTCCCAATTCATGTGGAACGTGTTAAGATTCAAGCTGCAATGAAATCTAAACCCAAATTGAATTTTAGAGAATAGATTATTATCCAGAGTACACTACTTTTCCACACCGTTGATGTCTCTATTGATTATTTTGACAGTAACTGAGAATAGTAGTGGAGGCGGGAAAGTAACTGGCTGTTGGACTTGAGAAACTCATTAAGTTTCACAACATCCATAGGGGGTAAAGAAATCTAAACAAAGTTTTGGGCCTGAGCTGTTCCTCAAGGTATGAGTTAAAAGCAGGCAGGCTTGAGGGTTATGTATAGGGGTAAATGCAAGCAGTCATTTTCCACTGAAGTTGGGTGAGACTATAACAAAAAGAAGTAAAACGTTAAAGTCTGCAGATATGGTTGAAGTAAGAACACTGCTCGAGCAACTCAGGAGGTCAAACAGTGTCCTTTTATATAGCAAAGATAAAGATACATAACCAACATTTTGGGCTTGAGCCCTTCTTCAACATATGAAGAACGAGAGGACATGGGTTAAGGATGAAATGTGAACTATTTAAAGGGAATATTAGGGGGAACTTCTACACACAGAGATTGGTGAGAATCTGGAATGAGTTGCCAGATGAAGTGGTGAGTTTGGGCTTAATTTTAACATTTGAGGAAAATTTGGATAGGGAGAGTTACGGAGGGCTATGGTCTGGGTGCAAGTAATTCGGACAGCAGAAAAATAGTTCTGCACAGACTAGATGGGCTGAAGAGCCTGCTTCTCTACTGTGGTGTTCTATTTCATTTTGATGATAAAGATATGGCTGGGAAATATTCTGCTCCTGCCTTATCTGGTATTCCAAACCATTACCTTGTCATTCTTTTCCCTTTTGTTCCTTAGAATGTTTTGACCTGCTCAGTGCATCTCAGGTTGCCACACAAGGTGCTTTTAAATAGCCGTACCTGGGTAGCCCTACTGGGACCCAGGTGAGTTAAATGGGTCAAAGGTGATCCTAGCACCTTTCAATCTGGGGGAGGATTGACCCAGTAAATTGCCAACCCAGCAATTTAAGGGGGATCCCGCCCCCATGATGACGCATTGAATGACACATCACGCAAACTATCGGTAAGTCTCCCCTGTCCCCTCACCAGCTGACAATCGCTCCCGCCCCTCCCCCCACCCCATGGCAGCCAACCCTTCCGTCCCCCACAGCAGCCGACCCCTCTGCCCCCAAGACAGCCATTCAAGGCATCGCCCCTGGCCTGCTGATCACGGCATCCCTCTGGCCTGCTGATTGTGGCATCCCCCCAGCCCTCCAATCGCAGCATTCCCTCCAGTCCACTGATCATGGAGACCCCTCTGCTCCGCCAGCAACCTTTCTCTCCCCTTCTGTCAGGGATTCCCTGTGACACCAGTGACTGGGTCGACTAATTTCACTTTCAAGCCACGGGAGGATACGACCTAGTTAAGTATTAATGGGTTCCCTGACTACCTCTGAGATAGGGCAGGGACCCAGTTGATTTCCAATGTGCCTAACCGTGTCAGACCTTTCAAACTGCTCTGTGAATGGGGTGCTAACTGGCCAAATTTAAAAATGCCTATAGTATACAATCAAGCAGGCTTTAGAACATATGTGACACATCATTCAGACAAAGGAGCATAAATGACCATTCCACGGCTGCATTATGCAATACCATTTCTATCATTGCTCACCCAATTTATATTTAAGGTTAACTTGGAGTCCTTTTATTTTCCCGTTACTGATATTACCTGTTGCTCAGTTACTGTATTTAGATTACTGTAATTTGTTTTACCTCTATCTCAGTGCTGACGGTCTTTGACCTGAAATATTGACTAGTTTCTTTTTCCAGAAATGCTCCTGGATTAGTCGAGTTCATTACTTTTCTACAGCTTTATTGCTTTTTGGCACCAATTCTTATCACCCCATGGAACCTGCCCGATACATGCCCTCTTCAATGTGGCATAGTGGCACAGCTCATGAAGGTGCTACATCATGGTACCAGAGCTCTGGGTCCAATCCTAACCTCGAATGTTGTCTGTGTGGAGTTTGCATGTTCTCTGTACTCTACCTGTTCTACTTTCCTTCCATTTTCCAAAGATGTATCACTTGGTAGGTTAATTTGCCACTGTAAATTGCCCCCTATTGCATAGTGTGAATGGTAGAATCCTGCAGTGAGGGGAGGTTGGGGAGTTGGAATAGTTGATTGTAACAAAGGTAATACTACATTTAGAGTGTAACATACATGAAGCTCTTTAACTTTTGTCCATCGTAAGGCAGACAGGGAGTCGTCACTTTGTCCAGCACCCCTCAGAGAAACCTACAGCACCTGGTGTTCCTAAGCAGTCTCGCCTCCAAAGTACTGACCAGGCCTGAACCTTCCTAGCTTCCAAGATCAAGCTATTCAAGCTATCTCGCCTCCAAGTACTGACCAGGCCTGAACCTTCTCCTGAACCTTTTCCTAAGCAGTCTCGCCTCCAAAGTACTGACCAGGCCTGAATCTTCCTAGCTTCCAAGATCAAGCTATTCAAGCTATCTCGCCTCCAAGTACTGACCAGGCCTGAACCTTCTCCTGAACCTTTTCCTAAGCAGTCTCGCCTCCAAAGTACTGACCAGGCCTGAATCTTCCTAGCTTCCAAGATCAAGCTATTCAAGCTATTAGTCTTCTGAATAGAGGGAGAATAAAAAGAGAGAGGAATGAAGCAAGCATAAATGGATGGCTGATTGTTGATGTTGGCTCAGTGGGCCAAAGGTTCTGACTCTGCACTGCACATCTCTATGATCTTAACTCCAACTACTATATTTAAGTTTGCTGACCCTAATCTATCTGGCAGGGTAACGGAAACTTCTCAATGCTATGGACAGGAATACTGCCTTAATTGTTTGTAGTTTTCTTGAACTTCAAGAAAATCATGATTTCTGAAGACAATACAAGGAATAAAAATGCCCAGGACAATTTTTTATGTGTCTGAGGCTCCTAGAACTTACAGTTGTTTGATTACATGTTGTCTGAATGCTGATCTGTTCCTGAATGCTTCTGGAACTTACATAGCCTGAAAACCTCCAAATATGGCAACACCACTGCTCTAACTGCACACTGATTTTGCTTTCAGTGTTTGGAGCTCTGGGGTCTGTACTGTACTGGGTCTGAACTCTGATCAAATCAAATAAACTGCAAAATAGAACAGAAAGAACAACTGGCCAGAATCAGACTGAACTTATTATTGCTTATTATTATTATTGCTCCATCATCCACATCTTTCTTTTTCCATCATCTAAAAATATGAGAGAGAGAGAGTGTGTGTGTGTGTGTGTGTGTGTGTGTGTGTGTGTGTGTGTGTGTGTGTGTGTGTGTGTGTGTGTGTGTGTGTGTGTGTGTGTGTGTGTGAGAGAGAGAGAGAGAGAGAGGAATCTGTGCATATAATGACCTATTGTAAGAAAACACATATTACTCCATTGACTGTCATCAAATACAGACAAATATTTGTTTCTGGATCATTTGATGCATTTTCAGATCACATCAAATGATGCTGAAACAAAGAGTGAAATTATAGGAATAAAGCTTCTTAGTTGAATTATGGTATCAGTAATAAAAATTAACTACACAAAACTATTAAATGAGAACAAAAAAACATATAATTAAATGTGCTGTTGAATTTTATTTTTTTCTTTCATTTGTTCTTTCCTATTCTGTTTTGAGCCTAAGTTTCAATTTCTATTTCAAATTGATCTATACCAACCCAGCAGCAGGTGGGATTCCCCTTGTCCTCACCTACCACCCCACCAGCTTCCGCATCCAAAACATCCTCCTCCGCCATTTCTGCCACCAACTACATGATCCCACCACCAGACACATCTTCCCTGCTCCTCCCGGCTCCACCTTCCTCAGGGATCGTTCCTTCCAAGACTCCCTTGACTACTCCTCCCTTCCCAACAATTTCCCCCCCCCCCCCTTGACCACAGGAGGTCCTTCTCTTGCACCCACATCTCCTCCATCACCAACATTCGGGGCCCCAAATAATCCTTCCGGTTGAAGCAACA
Organism: Narcine bancroftii; assembly: GCF_036971445.1. Lineage (NCBI taxonomy): Eukaryota > Metazoa > Chordata > Chondrichthyes > Torpediniformes > Narcinidae > Narcine > Narcine bancroftii. The sequence goes on from NC_091472.1 coordinate 35,553,445, forward strand.
CTCCACTTGTGAATCTGCAGGAGCTATCTGCTGCATCTGGTACTCCTTTTGTGGTCTCCTCTCCATTGTAAAAACGGGACAGACTGGGAGATGGCTTTGTCAAGCACCTAGGCTCTGTCCACCACAATAGCAGGGATCTCCCATTGGCCTCCTATTTCAATTCACTGCCCCATTCCCTTGCCAACGTGTCTGTCCATGGTCTCATGCACTGTCAGACTGAGGCCGCCCGCAAATTGGAGAAACAACTCCTCATCTTCCATTTGGGCACCCTCCAATGAGATGGCATTAACATCAACTTCTCCAGTTTTCGTTAGCACCCCCATCTTTCCTACTGTCCCCTTTTGTCCAGCTCTCTCTCTTCCCTTTTCCTTCTATTTCCCTTCCCCAAAGTCTGCATTCACAGAGCCCCAAACAACCTCCCTGGCCCAGTCAATTCTCATCTTTCCTTTCTTCTGCGTCCCATCCATATCCTTTTGTCTATTGGTCTGTACTCCTCTCCCTGCCCATTGTTTCCTCCTCAGACTTTTATTTAGGTGCCTGTTTGCTTTTTACTCATACCTTGAAGAAGGGCTCAGGCTCGCAACATCAGTTCTATATCTTTACCTCCTGTTGAGATCTGTTGAGTTCCTCCAGCATTTCTGTGGGTTTTTTTCTATTATAGCTCACCCAAGTTACACTCAAAGATAAATTGAAACCCCTTGGTCTTCCTGTTTATTCTTGTGGCTGGACAATGGGTTTCACAGAAAAGGAAATAGCTGCAGAAAAGGTTTTCCAGGAGGCAAGTTGCAAGAGAAATAAACATTTGGATAGGAGATGGTACATATCAGCAAAATAAAGGGAGCGTCTGCAGAACAGAGTGTTTTTCAGTGCCTTACCTTGTGATGCAGAATCAATAATCAGACCACTTCAAAATACATTTAAATAAAATACCCCTTTGAATAATTGACACTAATGACACTAATTCTTTATAAACCCAAAAGCTCTTGTTTCAGGAGTTGTGGCTGCTACAGGAACAGGTATTTGCATTGGAGAAGGCTTCTGCTGGAGTTTAAGGTGCACCAGAGTAAACACTAACATTTACAGGAAAAATTAATAAATTGCAGGTGCCAAAAATCTGAGCTAAAAAGAAAAAAAGAATTGTGCACAGTTGTCAACTACCGTCTAAAAGGCTGATTATCAAAGGCAATTGGAGAAATGAGTTCATTCTGAAGCACGTCTAAAATGTCAGGATATGTTGCCTTGCGAAAGAGGGAAAGGAAAGAGCTCAGGATGCATAGAGAACCAGGGCAGACAATTCTGAGATGTGTATTGTAACATAAAGCTGAAAGGATACAGAACAGAGAACAGTACAGTACAGTACAGTGTAAGTTAGAAAGCTTACATAGAGCTCATCCAGAAACAGGGAAACACTGGAGGTGGATCAGGTGAATAAATGAAAGAACTAATTGTTTATTGTCCTGTGTATCAAAACACAGTAAGAAGCTTAATTTTGTGTGTTATCCAGACAATCCATCTCATAAAGCAGTAACAAATAAACAAAGACCTTAGTGTAGAGAGTGGTGTTTCAATAGTCATAGTGAAGGGTATGGAGCAAAGTAAAAAAAACCACAGGGTGGGGAAGAGAGAAGAGTACAATTATAAAAGACTGCTCGGTGGCATCTCTTCCAGTGAGATCCATTCGAGTCCTCCAACAGGAGGAAAGAAACTGTCTTAAATTTGAAATTTAGATATACAGCACGATAACAGGCCTTTCCATCTCATGAACCTGTACCACCCAATTAACAAATAACCTCTATACATTTTGAAGGGTTGGAGGAAATCAGAGCACCTGGAGGAAACCCGTGCAGACATGGGAAAAAAGTACAAACTCCTGACAGATGGCGGTGGATTCGAACCCAGGTCACTGATACTGTTAGAGCTTTGCGTTAACCACGATGCTAACTCTGGAGCACATGCATCTTCTGCACAACAGAAGGGGGTGGGATGAGTCCTTTAATATCTTGGAAGCTCTCCCTAAACAGTGAGAAGCATAGATGGAGTCAAAAGAGAGGAAGTTGTTTTTCAAGATTGCCTGAACTGCGTTTACCACCCTTTATACTTTCTGGTGATTGGCGCAATTTCTTGGTCATAACATCAACATGTTTGGACCAGGGCAGGTTATTGGTGATAGATACTCCTAAGTAGTTGAAGCTCTCCCCTATCTCCACCTTAAGAATATTGATATGTACTGAGACATGAGTTCATCTTCATTGGTGATAGATACTCCTAAGTAGTTGAAGCTCTCCCCTATCTCCACCTTAAGAACATTGATATGTACTGAGACATGAGTTCATCTTCATTTGCTGAAATCAATGACCAGTTCCTTTACTTTCCTTCATGGCTTTGAATTGAGTATCTATTATGATGGATTATGGGCAGAGCAGTTCTAAATTAGATTGAGTTTGTAATGTGGTGCACTGAGCTTGCAATAGTGAGGTAGGAGTGCACTTTCCTGTCACAAGAGATTTCCTCCTGGAACACTCCCTCTACAGTTATCTATGATGAATATATCCATGTTGAGTCATAGAGTTCTACCACAGAGAAACTGGCCCTTCAGCCCCCTTGTCCACAGCAACTAAACCAGTGCATTTGCCTACATTTAGCTCATATCCCTTCAAACCTTTGCTATCCATGTACCTGTCTGATTGTCTTTTGAACAATTGTCTCTACTTTTTATCGCTTCGATTCCCTAAACCTGGGAAAAGCACTCTATTTATCTTATCCATGCCCTTCATGATTTTATAAACCCCCCTCCCCCACCCCCCATTTAGTGCCCTAACCCCTTCAGGCATAAAGACACAGCCTGTCCAAAATTATAGACTGGTGAGCCTGACATCAGTAGGAGGTAAATTATTGGAAAGTATTAGAAGAGATCGGATATACAATTATTTGGATAGCTGTGGACTGTTTAGGGATTGTCAACATGGCTTTGCGCATGCCAGGTCAGATTTGACTAATCTTGTAGAGTTTTTTGAGGAGGTTACCGGAAAGTTGACAATGGAAAGGTTGTAGATGTTGTCTACATGGACTTTAGTAAGGCCTTTGACAAGGTCCCATATGAGATGTTAGTCAGGAAGGTTCAGATGCTAGGTGTTCATGGTGAAGAAGTGAACTGGATTCGACAATGGCTGGATGGGAAAAGCCAGAGAGTAGTGGTGGATGATTTCTTCTCACACTTGACGTCTGTGACTAGTAGTGTGCCTCAGAGATCAGTGCTGTCATCTATATCAATGATCTGAATGATAATGTGGTAAATTGGATCAGTACGGTTGCAGATGACACTAAGATTGGAGGTGTTGTGGAGAGGGAAGAAGGTTTTTAAAGCTTGCAGAAGAATCTGGACCTGCTGGAAAAATGGGGTGAAAAATGGCAGATGGAATATAATGCAGACAAGTGGAGGTGTTGCATTTTGGAAGGACATATACAGTGAATGTTATGGCACTGAGGAGTCTGGTAGAACAGAGGGACCTGGAAATACAGTTATAAAATTCTCTGAAAATGAATAGGGTTTTAAAGAGCGCTTTTGCATCTTGGCCTTCATAAATCAAAGTATTGAATACAGGAGATGGGATGTTATGGAAAAACTGTATAAGACATAGGTGAGGCCAAATTTGGATTATTGTGTGCAGTTTTGGTCACCTAACTACAGGAAAGTTATCAATAAGATAGAAAGAGTGCAGAGAAGATTTATTAGGATGCTGCCAGGGCTTCAGGAACAGAGATACAGGGAAAGGTTAAAAAGGTTAGGACTTTATTCCTTGGACCGTAGAAGAATGAGAGGATTTGATAGAGGTATTGAAAATTATGAGGAGGATAGATAGAGTAAATGTAGAATGGCCTTTTCCCCTGAGGGTAGATGAGATATAAACCAGAGGACATGGGTTAAGAGTGAAAGGGGAAAATTTTAGGAGGAACATGAGGGGGAACTTCTTCACACAGTGAGTGGTGGGAGTGTGGAATAAGCTTCTTGCTAAAATGGTGAATGCGGGCTCAATTTTAACATTTGAGAAGAATTTGTACAGATATGTGGATGGGAGAGGTATGGAGGACTATGGACTGGGTGCAGGTTAGTGGGACTAGGCAAAAAAAAAAGTTTGGCACAAACTAGAGCACCAAAGGAGCCTGTTTTTGTGCTGTAGTGTTCTATGGTTCAAGCCCATCAGACCCAGTAACATTCTTGTGAATCTTTTCTGCATCCTTTCTAGCTTAATGATATCTTTCCTGTAGCTGGGTGACCAAATCTGCAATGAAAACTTCATTGCGGTCTCACCAATGTCTTGTTCAATTTTAACATGGGTCCCTGCTCTGCAGAATCAAAACTTATTGTCATGAACAAGTCACAAAATTTTAATTAATGGAGTAATGAAACATCTGATTTTCAAGTAATAGCAATACATTCTCTTTTCATCACCAGAGCTAATGTTACACATTTCAATTTCAATTGAGAATTTGATAAATGTAATTTAGGAGTTATATTTTCAAAATTCCCCATCAAAAATAATTTAGGATCCATCGGAAAAACAACACCTGTAACCTGTTGCAAAAATTTACTAACAGAAATCCAAAAAGGTTTAACTTTTGAACAAGACCATGTAGAATGAAGAAAAGTTCCAGTATCGTCATCATCAGGGACTACAAAGGTGAATCCCAACAATGCAGCAATAGATCTTGATCAGGTATGACAAGGTGGCTGCACAAAGCTCCTATGCTTCCAGAATTGATATCCTCACTGAAAATCCTTTTTATATAGAAATCCAAATTCTTCATTTGAGGCCACAGTCAAGCAAAACCATAGAAATGTGAGAGAAACATGAAAATCTGCAGGCGCTATGATTGCAATATAAACAGAGAGATGCTGGAGGAACTCAAGCAATTTTGCATCATCTATAGGAGATAGATACATTTCTGATGTTTCAGGCGTGAGCTCTTCCTCAAGGTATGTTTTTTTTAGAAATATTAGAGTAGTCTTATTAAAACAGGAGTTGGTCATTAGGAAAGAAAAGTGAATTAAGAATTATGAAAGGAAGTTGGAAAATAATATACAAAAAGATACTAAGAGTTTTTAAAAAATATATAAAGAGTGAAAGAGAGACACGGGTAGATGTAGGACTAATTTAAAATGATGCTGGAGAAATTATAGTGGGTAACAAAGAGATGACAGAAGAACTAAATGAGTATTTTGCATCAGTCTTCACTGAGGAAGACAATAGCAGTATACCTGATAGTCGGAGGTCTCAGGGAATAGAATTAAGTAGAATCAGGATTAATAGAGAGATGGTGCTTAGTAAGATGAATGGACTAAAGATAGATAAGTCTCCTGGACCATATGAGGTGAACCCACAGGTTCTGAGGGAGGTGGCTTTGGATATTGTGGAGGCATTGGAAATAATTTTCCAGAAAACAATAGCCCTCCAACTTTCCAAGACGGCGGCACCCGCAGTAACTACTGTCAGCTGAGTACGCATCCATGTTTTGGAGGGCGACCTCTAGTGTGTCTGTTAGCTCGACTGCCTTCTGCAGATTGAGCTCTCCTTTTTCCAACAGTCTTTGCTGGATGTAGCTGGATCTTAAGCCCATGACATAGGCATCTCTGATCAGGTCCTTTGGGTTCACCGCAGCCGTCACTGCCTTGCAGTCGCCAGCCCGTCCGAGAGCTTGGAGGACCCAAAGGTATTCGGCACTCAATTTCCCCAGGTCGCTGTTTATGGGCAGCCAGGAGGTGCCTATCATAGACCTCATTTACTTTCCTCCTGTACTGGCTTTTCAGTATGCGCATAGCTGCTGAGTACGAGTGGGCATCCCTGATCATCGAGTAAACCAGGGGCCCGATCAGGGAATACAACACTTGCAATCTGTTGTCCTCTGATCAGACGATAGCGAGGAGGCCTGCAGGAATGTTTTGAAGCAACGCAGCCAGAGTTTGAAGCTGTTGGATACACCAGGCGATTGTGGGTCAACATCCAACTTTTTTGGCTTCAGAAAAACTGTTGTGAATAAAATTGATGCACTATCAATAACTTCAAAGACACACACTTGTAGAGAAAGTGTTAGGCTTTTATTAACTACGGTCTGTCCATGCTAGTCGACTGCCCTGAAGTGAGGAGGGGGTTGTGGCAGAATCAGCTTTATACAGGGGTCAGTGGGAGGAGTCTTAGGCACAGTCAGCAAGGGATGCATCCTAGTACATACACACAGCACATCCAAACATATCTCTTCTCTCTCTTTGGTTTGGCTTCGCGGATGAAGATTTATGGAGGGGTAATGTCCACGTCAGCTGCAGGCTCGTTTGTGGCTGACAAGTCCGATGCGGGACAGGCAGACACAGTTGCAGCAGTTGCAAGGGAAAATTGGTTGGTTGGGGTTGGGTGTTGGGTTTTTCCTCCTTTGTCTTTTGTCAGTGAGGTGGGCTCTGCGGTTTTGAGGGGGAGGACGTGGAGGGGGAGGACGTGGACATGTCCTCGGGCCTGCGCAAAGGAGCTTTTAGGTGGAGTGCAGTGTGCGCAGTACTAGCCCCACCCTTTACACCCAAGGTTCGTGTGCCATGGCCAAGCAAGCTGGGACGTGGCAGCGAGGTCCTTGGGTCGTAGGTTTATACAGTGGTTAACCACAGTGGCCACATAAAAGCATGAAGGAAATCTTCATGGGGATTAAGTGCTGGCAGTCATGGGAATCTGGTCGGACCTGGTGCCAGGAAAGCTGTGAATGTGCACATAAGTACGTCATTTCACTTTATCCTCTGTGAGCCTTCACCAGATAAAAGAGGTTGGAGTCGCAGGAGGGACAGCTGCAATTAGAGGCGAGGCTTCTGTCAAAGAAGAATCGGATAAAGGTTCCGCAGAACCAAAAGAGAGAACCTGCACCAAACCACCCTACTAGGGTGATCAGGCAGTGGTTGGTCAGCCCTTTCCTTGAGTGGCTCAATTCATCATCGGCAGCAACTGGGAGCCACCCTTCACCTTCGTTACATTTTATTCCTCCTTTCAGTCTTCAATAAAAGAACAGTGAACCTTCAGCAAACCTCAAACCCACCAGCATTCCAGTGCTGCTGTCCAACTACGGCAACAAAAAGAGATCATGCATCAAATTCTCAAATGAGAAAAGGATGAAGAATTAACTTATAAACTAAAATCTCTTGATATCCAAATACATAACGCACAAGCCTAAATAGTCACTCAAGGGGCCTTAATCATCTTCAACAATCCACTAAATACACTCATTTCTTATGGTAATTATAAGTTTATTGTCAAACACATAAGTTCAATATACACCAAAATTCTTGTTTCCTGCAGACAAGGCAGGTATTTCTATCAAAACAATCTCAACTCCAATAGTAAACCTTACATTACCCCAGTACAAAAGAGGTGATAAATATCAAAATTAATTGATAATAAATATTTACAGTTACAGTTAGCGCAAGAGAAAATAAAGTGGTGTATCAATAATGCAGAGAAGTATTTTTGTGCCAGAGTTGTTTATGGCTAGGACAGTAAGGAGCAGTTCAATTATTTCATTATTTCTATTTTCAACATGGTGGAAGCCAATTCCAGACTTTGAAACCCCTGTCACCCAATTTACACCCAATTAACCTACAACCCTGTACATTTTCAAGGGTGGGAGGAAACCAGATCATGGGGAAAACATATGTTGGGCACTATCAGTTGCCCCAATAATTGCAATGACAAAGACTTGAGGGGAATGATAGGCTTTAATGCAGAAAAGACTTGAGCTGGCCCAGATCCAAACTAGGGAAGTGCAGGGAAGGGAAAGGTGGCCCGACCTTTATGGCCTGGGTCCCAGGGGAGGAGTCTAGGTAAGAGTGTCATCAGGCGGCGGGCCAGCCTGAGCCAATTAGCATATATAATCCATACCATTACATTCACTCCCTCTTTTTAAACAGAAACATCCCACTTTTATACAACAAGAGGGGAAGAGAGAGAGAGAAAAAATTCCTAGTGGTTTAGCTGCAACGGGGACTTCCTTCTTCTGTGGGACCGCTCGAGGGCAGGTGTGTCTGAGCTTTGCTGTTTGGGAGGGGAAGCAGTCCCGGGGGGGGCAGGGGAGGGAGCAGTCTGGGTCGGGGTGATGCTTGGGGGCTCCTGGGAGGAAGGGGGATTTGGTGACTCCTGGAGAGGAGAGCAGGGTGGCTCGGCCTTCAGTTTGGGGTGGTCTGTTCTGCGGGGTGGGCTGTGGCAAGCAGTGCGACTTCGGGATTCCCAGCCATCGCCGTATAGGCACAGTGTTCTTGTGGCCATCGAGGTACCTCAGAAATGCGTATTGTGGGTTGGCATGTATGAGGTGTACCGCTTCCACCAGTGGATCTGTCTTATGGCCCTCGCGTGTCTCCATAGCAGGACCGGTCCCGGGGTTGCCAACCAAGGAGGAATGGAGCACCATTTGCCGATCTCCTGGGGAAAGCAAACAAACGTTCATGCGGGTTGGTGTTAGTCGCGGTGCACAGGAGCAATCGGATGGCGTGAAGCACTTTGGGCAAAACGTCCTGCCAGCAGGACACCGGCATGTTTTTAGACCTAAGGACCAGGAACACCATCTTCCAGATGGTGGCGTTCTCCCTTTCCACCTGGCCATTACCCCTGGGGTTATAGCTGGTGGTCCTGCTGGTGGCCAGGAAGTACTGTCACAGTTCCTCACTCATGAACAAGGTCCCATGATCGCTGTGGATGTACTCGGGGTACCCAACAGGGTGAAGGTACTGCGCAGCGCCTTGATTACCATCACTGAGGTCATATCCGGGAGGGAAATAGCAAAGGGGAACCTGGAGAACTCATCCACCACCGTCAAGAAGTAGGCGTTCCTTTTTGTAGTGGGTAAGGGGTCCTTGTAATCAACACTAAGCCATTCAAAAGGCCTTTTGGCCACAATGAGGTGTGCCTTCTCATGTCAGTAGAACTGTGGCTTACACTCTGCGCAGATTTGGCAGCATCTGGTCATGGACTGGACGTCCTCAACGGAGCACGGGAGGTTCTGAGTCTTGACGAAGTGGTACAACCTCGTGACTCCAGGGTGACACAAACTGTCGTGGAGGGTCTGGAAATGGACAAGATGCGCGTTGGCACACATTCCCCAGGATAGGGCGTCTGGGGGATCATTGAGTTTACCTGGTCAGTACAAGATGTCGTAATTATAGGTGGAGAGCACGATTTTCCACCTAAGAATCTTGTCATTCTTGATTTTACCTTGCTGTTTAGTATTAAACATGAAGGCCACGACCCTCTGGTCTGTCAGCAAGGTAAAACGTTTACCGTCCAGGCACCACCTCAATGATCGCTTGGGCCTCCTTCTTGACCGAGGAGTGAACTACCTCAGGACCTTACAGGGTGTGGGAGAAAAAAACTACTGGCCTGCCTGTCTGGTTAAGAGTGGTGGCCAGTGCAAAATTGGAGGCATCGCTCTCCACCTGGAATGAAATGGACTCATCCATGGCATGTATCGTGGCCTTTGTGATGTCTCCTCGGATCTTGTAGAATGCAGCTTGGGCTTCCACTGATAATGGGAAAGTTATGGACAATCAGGGGGTGGGCTTTAACGGCATAATTGGGCACCCATTCTGCATAATAGGAAAACAACCCCAGGCACATTTTTAGTGCTTTTTGGATATTTGGAACTGGGAGCTCCATAAGGGGTCGTATGCAGTCGGGTTCCGGGGCAATGACACCATGTGCCACGACACAACCGTGAAGGGCCAGACGGTCTGTGTTGAACACACACTTGTCCTTATTGATCATCAAGTTGAGAGACTTGGCCGTACGCAAGAACTTAGCGAGGTTCACGTCATGGTCCTGTTGGTCATGGCTGCAGATGGTGACATTGTCGAGATATGGGAACGTTGCCATCAGCTTGTGCTCCTCCACCATCCTATCCATGACCCTCTGAAAAGCAGAGACACCATTAGTAACACCGAAAGGCACCCGCAGGAGATGAAAAAGTCTGCCATTGGCCTCAAAACCTGTGTAGAGCCCGTCGCTCAGGCGAAGGGGGAGTTGATGATAAGCTGACTTGAGGTCAATGGTCGAGAAGACTCTGCATTGTGTGACCTTATTGACCAAGTCAGCTATTCTGGGTAGAGGGTATGCATCCAAATGGATGAATCAGTTGATGGTTTGGCTATAGTCAATCACCATCCAGGGCTTGCCCACTATTCCGATTACAAGGACCTGCACCCTCCAGGGGCTGGAGCTAGGGGCTCTGATCCCCTCCACCAAGAGCCACTGAACCTTGGCCCGGAAAAAACGCCATTTCCTCAGTGCTATAGTGCCTACTCTTGGTGGCGATCGGTTTACAGTCTGGGGTGAGGTTTGCAAATAGTGATGGAGGGGCCACCCGCAGGGTGGTGAGGCTGCAGGACAGTGCTGAAAGCTGGGTGCTGGATTTGGGGGGTCCGTAAGCTAGGGGTTATAAATGGTGAGTGGGGGTTGGGGCCCCCCAAACACCATTGTCACACTCCTGATCTGACTCTGGAAGTTGAGGTCCAGGAGAATCGGCGCACAGAGCTGGGGCATGACCAACAATAAAAAGTCTTTATAACACTTTCCCCCCCCCCCCCCCCCCACGATCAGAGATGCCACACAGTACCCTCAGATGCAAGTCTGCTGGTCTTTCGCCGTCATCAACATGGACCCGGTCATCGGCCAAATGGGGATCGAGAGTCTACGGGCCACCTCGGGGTGGATAAAACTTTCAGTACTGCCACTATCGAAGAGGCAGTTCGATTTGTGTCCATTCACCTTGATCTGCATCATGGAGTTCGTGATTGGGTGAGAGCTGACTTGGTCCAAGATGATCGATGCCAGAATGGGTCCATCATCTTCATTGATGGTAAGGAGGCCCGAAGCCCAAGATGGCGGCCTCCATGTTGACCACACTGCCAATGCTGGTGAAGAAGGCGGAAGTGATGTCATCAGGGGCAGAAGTGATGTCGCTGGTGAGGGCTGCTGCTGTGCAGAGGATGGTGGTGGGAGCAGGTAAGATGGCGTTCGCTTTACTGCGCACGCGGCCGGCAGCAGAAACTCCTCGGCCATACACCCCACGCTGCTCTGGGACAGGGCTCTGGACCTGCAGACACGTTGATAGTGGCTGTTTTTTCCGCAGCCCAAGCAGGTAGCTCCTTATGCGGGGCAGAGATGTCGCGGGTGTCTTGCCTGCCCACAGAAGTTGCACCCCGACACTGACTCCCAGGATGGCGGCGCATACTGGGATGGCCCGCTTCTGCCTGCGATCGACTCTGCGTGGCGCTGGGCGAGTCTGCCCAGTTGGATCACCGTTTCAGTGGGAGTTGATCCTCCTTGAGAAAACGTTGTCGGATATAATCCGACCTCAACCCCAACACGCAAGCGTTCCGGACTAGGTCTTCCACGCACTGGGCCCCCAGCATAGATACCATGGGGTTCCCAGTGTGATCAGGGCTCGAACAAACTCTTCAACCAACTCACTAGGCTGCTGTTTTCTAGATGCCAGGAGGTTACGGGAGTAGACCTCGTTGATCTTGGGCTTGTATAGCGCCCGTAGTTCAGGCATCGCCTCTGAGTAGGTCGTGCAGCTTCGGTTGCCCTGGAAAGCCCTCTGGCCAACTCTTTCCTGTAGGACTTTTAGCCTTTTTTCATCCGAATTGATCACTTCAGCAGTGGCCTCCAGGAAGTAGTTAAAGCAGTTAACCCACTGTTCGAAGAGCTCCGATGCACCCGGGACTTGGGGATCCACTTCTCGCTGATCGGGGCGCAGCAACTTCTCCATTATCGGAGACGTTAAAATTTTTGTGCAATAAATGGTTGGGTACTATCAGTTGCTCAGAGAATTGCAAAGACTTGAGGGGAATGATAGGCTTTATTGCAGAAAAGACTTGAGCTGACCTGGATCCAATATAGGAAAGTGCAGGGAAGGGAAAGGTGGCCTGACCTTTATGGCCTGGGTCACAGGGGAGGAGTCCAGGTAGGAGTGTCATCAGCGGGCAGGCCAGCCTGAACCAATCTATACAATTACAACATATAAACTCCTTACAGAGAGTGCCAGATGTGAACCCAGGCCACTGGTGCTGGCTCACGACCAATGACAACTAACCCTGGGCACTTGCTCCCCCTCTCAGGAGACTGCTCCTGTCAGCAGTCTCTTGCCTTGCAGACTGCTGTTCCTGCCCACCGTTCACCTTGTCATTTTTGCAGTGTTTGGACAGAAATATCAATCTCCCATGATAAAGAAACCTGGCACTTGAAGCGAGGAAGGCCAGAACTGTGTTGAACTTTCCCTTTCTGTCCAACCTGATAGGCCAGAAGTTAAAGTGAGGGCTCACTGGTTGCATATCTGGGCATTGAGCCAATTGTCACTCTGCATGTTATTAATGAAACTCACTTCTCCCCCACCGCCCCAACCTGTTTGAATTTAGCAATTAAAACTCCCACTGGTGATTGGCAGCTGGGTATTTCCAGCAGTTGTCTCAAATGGAAATTGTGGTGGACTGAGGATACGACTGATTGCAGTTGATTTCAGACATTACATTAATATCTGGAAACAGTGGCAAATGAGGTAAGAATGGACATTTTCCAAAGTGAGTAAGAGGTCTTGTGTCTCTGCAAGACAAACCTGGAAGGCTAGACTGTAGCTCTGGACTGCTTTATATACAAGGTCACCGGGATGACCCTGGTGACCTAGTGGTGTAATTACATATCACCACAGAGAGAAAGAAAAAAAGAATTAATACAGAGAAATTCATTTTGATATGTAGAAGAATGAGTTTGCTTCTAAATTTGGAGCAGGGCAGCACTCAGAATGGCACTGCTTGCAGACAGGACCTTGCAAAATGTGGTAATAAGGAAGCATGCATTCATTAGTCTCTTTACAGTCAATTCCTGTGGCTTAGTCATTTTGACACACACCAACTCAGAGCTTTGTTTAGACAACAGTGCCTGGCAACCAATTGTTCTGTTTGCAACATAAAGGCTATGCCTAGTGCCTAATATGTACTCAAGCTGCTGTTATTCCTGAAATTCAGTAATCTCTCAGTGATTGCCTCAGGAGCAGATGCAGGACCTCTCTACATATCTAGGGCATTGACTCATGGCCCAGGCTCTCGAGGATATCAAACCAGGGTTTTCTGAGCTATTGGCATAGCGAATGTCTGCAAGGGCATTGGAGCATCCTGGCACAAAGTAAGGGAGATCCTGGCAGCCACACCTAGTGTCCTCTCCAGGGGTCATCCAATATTTCAAAGCAAAGGGTTAGGGTTAGGAAATCAAGTTCCCTGAAGTCGTAATTGCTCAGCAGCACTGAACAAGACCTAGAACAACCGCATAGACTGGGCAGTGCTCTCTGTCTGTGAAGGAACCATCAGAAATATAAGCAGTGATTGATCATATTACAGGCCATTGAATTCCAGTGATTCTCTTTGGCTTGGCTTCGCGGACGAAGATTTATGGAGGGGGTAAAAAGTCCACGTCAGCTGCAGGCTCGTTTGTGGCTGACAAGTCCGATGCGGGACAGGCAGACACGGTTGCAGCGGTTGCAGGGGAAAATTGGTTGGTTGGGGTTGGGTGTTGGGTTTTTCCTCCTTTGCCTTTTGTCAGTGAGGTGAGCTCTGCGGTCTTCTTCAAAGGAGGTTGCTGCCCGCCAAACTGTGAGGCGCCAAGATGCACGGTTTGAGGCGTTATCAGCCCACTGGCGGTGGTCAATGTGGCAGGCACCAAGAGATTTCTTTAGGCAGTCCTTGTACCTTTTCTTTGGTGCACCTCTGTCACGGTGGCCAGTGGAGAGCTCGCCATATAACACGATCTTGGGAAGGCGATGGTCCTCCATTCTGGAGACGTGACCCATCCAGCGCAGCTGGATCTTCAGCAGCGTGGACTCGATGCTGTCGACCACTGCCATCTCGAGTACTTCGACGTTAGGGATGAAAGCGCTCCAATGGATGTTGAGGATGGAGCGGAGACAACGCTGGTGGAAGCGTTCTAGGAGCCGTAGGTGGTGCCGGTAGAGGACCCATGATTCGGAGCCGAACAGGAGTGTGGGTATGACAACGGCTCTGTATACGCTTATCTTTGTGAGGTTTTTCAGTTGGTTGTTTTTCCAGACTCTTTTGTGTAGTCTTCCAAAGGCGCTATTTGCCTTGGCGAGTCTGTTGTCTATCTCATTGTCGATCCTTGCATCTGATGAAATGGTGCAGCCGAGATAGGTAAACTGGTTGACCGTTTTGAGTTTTGTGTGCCCGATGGAGATGTGGGGGGGCTGGTAGTCATGGTGGGGAGCTGGCTGATGGAGGACCTCAGTTTTCTTCAGGCTGACTTCCAGGCCAAACATTTTGGCAGTTTCCGCAAAGCAGGACGTCAAGCGCTGAAGAGCTGGCTCTGAATTTAAAAAGTAATCCCTTGCTCAGGGAAGCAAAAGTTTTACAGTAAGCACTAAATGCTGGAAGGTAATCCATTATATTGGGAACCGAAAGTACAATTAAAATCAATTTTGAATCAAGCGGGAAGCTTTCCAAAAGCTAAACTCATTCTGATCTGATGGGAAAATTGATACAGTTATTGAGGTCAAGCATCTCCAATCCATAATATGGACACAGGGTTTTTTTTTAGAGCATGAATGACTCCTAAGACCTCTAGACTCCTGATGGAGATACAAAGTTTTGCGATGTCTTCAGCAACTGTGCACAGTGGGATTCACCTGCTCTGGAACAATTGGCCCAGAGTGATCCTGAATAGATGTCCTCTTCGAGTCAGACCCACTGATGTTCTTTTCAGACACTACCTCCTTCGAGCCTCCTGTCACCAGCAGGAGGAGCAGAAAGCAGCCAGTGAGACAAGAAAGTTGAAGGAAAAGCAGCCCGACCCAAGGGAATACTGAGAAGCTGAAGATAGATCCCAAGGGTTGCAAGACAGGCAGCATGGTTGGCGTAGCGGTTAGAACAATGCCTTTACAGTTCCAATGGTCAGGACAGGAGTTCGAATCCCACGCTGTCTAGAAGGAGTTTGTATGTTCTCGTGTCTGCATGAGCTTTTCCCAGGGACTCTGGTTTCCTCCCACTGTTGAAAAACGTACTGGGGATGTAGGTCAATTGGGTGTAATTGGATGGCATGGGCTCATGGGCTAAAATAGTCTGTTACCATGCAGTCTGTCTAAATTTAAATTTAAAGAAAGACCATAAGGTTACTCTTTAGTTCCCAAGTCAACTCGTGAGAAACAACCAGTGAAAATGTTGAGGTCCATCATCCTCAAAGGCATACAGAAAGCAAGGCAAAAGAGTTGAAGGGAATTGTGCCATCTCCAGATAGGTTTGCAGCAACTTCACTTCTGCAGTTGAGGGCGTGGATGTGAGGGAGGAAACTTTGAGAGGTGAAGAGTGACAAGCCTTGCTCTTCACCTCAGAATCCTGCAAGGTAAACTTCTGATCCACAGCTCACTCCATACAGCAGGATAACATGAGTTTGCATTTCTTCTTCTGGTGGCTTCACAGGAGGAGGACAGTTTGCTGACCATAAGACAGAGGAGCAGAAATAGACTATTCAACCCATTGAGTCTTTCCTGCCACTTAATCATGAGCTGATCCATTTTCCCATGCTGCCCCACTGCCCACCCTTCTCCCCACAATCTTTGATGCCCTGGCTAATCTGGAACCCATCAATCTCTTGGTTAAATGCACGCAATGTCCTGGCCTTCACAACTGCCTGTGGCAACAAATTCTGCAGATTTCCCACCCTCTGGGGAAAGAAATTCATCTGCATCTTTGTTCCAAGCAGACTTCCTTCAATCCTGCAGTTGTGCCCTCTTGTCCAACCTCCAGTCAGTTGGACATTGCCAATCACCCTACCCTTCATGGAAAAGTTCTTTCAGAAAGCACCTTGGGTGACAAGCCCATCAGGTAGTAGTCAAAACATCCTGCAGGAACAACAGCAAGATAAATCGTGTGGAGTGGTTCCCCGAGCAGGGAACTAAGTTAATGGTCCAAGTCAAATACCCTTCATTAGGAGTTTCAGTGAATGGTTATCAACCTGAAGTTAAAATTCATTTTCTCTCTCCAAGGATGCTGTATGATCTCAACAGCATTTTTTTTTCTTTTTTTTTTGTTTTTATTATTGAAATAATTAAAGTTAAATCACATGCCACCAAAAGGTAGAACAAGAACAGGTCAGAATTTTCAAAGTCAAATTGATCTACTTATTTCTCTGTAAAATGTGATGTTAAGAGTTGAGGCTGTTATAATGTACCAAGCCGTTCAATGCCTCTCTGGTTATCAGTTCAGTAGCACTGCCTCTTCATCTTGTCCAAGTTCACTGCCCCAAAACATAACTTTCTATCACAGATACTTCCTGACCTGAAAAGATCAAGGAGTTTGTTTTCTTTAATTTCAGAAATCCAGCATCTGCAGTGTTTTGCTTTTTGTTTTCTGCATATTTGTCCATGTGTGTACTTTATTCAGGGATGAAATATTCAATTGCAGCTTGCAATAGTGTGCAAATCCTCTGAAAGTTTACAAGGATCCTAATGCTGAACCCCTGCTGTGACTATTTTGTTAAATCCAGAGACTCTAAAACAGTCAAAATAAATTGACAAGTGCACCCAATAAGATTCACAAATAACAAATGAGTTTAACTGCCAGTCAAGTTATTTGAGAAGGAATTTTGACCTAGAAATAAGGAGAGCTGTGGTTTTTCTATGAACATGGTATTGCTTTACTTCTAAAACTATACAGGTAGCGAAGGCTTCAATGTAATATCAAATAAAAAATACAGCAAAGTCAAGGAGCAACTTGTCAATAAATCCCTTAAGATTTGAGTTCTGTGGTACTCGAGCATCAAACATTAATGAGTTAAAAAGTTAAAAGAGGCAGGGTCCTGAAACCAGGCAGGAATTTAGTTCTTCCTGCTCTGTGTGGATGTGGGATAAGTGAACTTTGTGGGTGATTATATCAGCTTTATTTTTCATGTATTTTATCAGTTGAATGAGAAAAGCTTTGGAATTATTTTGCCTTATTGTGATCGTTTTCTGCATGACTGTGCGTCACCCTACTTTTCCTCGGTTTAGTAAATAAACAAAATTGTACCTTGACCAAAGCCTCATGCCCAAACCATTGGTTATTTATCTTTACCTCTTATGGTTACTGTGGGACCTGCTGAGTAACTACAGCAATTTTGTCTTTTTATGACAATCACAGCATCTGCAGATTTTCTTGATCCACTCTTAGATTCTCGTTTGTTCCGTATGGCCATGTTTTAGACACCAGATCCTGCCTTAACCATTGTGAACTTGTTAACCCTGAGAGCACTGGCTTGTTTCACACTCTGGTCCTGTTTTATACTTGGGTGTATTTTGTTATTTCAAAATAAACTTTATTCATAATAAAAATATATCTACAAAGAAAAACATAGTGCCAGTGTGCCTTTTATGTTCTGAATATCTCTCATTCAATGGAGTCACTTGTTTAGGTTCTGTAAATAAAAGCAATCTGCTGGGGGAACTGAGTGGGAAGAGCAGGATCAGCGTGAGAAAAGGAAACTATCAACATTTTGGATCGGAACTTTCCAACAAGATTTGATGAAAGGTTCCAACAAAACATCAACATTTTCCCTCACTGATGCTGCTCGATCCATCGTGCTCCTCCAGCAGATAGTTTTGTGCCCCATGTTTCAGCATCTACAGTCTCTTGTAATTCTAGGAGGTAAACAAGAAAACCTGCAGATGCCGGGTTTGAGGAGAAACTCAGCAGGTCATGCAGCATCCATAGGAAGTAAAAGGCAGTCTGTTTTGCACCTGAACCCTTCATCAGAAATGGGGGGGGGGGGGGAACAGACAAAAAACTGCATAAAAATGTAGGGGAGGGGGAAGGGGAAAAGAGAGGAGCACAGGCCAACAGTAAAGAGGTACAGGTTCTGTACATTGTAGTCTTGGCACTACTATTGCACATAATAGAGTCCATGATTCACCCTTCGATTACTTGGGGAGTATTCCCACCAGACTCACCCCTCAATGTCCAGTAGTAGAAGAACCCTGGACTGTGGAGCTTCCCGATGGAGTCTGGATTGCCTGCACCTTTAGTGCATTCCTTAGTACATATCCCTGCTGTCTAAAATGTACCAGCTGACAGCATCCTTTGCAGGCATCTCACTGTCCTGGAAGACCAACACATTTAGGGAAAACCAACGATCACCTTTCACTGAATTTATGATCTCCCGCCAGCACTTAAGGTTTGTCTCTGCGCTGGACACAGCCCACAGATCAGAGTCTGCTGTCATGCAGCTGCTTGGGATGAACCATGACGAGAATGCTTGCATTCTTCTCCAGACTTTCTCAGCAAATCTAGAATCTGCAAGGAGATGGGTGACTGTCTTCTCCTCATCACAGTCATCTTGGGGGAAATGTGTGTTGGGAGTAATGTTATGTTCAGTATCTGCCCAAAAGGGGTCCTTTTACCTACATCCAAGCAAAGTCTTGGTGCCCATTGGTGAGTTCTGGCATTAGCCATTCTGTTCCCCATGTCTCGGTTTGATTATCCCAGCAGTATTTCAGGGGGAAATTAGAAAGAATATTGTTCAAAAGAACGCCGACACGAATACTTTGCCCTCAAAGTGGCTTGCAGGTGCCATCGCTAGTAAAACCATCATGTTGCTGCCAAATGTACATGAAATTCTGCACCTTCAATATATGTCACAGAGCAGATCAGAGCAGCATTGTCCTCCAATCATTTTATGAGATGTTGATGTCAGGTCTTAAAGCAAAATCCTCAATAACCAAACTCTGTGTAAAGCATGGACAACTCTGGGAGGAAAAATTAATGAGAATTTTTTTAAATTAACTAATATAAGGAGACTTAACACCAGTAACTTTCCTGTTCTTGTCAGTGTCATTTTTATTTTGTTTGTTTGCAATTCTGTGACATATTTCTTGTGCTAATGCAATAATTGGTACAAAGGTACCTGCAAGGTTTATATTGGGACCAATGTGCAGAGATTATTTCCATAAGAAAGAATGATACTTTCCATCTTGAATGCTGTATTAAAAGATGAGATTTCATTGCAATTTAATTTCATTCTTACAGAGACCATATATATGATAGAATATTATGCTCTGCGAACAACTAACAAGATGTATCCCAGAATCTATGTTTTGCTTCTGACAGGTTATCACCTTGAGACATTATCAATGTTACAGATGATGCCTGCTCTTTGCTTTTGAACACCTGGTGGGATGGTTGGTTCGGTTCCTGGGAAGGGTGTTTCTAACCATGTCTTCTCCATCTGTCCTTGCATCAATACCTCTGGCATCCCCTGTGGACCTGAGCTTTGACACATATGCCATCACTGCACCATCGAGTCCCTTTTACCCATAAGTTCCTGTGTTTGCTGACCTATGTTATCCCTTGTTCAGCAATGCTTTTATTTTATAATTTGGTTCTTATTTTCAAATCATTATATGATTTCACTACTCCTAATCTCGGCAATCTCCTTCTGCCTGCTAAACCAGTGGAGAAATCTTTGCTCCTTTCAGTCAATAAGTGTCTTTGGCAGTCCTTTGGATACCTTTGGATTCCTTGGCTCAAAGCCCTAATTGTTCTAGCTTCCTTTAAGATCCTTCTTAAACCCTACATTCACCAACATGTTGATATCCTTTAATATCTCTTTCTATAGTTTGATGCTATAGAAATTTTGTTTTGATAATTGGACAGACACATGGATAGGATAGGTTTAGAGGGATATGGTCAAAATTCAGGCAGATGGGACATGTTGGTCATTAAGGGCAAATTTGGCCGAAGGGCTCTTTGTGACTCCATGATTCTGTAAAATGGGTAGGGAACCTTTTTTTAGAAAAACCTCACATGCCGCCTATGCCATAAGTGCTCTGTAATTGGTAAAGGATTACTTAAGGTGGTATATGGGTGGGAAGGGAAAGTTGAGAATCACTGCTCTAGACCCAATTGTTACTGAAACATTTTGCTGGAGAAAAATTGTCATTGGCCTATTTCCTTTGGAGTTATGAGACCATGCACATAACGAGTCAATTAGGTATGATTAAAACAGTGGTTTTCACTTTTTCTTTCCACTCGCATACCACCTTAAGTAATCCCTTACTAATCACAGAGCACCTATGGCATAGGGAATACATAAGGTGGAATGTGGGATTTTAAAAAAAGGTTGCCCACCCTGCTATAAAACATTCCTGAGACATTTTGGCACAGAAGATATCTAAACTGGTTTTGTTGCTTTGATACTAAGCAGGGTAGAAAACATCTTGAATCTGACTAAATCACCCAAACATTTATATTCTTGATGCATGACAGAAACAGACATTAATTCTGCTTCAGTTGCTTTAATTAAACTGTGGATGATATGAAATATGAGGTGGAAGGATGGTCAACCTTGCAGGTGTCCATTGATTTTTTTCTCTCTACAGTCTCAATAGAACATAGAACAAAGTTCAGGCCTTTCAGCCCTTGATGTGGTGGTGACCCAAATATCCCTTAAAAAATGTACAAACCCACCCTATCCCATAACCCTCTATTTTTCTTCCATCCATATGCCTGTCTCTTCTTTGGCTTGGCTTCGCGGACAAAGATTTATGGAGGGGGTAAAAGTCCACGTCAGCTGCAGGCTCGTTTGTGGCTGACAAGTCCGATGCGGGACAGGCAGACACGGTTGCAGCGGTTGCAGGGGAAAATTGGTGGGTTGGGGTTGGGTGTTGGGTTTTTCCTCCTTTGCCTTTTGTCAGTGAGGTGGGCTCTGCGGTCTTCTTCAAAGGAGGTTGCTGCCCGCCAAACTGTGAGGCGCCAAGATGCACGGTTTGAGGCGATATCAGCCCACTGGCAGTGTGGCAGGCACCAAGAGATTTCTTTAGGCAGTCCTTGTACCTTTTCTTTGGTGCACCTCTGTCACGGTGGCCAGTGGAGAGCTCGCCATATAACACGATCTTGGGAAGGCGATGGTCCTCCATTCTGGAGACGTGACCCACCCAGCGCAGCTGGATCTTCAGTAGCGTGGACTCGATGCTGTCGACCTCTGCCCTCTCAAGTACTTCGACGTTAGGGATGAAAGCGCTCCAATGGATGTTGAAGATGGAGCGGAGACAACGCTGGTGGAAGCGTTCTAGGAGCCGTAGGTGATGCCGGTAGAGGACCCATGATTCGGAGCCGAACAGGAGTTGGGGATGACAACGGCTCTGTATACGCTTATCTTTGTGAGGTTTTTCAGTTGGTTGTTTTTCCAGACTCTTTTGTGCAGTCTTCCAAAGGCGCTATTTGCCTTGGCGAGTCTGTTGTCTATCTCATTGTCGATCCTTGCATCTGATGAAATGGTGCAGCCGAGATAGGTAAACTGGTTGACCGTTTTGAGTTTTGTGTGCCCGATGGAGATGTGGGGGGGCTGGTAGTCATGGTGGGGAGCTGGCTGATGGAGGACCTCAGTTTTCTTCAGGCTGACTTCCAGGCCAAACACTTTGGCAGTTTCCGCAAAGCAGGATGTCAAGCGCTGAAGAGCTGGCTCTGAATGGGCAACTAAAGCGGCATCGTCTGCAAAGAGTAGTTCACGGACAAGTTTCTCTTGTGTCTTGGTGTGAGCTTGCAGGCGCCTCAGATTGAAGAGACTGCCATCCGTGCGGTACCGGATGTAAACAGCGTCTTCATTGTTGGGGTCTTTCATGGCTTGGTTCAGCATCATGCTGAAGAAGACTGAAAAGAGGGTTGGTGCCTGTCTAAGAGTCTCTTAAATGCCCCTAATGTTTCACCCTCCACCACCATCCCAGGTAAGGCATTCCAGGCAACCACAACTCTGTTTTTTTTTAAATTTACCCCTGATATCTCCCCTAAACAGTGCTTTTGCCATTCCTGCCCTAGGAAACAGGTGCTGACTGTCCACCCTGTCGATGCCTCTCATAATTTTGTTGATCTCTATTAAATCTCATCCTTCTACACTCCAAAGAGAAAAGTCCCAGCTCTGCTAACCTTATCTCATTCTTATAGATTGTTTTCCAATCTATGCAACATCCTGGTAAATCTCCTCTGCACCGTCTCCATGACTTCCACATCCTTCCTATAACGAGGCAACCAGAACTGAACATAATATTCCAAGTGTGGTCTCACCAAAGATTTGTAGAATTACAACATGATCTCTCTACTCCTGAACTCAATCCTCTTATTAATGAAGCCCAGCATCTCATAGGCTTCCTTAACTATCCTATCAACCTTGAGGGATATATGGATTTGAACCCCAAGGTCCCTCTGTTCATCCACATTCCTAAGTAACTGACCATTAACCTTGCACTTAGCCTTCTGGTTTGTTCTTCCAAAATGCATCACCTTGTAGTGGCTACTATGGTAGATGCTACTAAATAAAGGCAAACACACACAAAGGTAGTCAACTGAAAACTGGTTTATTGTAGACATACACAGACCTTTTATTCCCTGCCTGTTAATGAGCTCATTAGTAAGCAGCTTCTGATCCACAGGACCAGCAGGTTAAAGCTATGAGCCATTAGCGCCCCACGCCTTTAGGCAGGGGCTTCATCTGATCCAATCACTGTACTTTGGTGCCCAGCACTGCTAGCCCGCAATGTGCCAGGTAAGTCTGTGAACTGACGGTGGCAGTTCGCAATACCGCACTGTGGGCCTGCTAAAACCTCACATTTATCTGGATTAAACTCCATCTGCCACTTTTCTGCCCAACTCTGCATCCTGTCTATATTCTCTTGTAACTTTCAACAACCTTCAGCTCTATCCACAACTCCTCCAACCTTTGAGTCTCCGTAAACTTACTGACCCATCCTTCCGCCGCTTCATCCAGGTCATTTATAAAATCACAAAGAGCAGGGGTCCCAGAACAGATCTTTGTGGCACTTCATTAGTGCCTGACCTCAAGGCAGAGTACTTTCCTTCCACTACTCCTCTCTGCATTCTTCCTGCAAGCCAATTTTTTATCCACACTGCCAAGGCTCCACTGATTCCATGCCTCCTGACTTTCTGGATGAATCTTTTGTGGGGGACCTTGTCAAATACCTTGTTAAAATCCTTGTGGATCACATCTACTGCCATAACCTCATCAATTTCTTTTGTTACCTCCTCAAAAAACTCAATTAATCTCATGAGGCATGACCCTCCTTTCACAAGGCCATAATGACTATCCTTGAGTAGACTGTACTTCTCCAAATGCTCATAGATCCTGTCCTTAAAAATCCTCTCTACTAGTTTACATACCACTGACATAAGACTCACTGGTCTATAGTTTCCCAGATTCTCCCTATTACCTTTTTTAAACAAGGGGACTACATTTGCCATTCTTCAATCCTCCAGCACCTCCCCTGCAGCCAAAGAGGGCTCAAAGATCATCGCTACTACCCCAGCTACCTCTTCTCTCACTTTCCACAGCAACCTGGGGTATATCGCATCCAGCCCCAGGGACTTATCAATCTTATTGTTTCTAAGAAGATCCAGCACTTCCTCTTCCTTAATCTCCACATTGTCAACACCAGAGGTTCTTCAGGAGCCCCTCTTGCAAGGTTAGCACACAGGGCTATTCTAATCTGACCTCACCCTGATCAAAGTCCTTTTCTTTTGTGAATACTGAAGCAACCTCCGCAACCAGACACATTTTGCCTCCTTTATCCTTTAGTGGCCCCACCTTCATTCTCGTCATCCTTCTATTCTTCACATATGGATAGAATGTCTTGGAGTTCTCCTTAATCATACTTGCCAAGGCCTTCTTACGGCCCCTTCGAGCTCTCCTAAGTCCTTTCTTAAGGTACTTCCTGGCTACCATATATTTCTCACGAGCCCTTCCTCTTTTCTATATCTAACATATGCTTCCTTCTTCCTCTTTTTAAAAAAAATTATTAGTTTAGAAACACAATAAAACACATAATTAAAGATAATTCAAAACAATACAAATACATGTGGTATATAAAAGAAAAAAATGATATAGAAAAGAACTCCCCTTGCCCCCCCCCCCCCCATATCCACAACCTCATCCCCTCTATCCCCCTACAAAAAGAAGAAAGAAAAAGAGAGTAATAAAGGGTCAAGAGACCCTTCTAATAATATACTAAAACCTTAAGGAGAAGGGAATGTCAGAGCTTCAATTAAATATTAACACCCATATATTGTAAATAAGGGCTCCTTATCTACCAAAATATATAATATTTGTCTCTTAAATTATAAGTAATTTTCTCAAGGGGTATACAACTCCAAACTTCAGCATGCCATCTTTCTATACCCAGATCCCTATCAGACTTCCAAGTTGTGGCAATACATTTTCATGCTATTGCTAAAGCAATTTGAACAAATTTCTTTTGATATACATTCAATTTTAAATTGGGTTCAATATTCTTAATATCACTCAATAAAAATAACATTGGTTCCTGTGGGAATTTAATTCCTATTAATCGTTCCAATAATTTAATCGTTCCAATAATTTAATTGTTCCAATAATTTACCTTCCTTCTTCCTCTTGACTATTTGCCTCACCTGTTTTGTCAGTCACAGTTCCCTTTTCCTACCATCTTTTCCTTGTCCCTGTGGGACAAACCTATCCTGAACCCAATACAAATTGTCATTAAACTTTCCCCACATTACTTCCGTGCTTTCACCCTTGAACATTTGTTTCCAATTTACTCTCGCTAGTTCCTGCCTCATCCCTTTGTAATGAGCCCTTCCCCAGTTAAGTACTGTCCTAATTTGTCTGTTTTTATCCTTTTCCATAGCTATGGTAAAGCTAATTGAGTTGTGGTCACTCTCACCAAAATGCTCCCCCACCGAGAGGTCCTCCACCTGACCAGGATCATTACCCAGAACTAGATCTAGTATGGCCTTTCCTCTCATCAGTCAGTTCACATACTGTAACAGCAATCCTTCTTGAACACATCTGACAAATTCAGCCCCATCTATCCCTCTTGCAATCAATCTTGCCCATCCTCCAGCCAAGTTTCTGTAATGGCCACATCATTGTTGTTCCATGTACTGATCCATGCTCCAAGTTCATCCCCTTTATTCCTTATACTCCTAGTGCTGAAATACATTTCAACCCCCATAACTGGCTACATTTATGTTTTGTCCCCTGCCTGTCCTTCATCACCAACTCAGAACACATAGTTTAAACTAGTTTGGCAGGGGGGTGGGAATCAATGTGAGTGCAGAGATTAGGGTAGAATTACTGAGGAAGAACATTTTTGTTGCTATATTATTGAGGTCATTTATCTCCTGTTAACATGAATCAGTCAACCAGTATGCTCTCCTGGGACACCTTCGTGGCATTTCAATAATTGGAGCAAGGGTGCTACTCCCTATACAGGTAATGTGGCCATTGCATCAGGTATCAAGAATACCTTACAACACACAGAATTGAAATCCTACAATTAAACTTTTCAAGAATTCACCAGAAGGGCAGCCTAAGGGTTAAATGTTAGAGATCAAAGTCCTGCACCACAGTAACTGGTTATCTTCTTTCTTCTTTGGCTTGGCTTCGCGGACGAAGATTTATGGAGGGGGTAAAAAGTCCACGTCAGCTGCAGGCTCGTTTGTGGCTGACCAGTCCGATGCGGGACAGGCAGACACGATTGCAGCGGTTGCAAGGGAAAATTGGTTGGTTGGGGTTGGGTGTTGGGTTTTTCCTCCTTTGCCTTTTGTCAGTGAGGTGGGCTCTGCGGTCTTCTTCAAAGGAGGCTGCTGCCCGCCAAACTGTGAGGCGCCAAGATGCACGGTTTGAGGCGTTATCAGCCCACTGGCGGTGGTCAATGTGGCAGGCACCAAGAGATTTCTTTAGGCAGTCCTTGTACCTTTTCTTTGGTGCACCTCTGTCACGGTGGCCAGTGGAGAGCTCGCCATATAATACGATCTTGGGAAGGCGATGGTCCTCCATTCTGGAGACGTGACCCATCCAGCGCAGCTGGATCTTCAGCAGCGTGGACTCGATGCTGTCGACCTCTGCCATCTCGAGTACCTCGACGTTAGGGGTGTGAGCGCTCCAATGGATGTTGAGGATGGAGCGGAGACAACGCTGGTGGAAGCGTTCTAGGAGCCGTAGGTGGTGCCGGTAGAGGACCCATGATTCGGAGCCGAACAGGAGTGTGGGTATGACAACGGCTCTGTATACGCTTATCTTTGTGAGGTTTTTCAGTTGGTTGTTTTTCCAGACTCTTTTGTGTAGTCTTCCAAAGGCGCTATTTGCCTTGGCGAGTCTGTTGTCTATCTCATTGTCGATCCTTGCATCTGATGAAATGGTGCAGCCGAGATAGGTAAACTGGTTGACCGTTTTGAGTTTTGTGTGCCCGATGGAGATGTGGGGGGGCTGGTAGTCATGGTGGGGAGCTGGCTGATGGAGGACCTCAGTTTTCTTCAGGCTGACTTCCAGGCCAAACATTTTGGCAGTTTCCGCAAAGCAGGACGTCAAGCGCTGAAGAGCTGGCTCTGAATGGGCAACTAAAGCGGCATCATCTGCAAAGAGTAGTTCACGGACAAGTTTCTCTTGTGTCTTGGTGTGAGCTTGCAGGCGCCTCAGATTGAAGAGACTGCCATCCGTGCGGTACCGGATGTAAACAGCGTCTTCATTGTTGGGGTCTTTCATGGCTTGGTTCAGCATCATGCTGAAGAAGATTGAAAAGAGGGTTGGTGCGAGAACACAGCCTTGCTTCACGCCATTGTTAATGGAGAAGGGTTCAGAGAGCTCATTGCTGTATCTGACCTGACCTTGTTGGTTTTCGTGCAGTTGGATAATCATGTTGAGGAACTTTGGGGGACATCCGATGCGCTCTAGTATTTGCCAAAGCCCTTTCCTGCTCACGGTGTCGAAGGCTTTGGTGAGGTCAACAAAGGTGATGTAGAGTCCTTTGTTTTGTTCTCTACACTTTTCTTGGAGCTGTCTGAGGGCAAAGACCATGTCAGTGGTTCCTCTGTTAGCGCGAAAGCCGCACTGTGATTCTGGGAGAATATCCTCAGCGACACTAGGTATTATTCTATTTAGTAGAATCCTAGCGAAGATTTTGCCTGCAATGGAGAGCAACGTGATTCCCCTGTAGTTTGAACTGGTTATAGAATATGCTGAAAACGCCCACACACCTTCATTGTGGCATCACAATGAACACCCTGAACTTCCTGCAAAGAACCATTAAGAATTGTGAAAGTTGTCAAAATGTGGTGGGTTCTTCATGAAAAATTTAAATGAATGTTATTTCTCCCACAGAATCCAATGTTATTTTTATTGGGTAATATTAAGATTATAAGACCTAAATTAAAATTAACTATGTTTCAAACTGAATTCGTACAAATTGCTTTAGCAGTTCCTAGGAAATGTATACCAATATCCAGGAAGTCAGATAAAGATTTAGACATGGAAAGATGGCAGGCAGAACTTCATAGCTGAATACCACTTCAGAAGATTACTTGCAGTTTACGAAATAAATATGTATTTTGGAAAATATGGCACCCATATTTACAAAATGTGGATTTGTATCTTTAATAGACTCTCTGAAGACTTCATTTCTTGGTACCGTCCAATATTAGATGATGATATAAATGCTCTATACCCTTGGTCCTTCTTTTTCTATTTTCTTCCTAGGGGTTTTGGGGGGAGGGGTGGTGGGAAGGTGGGGGGGTGCAGTTTATATACCATTTGTATAACTTTTCAAAATAATTTTTGAATTGAATGTCATGTAATTATTATTGTGGTTTAAAATTTATAAATAAAATATTTTTAAAAATATTAATGTTATTTCCAAGCATGAAAATAAATGCTTCGAAGCAATTACATTTAAAAACCCTCCTGCTGAGACTATGTTCTGGACAAAGCTTTTTCCTGCGTCTTTTATTCTTGTTCCTATAGAGCTAAAAACAAGCCCTGCTCATTTAATGCAACCAATTGAAAGTGTGTGGCTCTGTGGCTTTCTGGAGCAGAGATCATTCGGTTAAACCATTGACCATGTGGTTGGGTGTGATTGAAATTCAGTTTAAACATGTGGTTTATGTGCAAGCATCCTCCAATTACTTTTCTTTTATTGGGAGTAGTTATCCGGGATTCATGCTATTTCAAGCCCCCTCCCAATCCAACACCAACCTGTATCTCCTTGGCCTTCTCCATTACCAGGGGAAGGCCAAACATGAACTACAAGAACAGAAACTCCTATTGCACCTGACTGGTTTACATCCATGAAAGGAACATTGGACATTCTGTTTTCAGGTAACCTGCACCCTGATCCATCCAGGGTTCTCTCACCTCTATCTTTCAAATCCTTCTCCTCCCAATTACCCAGTTTCTTTCCATCCCCCACCTAGTTCCA
Source organism: Narcine bancroftii (assembly GCF_036971445.1). Classification (NCBI taxonomy): domain Eukaryota; kingdom Metazoa; phylum Chordata; class Chondrichthyes; order Torpediniformes; family Narcinidae; genus Narcine; species Narcine bancroftii. Next base: position 35,581,732 of record NC_091472.1, read on the forward strand.
TCTGCCCATCATCCCTCCACCTATCACCTTCCTTGCACAATAAAATCCAGAAACTGTCTCCACAATCACCCCACAGCAGATGCAATCTCACTGGCTCTCCACTCAGTCCAGGATCACTTAGACGACAGCAACATGTACATCAGGGTAGTTTTCATCAACTACAGCTAGCTTTCAATACAATCATCCACTCAGTAATGTTTAGCAAGCTCCAAAACCTTGGCCTCTGCACTTCCCTCTGTAACTGATCCGTGACTTCCTCATCGGAAGACCACAGTCAGCACAAATCGGAAAAATCTCCTCGTCATGACAATCAACACAGGCGCACCTCAAGGATGCGTGCTTAGCCCACTGCTCTACTCACTCTAGACTCACAACTGTGTGGTGAGACTCAATTCAAATGCCATCTACAAATTTGCCAATGGCAGCACAGTTGTTGGTAGGATCACAGATGGCAATGAGAGAGTGTATAGAAGTGAGATAAATCAGCTGGTTGAGTGGTGCCACAACATCAAACTCGCACTCAACGCTAGCAAAATGAAGCAACTCATTATGGATTCAGGAGTGGGAAATCAGGAGAACACAAGCCAGTCCTCATCAAGGGGTCAGCAGTGGAAAGGGTTTAGAACATCAAATTCCTGGGTGCCAACATCTCTGAAGATTTATCCTAGGGCCCCCATAATGATGCAATCACAAAAAAGGTTCACCTGTGACTAAACTTTGTAAGGAATTTGAGGAGATTTGGTATATCACCAAAGACTCTTGTAAATTTTCATAGATACACCACGGAGAGCATTCTGTCTGGTTCCATCGTTGTCTGGTATGGAGGTGCCAATGCACAGGACAAGAAAACGTGATGCCAGTGCCATCACGGGCACCAATCTTCATTTCAATGAGGGAATCAATTAGAGGCAATGTCAAAAGAAAGCAACCTCTATCCCCAAGAAGGAGGTCAAGGAGCCTGAGGACAAACACTCAACAGTACAAAAACACATTCTTCTCCTTTGCCATCAGTTTTCTGAATGGACAATGAACCACAGTCATTATCTCACTTCCTCTTCTTTTGCACTAATTTGTTCATTAAAAAAAAATTATAGCAGTATTTGCACTGTGTAACAACACATTTGTGACATGTTCATTATCAATTCTGATTTACTTATCACCTTCCACCCTGTCTCTACCTCCTCCCTCCTGTCCTTCCACCTTGTCCCACTTGCCTGCTATGCCTACCTCAACTGGTTCCACCTGCTGACTCCTACCTCATCTCCACCTCCTCATCTCTCTACACTCACCTCAACCTGAAATATCAATCTTTTCACTGCCTAGACCTTTTGAGTTCTTCCAGCAGTGTGTTCTTTGCTCCAAATTCCACCATCTATAGACTCTTATGTCTCCATTTGTTCTAGCATGTTTCCCTTTTAATTTATTATCTAAGTAAATGGACTTTGTTGATACTAAATTTTGGCTCCACACCACCAATCCATTAGTTGATGTCAATAAGCTCTCTATCCTTTTAAGAAGCTCAAAAAGAGACTGAATGCAAAGTGTTGGATTAGTTTAATTATGGATGTTTGTTTGTTAGCATCAGGGTGGTGATAATCATGTACCTGATCTAAATTCGATACCACTCCGGGGAAAGAATGCATGTGTGCATACCAAGTTTAGGATTTTGATTATAAAAGTCATCCCTGAAGACTGTCTTCCACCCCATCACCAGGAAAAAGATTTATATTTACATGGCAACAGTAATTACTTCAGGAAGTCTCAAAGTAATTTGCAGTCAATTAAATACATTTGCAGTTGTCACGGTTCAAACAAAGGACACACAGAAGTCACAGTGTGATAACATTCAGATTATCATCCCTGCTCATGTTTTGGGTTCAGTGGTGTAACTAGGGAAATAAGCGCCTATAGCACACTGACTTCAACCCTTCACCCCACAACTATCCCTCGCCGACGCAACAGTAAAGGCAAGAAAATATCCACATTATTGGCTTTTGTATTCTCAATGAATGTTGCTATTCTTTTGAGTTTAGGAAAAGTTGGAAGATTTTGCAATTTTGCGATTAATTCTGCATTTGTTATTTCTGTACTTATTTATTTCAAATATTTTGATATTAGGAGGAGGTTGTTTAAAGGCACCAGGAAACATTGATATTAGGAGGTGGTACCTGGGAATATCTCCTTTGGTCTCTATTTTCTTTGCTGACCTCAGCGATAATGGCAGTTGAAATGTGACTTCAAAGCACTTTAAATATCTTTCCCAGATCTTTACAGTGCATGCGTTAGTTTAAAGTTGGGTGTCTCACTGAGATTCTAAAACTCCTGCATTAAATACTTTACGTCTCGTCATTAATCATAAACGCATATGAGAACACACTACAAGATGTATCACAAGAAAACAAATCCAGTATAATTTCAAATGTGAACGGTCACACCCACATTATTTTTCTGTGTGTGTGTGTGCATTTTTTGCCTTGTTCTTTCACAGACTGAACAGAGTGAATGAAAAAGATCTGGATTTGAAGCTCGGTCAGAAATTCCAGATCTTATAACCATATAGCAATTTACAATACAGAAACAGGCAATGTTGGCCCTTCTAGTCCACACCGATTTATGTGAAACTCCACTAGTTCCACACTCCCTTGCCCATAACCCTCACATCCATGTACTCATCTCTTTGGCTTGGCTTCGCGGACGAAGATTTATGGAGGGGGTAAAAAGTCCACGTCAGCTGCAGGCTCGTTTGTGGCTGACAAGTCCGATGCGGGACAGGCAGACACGATTGCAGCGGTTGCAGGGGAAAATTAGTTGGTTGGGGTTGGGTGTTGGGTTTTTCCTCCTTTGCCTTTTGTCAGTGAGGTGGGCTCTGCGGTCTTCTTCAAAGGAGGTTGCTGCCCGCCAAACTGTGAGGCGCCAAGATGCACGGTTTGAGGCGTTATCAGCCCACTGGCGGTGGTCAATGTGGCAGGCACTTCTCTTAAATGACAGAATGACACCACCGCAACTACTTCTTCTGGCAGATCATTCCACTCAGCCACCACTCTCTGAGTGAAGAAGCATCCTCTTATATTACTCCTAAAGTTTTGCCCCCTAACCCTTAATTTATGACCCCTTGTTCAAATCTCCCCTACCCTCAGGGGAAAGAGCCTATTCACATCTACTCTATCTATTCCCTTCATAATTTTAAATACCTCTTTCAAATCCCCTCTCAACCTTCTTATGCTCCAGTGAATAAAGTCCCAGTCTACTCAATCTTTCTCTGTATTCAAGATACTGCAATCCATGGAACATTTTTGTAAACCTTCTTCGCACCCTCTCAACCTTATTTATATCCTTCCTATAATTTGGAGACCAGAACTCTACACAATACTCCAAACTTGGCCTCACCAATGTCTTAAACAATCTCAACATCACCTCCCAGCTCCTATATTCTATGTTAAGATTTATAAAGGCCAGCATACCAAAAGCCTTCTTTACCATCCTATCTACATGGGACTCCACCTTCAAGGCACGCTGAACCGTTATTCCAAGATCTCTCTGTTCCTCTGCATTCCTCAATGCCCTCCCCTTCACTGTCCTATTTTGGTTATTCCTCCAAAATTGAAGCACCTCACACTTATCTACATTAAACTCCATCTGCCACCTTTCCAAACAGTCCAAATCCTTCTGTAGTCCATGAAAACCCTCCTCACTATCCACATATTGTATCGTCTGCATATTTACTCACCTAATTTGCAACCCCATCATCCAAATCATTAATATAAATGATGAACAACAAAGGACCCAACACCAATCCTTGAGGCACACCGCTCGTCATTGGCCTCCATCCTGACAGACAGTTGTCCACCATGACTCTTTGGTGCCTATCTTCCAGCCACCATTGAACCCATCTGACTATCTGTATATTAATCCTTAGAAACTGAATCTTCCTCACTAACCTTTCATGTGGAATCTTATCGACAGCCTTACTAAAATCCAAATAGATCACATCAACTGCTCTACCTTCATCAACCTTTCTGGTCACCTCTTCAAAAAATTTAACAAGATTCATCCAACACAACTTTCCCCTCACAAGCCCATGTTGGGTGTCCCTGATCAAACCCTGCCTTTCCACATATTTATATATATTATCCCTAAGAATTCCTTCCATTGGTTTTCCCACCAATGATGTCAAACTTACTCACCTATAATTGCTTGGCCTACACCTTGCGCCCTTTTTAAACAATGGAACCATGTTTACAACCCGCCAATCCCGCAGCACCACACCCTCTTCCAGTGACTGTTGAAAAATCCCATCATGATGTGAATTGTGATGTAAATTTTGTGCTAAACACTGTAAAGATATTCCATTGCTCCAATGGTCAAGTTCTAGGTAAATCTGGACATCAGGGAAGGTATGGAAGAATTGACGGGCCACCTCCTGTTCTCACAAAGTTCATCGGCTCTTGCTGGGTGTGTTTTGTCTACAAATTGTTTACTGCCCAGATGTGAAAGTGTCAGACGACCATAATGAGTCATTTGAATAGGTGTATCGACGGCATTACTTTTCTCTCGGTATTTCGCCATGTATGAAAGGAAGGCTTCCAGCTTCACAGATGTTCCATTTGCTAACATATTCACACCTGTCCATTGGATTATGTTTAAAAACTTTGCACTTGATCCAGAAATATGCATGGAATTTGGATTTATTGCTTTAACTTCATAAAACAATTTAACAGTGTAAATTGTTTTACATTTAACATCATCATCGTTTAAACGTTGTGTAAATTATATCAAAATCAATTGATATTTCTGCCAATCCAACTGAACACCACAATCTGAATGGGCATTAAGGATTATTTCACTTCAGAATGAAAAAAAATAAACACTGTAATCTTTAATTTCAGGCAACCAATTTTATTAGTAATGGCAAATGGATGAAGACCAATAAAATGTAGACTTTAGCATGGATTTTTTTGGACACGAATATTGATCATACTGCCTTCTCCAATTATGTGGTGACACTGGTGTCGTTGTGAATGTTCTGGGTGGTTTGTCTTCTTTTAAGTGGAGTGACGCGTCAGTGACTTTCAAAAGTCCCATCTCAAAATGATACAACTTGAATGCTTTACACCCTTCGTCGTCCATGTCACTCTCGACCCATCTTAAGAAGCTACCTCCTATGGTAGCATGGTGATGATTGTTTTTAAAAAAAAGTGTCCAAGTTAACTGTGGAAAATGTACATGAGAATGCCATCAGTCAACCCTGCAAAAATCACCTCAGGGTTCACATCAAGACCTAGAATTACTGGGCATTTTGAAGAATTTATCCTACTTTTCCCTACCAATGTTTAAGATAAACAAATGAGCGGACTGAGGCTACTCTGTGCATTGCGCAGGTTAGTCTAAGATTGTGTTTCAGTAAAATAGGTCAAGACATTCGGAGTTTCAACCTGATAAATCCTGGGGATTGAGGAAAAATGGTCTAAATCTTGGGGGATCTCTTGGGTGGATATGAAAGGTTCAAAATTCTGAAAGGAGGATTTACTCTATGCTTTCGTGGGGGTGGGGTGAGGGGCTTGCTCTCCATAATTTCGCTGACATATCGGGCAGGCTTGCTTTGTTCCAGTAGCTAAGTTATCTAAATAGTGAAGTTTGGTAGACATTTTTCATAAAAAATATGACAACTAATCAATGCAATGGGAATTCCTTTTATTAATTTCTTAGCTACAAATAGAGAAAGTGTAAGATATTTTCATTGAAGCAGTTGGATGATTCCATGTTAATTTTTGACAAATTGCAGCCTGCTTCTACAACTATGAAACTCCTTAGAGTTAGCTGGCTTGCATTTTCTCTGCTGTGTTGAAATGTACATCTTTTGATGGGTGATGTTGGATTTGTTTTAGAAGGTCTCTACAGTTCTTAACTATGAATGTTTGCAATCAGCTTTAGCAGGTTTTGCCTTGTGTACTTGGTTCTGGCACTGGTGGAACTTGAGTGCAATGTCAAACCTATTGCACAAGTTTTGGCACAGTTTCAAAATCAGTCAATGACTTTGTTCATTGTTAAAACATTTGAAAAACTATATCATGAGAGATATTTGAAAGTCTCAAGTATGTAGGGACCATGACAAATCTCATTAGTACCATCGGCAACCATTCTTTAGGTGGGTCTGGTCTAGTTACGAATAGAACCATTTACTTTGATACTCTGATTTAGCGGGGCTGAGGTGGTCAGGTGTTAAGAGTTATATGGGGGAGCAGGGGGCAATGGATGGCCAGGGCTGTTATGTATTCACGGTTTTAGAAATACATAAGTACACAGAGACGTGAAGCTTCTTTCATAGTTTAATACAAGCTAAAGGGGGTTTCCCGCCAGTACAGTAAATAAAGTGACAAAGTCATCATGCAGAGGGCATGGATCAGCGAGGGGGTTGAGCATTGCATCAGGCTCAGGAGTTAGATGTTGGGCTTACTCGAGCAGCTCCGCAGCTGGGACAGGACCAGCGGTCAGGTTAGCGCGCAGCGAGCACGAAGCAAAAGGCTAGGATCAGCGTTGGGCTTGAGAGTTTGATATTGGGAGGGTGAGGACAGTGCGCACCCCCCCCCCCCCCTTTCAAGTGCCATCCAGGGCATGTGCCCTGGCTGCCATACCCTAGATACACCTATGCTTAGGTTCCAATATATCCAGAGTGATTGAAGTAAAAACACAATTCAAGATTCCTTTATTGTCATCTCATAAAACAGTTGTAATATTACATGATTTGCTAGTAATTGCCCAGCATCCCTTACAGTCAGAGAAAGAAAAGCAAAAGAAAATCCCTTCATAGTCACTGAGTGTCCGTGAATTCACTTCCACAGTCCTTTGTAGCCACACAGCCTTCAGTCCAATCTATCAACAACTCAAGATCCAGATCCGAACCTCCCACACAATCAGAAACCTCTCAGCGCCCTTGGCACCCTCTCGCATCATGGTTCTGATACCTGATACCCCTTCAGCCAGTCTCCAGCAGTCCACAGCCTGGTGTGAGTCCTTTGACTGCAGTTGCCAGCAGCCACATCATGTGTAGGTTCCTCACCTCGAGTCGCCAATAGGCTGCCACCTGTGAGTACTTCAGCTGCCAAACCACTCACTGGTCCGCTGGCATAGGTCATGTCGTCTTCCTGTTCTCCCCATTTTCTGGTGCTCTGTGCCAGTCCTCTTCTTCACCAGATCTGCTGCTGATCATAGATGCTGCCATCTTGGGCCCAGACCCCAGACTTATGCTTTCTTGGCCAAAGGCATCTATCCATGCTTTGATGAGTTGGTGCATCATCTCTAGAGTCTGATGCTGAGATTAAATTGCCATGAGAATTGCAAGTGGCTATCTTCCTAATTGCTAATCTCCCAAGTGAAAAGATACATGGAGTCTCAATCCAATTTCTCTGGGCAGGAAACAATGCAGGCAGCCTGACAACTTATGCAAAGTCAGAACAATGCTTATGTAATTAACCAAGTAAATATTAAATGGGGTCTCTGTTTGCCTCAGCAAACAATGGAATTGACACTATTGGTCTTCAAACTCCATTATTTTTGACAAGGTTGTAGAAATTATTTGGTGCAACTTTTTATGATGCCGAATCTTCATGAAATAATTTACCCAGCTAGATGGAAATTTCCTTTGTGAATTGCCTGCTGTGTTCTTTCATCCACATTTCTTCCCAGCCACATTTGGGAAGAGTGGGTTGCAGATGACCAGACAGACAAAGGCAAGTGTGTGTGCTCAAAGATCGCTATATCCCCACTGACTTTTGGGAGCCCATGGTCCATGAACCCTCAGTTTGGAGAGAGCACATCCAGAATGGTATTGAGACCATGCAATGAAAGCCCAGCCAATGAAAGTGGCAAAAGGAGCAGGCCACCTCACAAAATCCCCATTCTCATCAGTCACCTCCTCTGATCTTATTTGTGGAAGCATCTGCAATACCTACATGGCCTCATTAGTTGCCCTAGAATGCACAGATCCTACGCAAGTCATCCTCAATCTTTTTGGGCATCATGGTCAATTCTGAACTCTTCCTCAACTTTTAAGCTTGACAGAGGACTACTAAGTTGAAGAATATATTCATGGATTCAGCCACGACCCATTGCATTGACATGGTTCAGTGATCACAGGTGATGTTAGATCAGCATGGCTTGCATGCTGATCGGTTGGACGTATTCCAGGATTTCAGTATTTGTCACACAGCTTGTATTCAGCATATGACAGAGATGTTGAAGGAGTTGATATTTAATCCTTCCTTTTTGTAAATTATCCATGATTGACTTTCATTGAGTTGAGTATAAAGAAAATAGGCATCGCATGTTTGAGCTTTCATAATAGTTGCTAGCATTTTGTTTTTCCAAACTCTTATGTTACTTTACAACTGTCTTTGATGCTTTTCTTGATCCTTAACCCTGGGAGGTTGTCCGTGATGGCTGGTAAGTGAACATTAACCACCTTGTGAATAGGAATTGTTCGGGTCAAAAAGAAAAATAATAACTGCAGATGCTGGAAACCTAAAATAAATATTAATGCTGCTCTGCTGTTGTTCACAATGTGGTATCCTCTACATTAGGAGACTAAACACAGATTGCCTTGCTTCTTTTCTAGAATCTTCCATTGTTCACAAGGATAACCTTGAGGATTGGCACAAAAACACATATCTGCACATTTCCTGATGAAGACAGTAGCAACTGTGTCATGTTCATTCAGGTCTGGAGTCTAGTCCTTCAACGTGGCCCAGTTTATTGACTACAGGCAGTGATGAAGCCTCTTTCCTGCCTCTCCAAACCAGCTTTGGATAGACCTCTTTACTGGTGCATTGTTCTTCAGTTCCTGCCTGTATGCAAGAATAAAAAGCACAGGCAAGCAGTAAACATAATAATCTGGACTTTATTTTAAAAATGACCTTTGCATGAAAATATGGTTTTTTATAAATATGTGGAATACTGATACAACTGAGGGAAAAGATGCAGATTTCCTTCTCAAAGTGACTCTCGGTCCAGAGCAATGTAATTTCCTCTTAATCATCCTTTAAAGTGACCAGAGGGGGAAGGTTTGAGGGACTAAATAATCTATTCTTATTTCCATGTTGCTTTGTTGAACAAATAAAATGTCTCCATGTCACATTGCTACACTGAGAAGTGGGAATCGACCAGGTTAGAGAATTGCTCTGCAATTTTCATCTGCAGATTCAGAAACCGTGCAAAGAACCTTATTTGGAAGCTGTAAATGCAGACGAAAGCATTCATCCCTGATTGCTAAGAGCCACTTAAATCAAACATCATCTCGCAACACTCTGGAATTATGGGCCACATAAGGAAGATTTACTACAGCATTAATACTCTTGACTGTTTCTCCCAGTGTGCCACAATAATAACCAAATTATACCTTGCGTTTGTACATATCCTTCTGCTCCTTGTCCGACTGCAGGGTGCCCTGCTCTATTCTAACCCTCTTGTTTCATTTTTAACCTTTTTCTTCAGCCTTTCCCACTGGATTCCTCCCTATTTTACCCATCTATCTCTGTCTCTACTTGCGTTAGAAGATCTCAATTTCCATCTCAGCACTTTTTCTTTCCCTCTGCTTTCACAACCTTGCTGTGCAGTAAATATTCCCACCCATATTTATGGCCACTCTAGTCCCATGTGGAAGAAATAGTCAAAAGTTTAATTGACTGTTTAAACTGCATATAGTAACTGAGTCCTTGATCAGAAATACAGAATATAGTAACTGTGACTTTGAATCTGAAAATTGCAAATATCATTTATGTAAAAGGAATTAGAAACCAGGTAACAACAATCGGAGTTTAATATCAGTTGTGGGGAGGCTATCACTGAGAATAGAGTGCCTGGGTAATTGGACAAAAGTGAGCTGATAACAGATGTGGCATGCATTTGTGAAGAGTCACCCAACCTTGACTTAACTGGTTGAATGCTTTGAGAAGGTCATATCGTTAAGGATGGGAGAGGGTGCGTGAACATTGTCTGCTCACAACATCAGCAAAAATGAATGTGCATATGGTTGGAGGTAACAGTGACTTGTTGATAATTAGATGGAAGGGTAGAAATAAATTGAACTGTTCTGGGTTCTAACACCATTGGTTCCAATGCTGCATTGTTTCTATGGACCTTTCTGTTGCTTCATGACCATAATCCTTTATATCATAGAACATAGAACATTACAGCAGTGTAGACCCTTTGGCCCACAATATATACCAATCTCCCCCAAAAAACAAAACCCTCCCAACCACTTAACCCTTTATTTTTTCTTTCATCCATGTGCTAGTCTCTTAAATGCCCCTATTCTCCCAGCTTCCACCACCACCCCTTGCATCCCACAACTCTCTATGTATGTAAAATCTAACTTACCCCTGATGTGTCCCCTAAACTTGCCTCCCTTCACTTTGCACACATTTCCTCTGGTATTTGCTACTCCTGCCCTGGGAATAAAGGTGCTGGCTGTCTCCCTGATCTATGATTTTCATAATCTTGTAGACCTCTATTAAGTCACCTTTCATCCTTCTTCACACCAAAGGGAAAAGCCCCAGCTTTGCTAATATCAACAAAAACTGGACTATTATTGCTGATGGAATTTTCTGTTCTTCTAGCCTGGTTTATTGCATATCCCACAATGGTTTGCTCACCATTGACAAGTTGTGGGTGGTGTAGAGCCTGGATCCAGCCATCCTTCTATTTTTTTTTTCCCCTTTAAAACCTTTCAAGCTTTCGATTTGCGCACACCCCTGCTCCCACCCCATCTAAAAATACTTCCTTTACCCCTTGGTGTATTATAATTGTAAGTTGAAGCTAAACGTTTGTTGTTTAAAACAGATACAGTTTGACCTTTTGTTGATTTTCTCTTACCCTGCTTAACATGTTGTTCTTGCTGAGGATGTGTTAGTTCCCACATTGTGGCCAGGATATACGGTAGGATAGAGGGGAGGAATTGAGAACTGCCAATCTGAAGTTCCTTCTACAGCTGAGCTGAGGCCAAATGTAAAAATTGTGTTGAAGTTTTAGTTAAGATCAGTCTGGCTTCAGTAGAAGTTGGTGAATGAATTTAGGATTTCCAAAGAATTCTCCTCATTAAAATTTCTAATTTTCTTCAGAAATTATATCAGCAACATACCTGCAGGCAGTGTCAGTGTTTTCTCCTTTCTCCTTCTTCTTTCAAGGCAGCAACTGACTTCACTCCACCCTTCCTCTGAAGTGAGGGTTAGAATAGAATCCAACAGGTTTGCCAACTCAATCAGGACATGCTCCCAGAGACATTGGCATCGAACCTCCTCTCCAACCATTCTGCCCGACCTTCTTGTATTAATTGCACGCAAGAGTGACAATCACAAAACATTATCCCCCTATATTGGCCATCAGCCAAATGGCTTATTCTCTCATTCATGATTCTTCTTTGGCTTGGCTTCGCGGACGAAGATTTATGGAGGGATAATGTCCACGTCAGCTGCAGGCTCGTTTGTGGCTGACAAGTCCGATGCGGGACAGGCAGACACGGTTGCAGCGGTTGCAAGGGAAAATTGGTTGGTTGGGGTTGGGTGTTGGGTGTTGGGTGTTGGGTGTTCAAATAAATAAAAGCCTAATACCTTCATTATTTTTGTTGATTGCTACACTTGGAGTAGTGTCCTGGAGATTAATCTACTCTTCTTGAAAGATACTAGTGAACTCCTGGAATGTTCACAATCTATGCAGGAGAGGCAGCATTTATTGTTCTTCTTTAATCACCTGTCAATGGAATGGTTGGCCAAGGCACTTCAGAGTGCAGAGCGTGGATCTACAGTCACGTATAGACCAGTGGTGGCAGGGTTCCTTGCTGCTGGACATTAATAAAGAAGACAGAAGCTGAGTATTGTGTTTCCTCTCTCCTCCTACCTTCAAGGCAACAATTAACCTTCACTCCACACTTTGCTTTGAACAATTCAAAGGTTTTGTGATCCAACAGTTCTGAGCCCCATATCCTAATTTACAAGTTCAAAAGGTTTCCTTCTGAATCAACAGACCAATTTTGAAAATTAGGCTTCAGTTAAATTTACCTCTCTGTGAATAAACTCGAACAAATTGTTCAATGGACATATTTTTTTTTAAATTGTCAAACAAGGCATTTGTAGTGATATGAAGAATTTACCAGTAAAGAACGGTATGATTCCTCACACGTCAAATGTAATTTTGCTACTGTTCTTATCTAAAATCTGACGGGGAGTTTCTGACAAATAATCCACTGAGCCGCCAAGGAGGCCAGGTCTTGCTAGAACCAGTTAGTACAGTGAGTATTCTGTTTTACTCAGAGCTTTCCAATAAAAAATAACAAAACAAATACCGAGTTGAAATCCCAATGACTGTACATGATTTTATTTTTAAAGATGTAGTTTGTCTGCTTTTGTTCAGTACTAACTATAAAATCATCTGGATTATCTTCTGTCTGTTGAATGCAAGGCCAAGTAAGTACCTGACATCTTTGGCTTGGCTTCGCGGACGAAGATTTATGGAGGGGTAATGTCCACGTCAGCTGCAGGCTCGTTTGTGGCTGACAAGTCCAATGCGGGACAGGCAGACACGGTTGCAGCGGTTGCAGGGGAAAATTGGTTGGTTGGGGTTGGGTGTTGGGTTTTTCCTCCTTTGTCTTTTGACAGTGAGGTGGGCTCTGCGGTCTTCTTCAAAGGAGGTTGCTGCCTGCCAAACTGTGAGGCACCAAGATGCACGATTTGAGGCAATATCAGCCCACTGACGGTGGTCAATGTGGCAAGCACCAAGAGATTTCTTTAGGCAGTCCTTGTACCTCTTCTTTGGTGCACCTCTGTCTCGGTGGCCAGTGGAGAGCTCGCCATATAACACGATCTTGGGAAGGCGAAGGTCCTCCATTCTGGAGACGTGACCTACCCAGCGCAGTTAGATCTTCAGCAGCGTGGTTTCGATGCTGTCGGCCTCTGCCATCTTGAGTACTTCAAAGTTGGAGATGAAGTCGCTCCAATGAATGTTGAGGATGGAGCGGAGACGACGCTGGTGGAAGCGTGCTAGGAGCCGTAGGTGATGCCGGTAGAGGACCCATGATTCGGAGCCGAACAGGAGTGTGGGTATGATAACGGCTCTGTATACGCTAATCTCTATTTGAATATAGACATACTCTATTAGTATCACACTACTGAGAAATGAGCATTCACCTCTGATTCAGACAAGTGAGAGAAAAAAAAACTTGAATTTAATTAATACTTTATCATATCTCCAGGACATTGCAAAGCACTCAATACCTATTAATTATTTTTTTGAAATGTAACCATTGTTGTTAAATAAAGGAAGGATCCAACATGTATACACAAATAGCAAATGAATTGAATGATCTGTCAATCTGTTTGCACTAAGAACTTCAGTATAAAGAGGTGTGTGTGTGGTGGAAAGTGTGCTGACCGGCTACATCACGGTCTGGTATGGGGGCACTAATACCCCTGAGCATAAAGCTCTACAAAAGGTAGTGGACACAGCCCCGGAACATCATTCCCACCATCAAGAAAATCTACAGGGAAAGCTGCCATCAGAGAGCAGCAGCAATCATCAAGGAGCCACACCATCCAGCACGTGCTCTGTTTTCATTGCTACCATCAGAAAAGAGGTATGGGTGCCAAAAGACTCCACCACCAGCTACCCCTCCACCATCAGATTCCTCAGCAACAAACTCATCTGAAGACTCTTTTGCTCTTTATTGATGTTTCTCTCTCTCTCTCTCTCTCTCTCTCTCTTGCACTGTCAGTTTGTTTATATTTCTTTATTTGTTTACATGTATATGTTGAGTCAGGGTTTTTTTGCACTGGTAATTCTGCAACGCCTGCAGGAAAAAGAATCTCAGCAGCGTGAGATTCATGAATGTAAATCTAAATCTGAAACTGATGAAGTTTGCTTAAGTATCAGAGGAAATGTATATTTGATTGCTCAATTAAAAGATCAAATGCTTTACAACCAGGACTAATAAGAAACCAAGGTTAGATGCAGGTCCTTTTCAAAGTTTGTGATGCTGCCTTCAGGACAGGATGTAAGATGACACTAAGATCAGCCAGGCCTGAACTCTCCCATCCAATGAAAGGCAAAGCAGGGGTATGCACAGAAGATCCACAGACACCTGTGTGACACTGACATCATGAGGTGCATGTGGCAAGGCATTAAGACTATAACGGATCACAAGTCAACCTTGCGAGTTAAGGACAATGACACCTCTCTTCTGGACAGACTAAATGCCTTCTATGCACGGTTTGATGAGAAGAACAGGATGATTCCAAAGAAAGCTCAATATCCCACTGATGAACTGGCCACCTGCATAGCCACGGCCATGATGAGGAGAACCCTATCAAAGGTGAACCAACACAAGGCAGTGGACTAGACAACATACCTGGTCAGGTACTGAACAACTATGCAGACCAAATGAGGTCTTCACAGACATCTTCAATACCTCACTGCAGCAGTCCATCGTTCCCGCAGAGTTCAAGACAGCCACCGTCTTCCCAGTACCCAAAAGGGCGACAATAACAGGCTTCAATGGCTACCGCCCTGTGGCACTGACCTACAACATTATGAAATGCTTCAAGCATCTGGTGATGAAATGCGTCAAACCACACCTCTCAGAGACCCTGGACTCATTCCAATTTGCCTATGGAAGAAACCATTCCCCAGATAATGCTAAAGCCTTGTTCCTTGGCATTCATTTTACTAGTGACCCATCGCAGACACTCAGCATCTTCTCACTTGTCAGGAAGACAAGTGCACTTCCTGAGAAGACTGAAGCGGGCAAGGCACAATTATGTCAGCCTTCTGTAGGAGCTCTTTTGAGAGTGTCCTGATCGGCTGCATCACACTGTGATATGGTTGCTGCAGAGAAATGGATCGGAGGTTAATCCACAGGACCATAAGTGGCAGAGAGGATTACTGGAGTCTCTCTTACCCCATTGACATGATTGAAAGAGGGCTCACAAAATCATTGAGGATCCCTTCCACCCTGCACACAGCATCTTTCAGTAGCTCCTGTCAAGGAAGAGATACAGGAGTATCAGAGCCAACATTTCCAGTGAGAATGTTGAACCACCAAATGAACTGCTTATACCAACAGTCTGAGACTCTCATATATACAACACTATATCTGTCTATTTATTTATCTATCTATTTATTTGTATAGATAAAATACTTGCCCTGTATTATGTATTGTTTGTCTGTATGTGTGTCATGTCTGGTTAAGTGTCTGCAGGTTTTGCACCGAGGACCAGAGAATGCTGTTTCATCAGGTTGTACTTGTACAATCAGATGACAATAAATTTGACTTGAAAAGAGATACTATCACACCTCTAACAATAGACTATTCCTTCAGAAGTCCATATGTTCAAGGAATTAGCCTTGAACTTATAACCTTAAAGCTGACAACTAAATCAGGCTAAAATGTCTTTTTTTTTTCCAAATTGTTCTCCTGCAGAGTTTGGAACAGCTTGAGGGGGACTGACGGAGGGGAATTTGCTGGTTTCTAATCACATATTTTTTTGGCGGACTTATCAAATTTAAATGATCCTTGACTCTGTGAGAAAGGAAGGTGAGAAATAATCACGCATCATGCTATTAAAAGGTGGAGACACAGGTAAAAAATAATGGAAAACCTAGAAACATTTCACAATTGGATTACACCTGAATGACCGTAATGTAGGAAAAAACGTAACAAGAGATGGAGTGAGAAGAAAGGAGATTGCTGAGTGATTACATTGTTGGGAGACAAATTTGTTCACTGTAAGGAAGATTTCATTAAACTGGAAAGGGGGCAGAAAAGATTCACAGAATGTTATGAGGGTTGGTAGGTTTGAATTGTAAGGAAAGTCGGGGACTATTTCCCTGGATGTAGAAAGCTAAGGGAGGAGAAAGAGGAAATCTTATAGAGCTACATAAAACCATAGGGGGCATAGGAAAGGTAAATAGTCATGATCTTTCTCCCAAGATGGTAGAATGTAAAACTAAAGGGCATAGAGGAAAAGATTTAAAGGGACTTGAGCAGTATTCTCTTCACACGGGTATATGGTATGAGCTGCCAGAGAAAGTAGTGAATTATTTAACTGATATTTAGGCAGGTACATGGAAGGGGAAGGTTCAGAAGGATAACGGGATGAGTGCAGGCAAATGGGGTGATGTCGGTCAACATTGACCAATTGGACCGAAGTGCCTCTTTCCGTGCTGTGGAATTCTATGACTGGTAGTTGAGGAGATACTACATTTAGCAGGAAGCTCAAAGTTGAAGACTCTATTTGAGAATCAATTCTGCAATTGAAGAGTTGGTTTAGTAACTTCTCAGAAATGTTCCAGATTTTCTGACTAAAAAAAAATCGCACAGAAGGGGGGGAAAAACTAAGGCTTGTTTTGCAAATATACTGAAATTTTATACAATCCACTCAAGAACTGAGTATTAATCAAAGAAACAACAATGCAATGGGACTAGTGGAATAATGTTTTGGCACAGACTAGAAGGGCAAATGGCCTGTTTTCTGTGCCATAGTGTTCTATGGCTCAGAGCAGGGCACAAGGATATTTGTTTTTTTATAATTTTCATTGAGAATACAACAAATCTATCCAAGTCCTTTTATTGAACAAAATAAACAGTGCTAAAGTAGATCACAGGGACCCTTTAGTTGAGTTAGTGTTCTGTATCAATCCATTGTCTTCATGAACAACTCAACTGTAAATGTCATCAATCATACTTCACATTTTCCAGAGTTACATTTCAAATGGGCACGGATGGAAGATTATCAACATATACTTGATACTTTATTATCTTGATTGCCCAATGTGAAGGTATTAGCTGCTTGATTCAGTGTCATTACATTTTATATAGATCATGCTTTACAACTTGGTGAGGTCAATTCTTTAAAATGAGCAATTAGGTCTAAATATAACAACGTTGAATTAGTCAAAAGCTTTCCATCAAGATCCATTTTCTAAAAGTACACCAAACTGGTCCTTACTTACGTGGGTAACTGAGAAGAACTCTGGGATCAATTTCGTGATGACTGATGTAATTAGAATTGACTGCTCCAATGAATAACTCATGACATATTAATGAAGTGGAAAAGAGTGTCTGCGCTTGCCTTCCATATTTAAATGACAAGTACATTTGTGTGTTCCAAGAAGCCTGCAATGCATTTCATGGTTTTACTGGGGACACCAATGAAAAAACAGCAATCAATGAGGCTCCACATTCACTTGCATGGTTCCAGAAAGCTTCAATTATAACATGTGTCAAGTTTTCTTTTTCTTATATAATAATGGTCTTTCTAAAATATTCATTGATTTATCAATTTGTATTTTTGCATTCGCTCTTTAGATCTTAGCTTTGCATAATTCTCAGTGTTGTTGAGCTGACAGCCAGAGCTAACAAACAGCAAATAGAACTTGTGGACCATGTTATTGAATGAAGATCTACCGGGACCAATGCCTGAAGAGGGTGCACAAAATCAGTGAGGACTCAAAAGGCCAACATGGCCTGTTTCTGCTCCGTAAATGGTTATATGGTTATATGTAAAGTAAGGATCTCATATCACAGCTGGATAATTTACAACTGAAATGGCCAGTTCTGATACAAGGCAATGAACAACTGAGCTCTGCTAAGTTACTCCCTAAAATTAAAAAAAAAACTCTTCTGTGGGAAGAAAAACAGACCCTTTGGGTCAAAATCATTGTTCAGAACTGGAAAGGAGGCAAAATGAGCTTGTCAAATTAGAAGGAGGGGAGGGGAGGGTAGGGTTTTTGGAAAGTCAAATTTAAATAGGTCATATACATTGAATGGTAGACAATTGAGGAGTGCAGAGCAACAAAGGGATTTAGGAGTTATGGTAAATAGTACCCTCAAGGCTGATACTCAGGTAGATGGTGTGGTGAAGAAGGCATTTGGAATGTTGGCCTTCACAAATCGGAGTATTGAATTCAAGAGTAGGGAGGTTATGATGAAATTGTACAAGGCATTGGTGAGGCCAAATTTGGAGTACTGTGTACAGTTTTGGTCACCAAATTATAGGAAAGATATAAACAAAATAGAGAGAGTGCAGAGAAGGTTCATGAGAATGTTGACAGGATTTCAGGGTCTGAGTTACAGGGAAAGGTTGTGCAGACTGGGGCTTTTTTCTCTGGAGCGTAGAAGATTGAGAGGGGACTTGATAGAGGTGTTTAAGATTTTAAAAGGGACAGAGTAAGTGTGGATAGGCTTTTTCAATTAAGAAAGGGGGAGATTCAAACTAGAGGACATGGTTTAAGATTGAAGGGGGAAAATTATAAGGGGAACATGAGGGGAAATTTCTTTACGCAGAGGGTGGTGGGGATGTGGAATGAGCTTCCGGCATACGTGGTCGAGGCGGGATCATTGGTTACATTTAAGGAAAGACTGGATCGTTACATGGATAGGAGGGGACTAGAGGGGTATGGACCGGGTGCTGGTCAGTGGGACTAGGAGGGTGGGGATTTGCTACGGCATGGACTATTAGGGCCGAACTGGCCTGTTCTGTGCTGTAAGTGGTTATATGGTTATATGGGTGTATCTGATATGGTAAAAATAAGGTGACACCGGGGAAATGCCTTGCCTTTCCAAATGCAGATAGGTCTTGTCTCAGAATCACCTTCAGTAACTATTCCCAATGCTGGTGCAAGGCCCATCAGCCTGGAATTCCCTGGCTTGTCTCTTGCAGCCCTCTTTAAATTAAGCCACTCTCCAGTACCTCACCTGTAGTTAAGGAAGATACCGAAAGCTGTCAGATATTTTTTGCGTTGCTTCCCACAATGTCCTTGGATGCACTTGATTAGAGTTAGGGGATTAAATGTCTCACGGTTGATATGTTTCAGGATGTCCCCTGAATTCCTGAGCTTCCATGATCCTTTCCACAGTAAATACAGGCACAAAGTATACATTTCCTATCTTGCCCATCTTCTGGGGCTCCACACAGACAACCACACAGATCTTTAAGGAGACTTGTTCTCTCCCTATTTAACTTATCTGCCAGTGATATCTTATTATCCCTTGTTACCCTCCTGGTTACCTTCTTGAAAGTACTCCTACATCTCTCATAATTTTCAAGGGATTTGCTTGATTCCAGTTGCCTATCCCTGACACATGCCTCGTTTTGTTTGAACAGGAAGTGCCTCTTACAGTCAGAGATAGAGAAGCAAAAGAGAGCCCCCCCCCCCAGAGTCACCTGTGTCCATAGATTCTCCTTCGCAGCCTCTGCAGCCACAGAGTCCAGTCCAAACCATTGGTGACCTGACATCCAAATCTGAACCTCTGATGTAGTCAGGAACACTTCAGCACCTTCTGCACCTCTTTGCATCCTGGTTCAGATACCTGGCACCCCTCCAGCCGATTCGAGCCAGTCTCCAGCAGTCTGTAGCCCAGGACGAGTCTCCCAACAGCAGTCTCCAGCAGCCTCCATGGGTTCCTTGCCTTGAATCTCCAGCAGCCCACTCCCTCACTGGTCTGCTGCCATGGTCACTGTTCCGTGGGTCGTCTCCTCTGCTTCTCCCTCTCAGACAGGGCATAGTCTCCCTGTTTTCTGGTGCCCTGCAGCAGTCCTCCGCTCCCCTGGAGTCTGGAACCCCTCGTGGCTGCTGCCAATCATAGGCACCAGCATCTTGGGTACTGACCCTGCGGCCGCGGGATTTTAAATAAAACTACTGTCGCCTCCTTTAATGGGCCATTCAAAGCCTGTGCGGAGCTGACAGCAGCTGACTGGGTGGTTGGACCCCATGGGACAGTTGTATCTCTGTTCCTTGATCCCCGTGGGTCCACCATCGTGGCAGTGCTGCAATTACAGAGGCTCCAGCAGCGACTCCTTGTTCCAATTCCTATTCCTATGTCTTATGGTCTAATGATCTTTTTTTTTGTTTGTTTTCTAGAGAAGTGGATAAAGGGAGCCATCTGCCTCTCACCCATCCCTCATTTGGTTCCATTTATTACCTTCCTGATGGATCATATTCCATAATCTGCAGATTCTTTTCTCCAGTTGCAATTCATAAACATTTTGGGGAAACTCAGCAGGTAAAACACCATCCATAGGAAGTAAAGGGTGGCCAACATTTCAGTCCCGGACCCTTCGTCATTCCTCGGCCCCAGCATCTGCAGACGTTTTTGTTGAACTTTTATTTCAACTTACCACCTTCCACCCTCTGCCTCTTCCTTTAACCCCCATCCCATGGCCCCATCTTCCATTTTTATTTTTTCCTCATCTGTCTCTAACTTCCACCCACCTGCCAATGTTTCCTGACTCACCTCCCCCCCAGACTCTACCTGCCCTTTAACCCCTCCTCAAGTACCATCAGGCCCTGTGAGCCATTAAACAGGCCTGCGACCGCAGTGAACGCAGAGGGCCTATGTCGCGGGCATAAAATCCAGCTACACCTGGCAAAGACTGTTGGAACAAGGTGAGCTCAATCTGCAGAAGGCGGTCAAACTAGCAGACATGCTAGAGGTGGCCCTCCAAAAATATGGATGTGTACTCAGCTGACAACACGGCCGCCTCGTAATTACTGCAGATGCCGCCGGCTTGGAAAGTTGGAGGGCCTCAAGCCTGTGGCACACTGCCGCATCCCATCAGCAACCTGACCACAGCCACTGTAGTCCGCGATCACCCCAAGTTCCTCTTCTGCGGCCTGCTCAAAGACTTGAGAAAATGCTGCCTAGTGGAAGATGCAGTTTGAACTGTGGGAAGAAAGGACACTATGCTAAGGTGTGTAAATCTGGATTGTCCTCCAAACCCAGTAGTGCTATGTGCGGGCCTTAGGGGCCGCCATCTTGGAACCAAACACTCGAACATTCCACTGTATCTATGGACCCCTACAGCGACTCACACTGGCTTCACTCACGCTAGACCAGGGGAGCCCTCACAAACTCGCCAGATCCATGATGGACACCAGGGTAAACAGTCATGTGATGAGCTTTCTGAAACAGTGACTGCCCATTTTTCTCCATAGATGCTGCTTGACCCTGCCGAGTCTGTTCTCATTATTTTCATATCAACAATATTCTTCTATTAGAACGTAGCTCAGTACAGGCCCTTCAGCCCACAATGTTGTGCTGACCTTTAGACCCTGCCTCCTACATAACCCTCCACTTTGAATTCCTCCACATACTTGTCTAGTAGTCTTTCATAATTCACCAATGTACTTGCCTCCACCACTGACCCAGGTAGTGCATTGTATGCACCAACCTCTCTCTGGGTAAAAAACATTCCTCTAATATCTCCCTTGAACTTACCACACATTACCTTAAAGCCATGCCCTCTTGTATTGAGCAGTGGTGCCCTGGGAAGGAGGCGCTGGCCGTCCACTCTATCTATTCCTCTTAATAGCTTGTATACTTCTATCACATCTCCTCTCATCCTCCTTCTCGCTACTCATAATACTTACAATCTAACTAGGTAGCATCCTGGTGAATCTCCTCTGCACCCATTCCAACACTTCCACATCTTTCCTATCATGAGGCAATCAGAATTGGACACAAGTGTGGTCTAAACAGAGTTTTGTAGAGCTGCATCATTACTTCATGGCTCTTCATTTAAATCCCTCGACTTATGAAAGCTGACACTCATAAACTTTCTTAACTACCCTGTCTACCTGTGAGGCAACTTTCAGGGATCTGTAGACATGGACCCCCAGATCCCTCTGCTGTTCCACACTACCAAGAATCCTGCCATTAACTTTGTATTCTTGGAGATTTTCCTTCCAAAATGTACCACCTCACATTTCTCTGGATTGAACTCCATCTTCCACTTCTCAGCCCAGCTCTGCAATATTCTACAATCCTCTACACCAGGGCTGTCAAACTCAAATTCACGGAGGGCCAAAATTAAAAACTTGGACTAAGTCGAGGGCCGAACTAAATATTTATTGAAAATTTTCAACAACATCTGCATGTTTTCTCTTCTTTCAACATTTGTAATGTTAAACTTTTTCTTATTAAAATAAATGTTTAATAATAGTTTTGGATAAACTCCTTCATTGTCATTGTCATTGGCCCATTTCCTTTAGCGTTCTGAAACCGTGCACATGACGAGTCAATGAGGGACGATTAAAGCAGTGGTCTTCAAACTTTTTCTTTCCACTCACAGACACCTTAAGCAATCCCTTACTAATCACAAAGCACCAATGGCACAGGGATGCGAGTGGAAAGAAAAAGGTTGAGAACTGTTGTATTGTGGTAACTCCACACCTGATTAGGTTAATTGTTAGACAAGTGGTCAGAGAAGGACCCCCCCCCCACCCCAAGAAAGGCTTAAATCACAGGAACAAAATAAGCTTCCGTCTCACTGCTCCCAATCTTACACACAGTCCTGATGTGGAATGTGGGGTCGCAGCTCCACGTTCACCCGAGTTCAGGTGCTGTCAGTGTGGAGTTTGTACGCTCTCCCCTTGTCTTGGACCAACAGGTCAGTCGCCTGATGAAGGCACCCGAACCCCCCGTTGAAACGCCGGCGTCCGGGGCGGTGGAGGAATTGGCTGAGAAGAGCGCGTTGCTCCCACCCCCCTCCCATGGTTGGAGAGGGATTAAACTGCGATCTCACGGCGCCAGGCTCATCTCCAACAAAAGGAGCGGGAGGCAGGGTCCGCCGCGCACGGAGCGAGGGGGAAGGCATCACCAACGAGACGTTCGGTCCGGCTTCGCCGCTGAAGCGCAGACCCAGCAAGAATGGTCCCCAACTCCAGCCGCGTCTGTGTGTCCGGGAGCCGGGCGGGCTGAGTGTGGCGCTCCGATCCCCGGGATTCGGGACTCTGAGATCCCTCCACACCTCCGGCATCTTCATTTTCACCTTCAGTGTGCATGCACTATACTGGCGCGGCGGCCAGCGGGCCAACTCTAATATATATTTAATATGATCTTGCGGGCCAAATATAATTATATTGGCCCGCGGGCCAGAGTTTGACATGTGTGCTCTACACTATCCACAATACCACCAACCTTTGAGTTGTCTGCAAACTTGCCAACCCACCCTTCTACCCCCTCATCTAAGTCATTAATAAAAATCATGAAAAGCAGAGGTCCCAGAACCAATCCTTGGGGGACTCCACTAGACACAACCCTCCAATCCAAATGTACTCCCTCCACCACACCCTTTGCTTTTTACAGGCAAGCCAATTCTGAATCTACATGGCCAAGCTTCCCTGGATCCAATGCCTTCTGACTTTTTGAATAAGCTTACAATGTGGAATCTTGTCAAATGCCTTACTAAAATCCATGTAGACCACATCCACAGCAGTACCCTGATCAATATATCAGGTCACCTCCTCAAAGAACTCTATCAGGCTTGTGAGACATGATCTGCCTTTCACAAAGCCATGTTGCCTGGCCCTGATTAGAACATGATTCTCTAAATGCCCATAGATCCTAACTCTAAGAATCCTTTCCAACAGCTTTCCCACCACAGTAAGGCTCACTGGTCTATGATTACCTGGACTTGCTCTTCTACCTTTTTTTGAACAAGGGGAAACAACATTTCCTACCCTCTAATTTTCCGGTACCATTCCCGTGGATAATGAGGACATGAGGATCCTAGTCGGAGGCTCAGCAATCTCTTCCCTCACCTCGAGAAATATTCTGTCAGGTTCTTGGGACTTATACTAATGCCTTTTAACTGTTCCAACACATTCTCTCTCCTAATTTCAACATGTTCTAGAAGATTTACCCCACTTATATTGTCCTCACCATCATCAAGGTCCCTCTCCTTGGTGAATACTGAAGAGGAGTATTCACCCACATCCACAGCCTCCAGGCACATCTTCCCACCTTATTCTCTAATTGGCCCTACCTTCACTCCAGACATCCTTCTGTTCTTCACATAAGTGAAGAATGACTTGGGTTTATTGATATTCAAATATTTCTGCAGTCAAGTTTGAATTAGACAAGGTTTAAAAGCTCATAATTTCCATTGTTCAAAGTTGTTTTATGACCCTCATAATTACTGCCTCACTTTGAGAAAGCAGCATTTCCATTTTCAGTGGAAATGCCGAGGGGACAGGACTTAAAAACAAATAAACCATAAAAGAGTCTCAGATTTCCACAGAACAAGTATATTCTGGTGTAACATATACCTCTCTGCCTTCTCAGCCCAGATCCAAATTGGCATTGGGAACAAATTTTAAAAAAACCAGGAGGTCACATCATGAATTATGAGGACGGTGGTACAAAGCGTAGGGGTTAGCGCAACACTGTTACAGCACCCACATCTCCGATTCATATATGGCGCTATCTTTGAGGAATATTTACATTCTCCCCACGTCTGCATGAGTTCCCTCTGGGTGCTCTGACTTTCTCCTACCCTTCAAAAACATATAGATTAATTGAGCCTGTTACTGTGCTAGATGTCTAAATTTAAAATGTTTATTTGGTCCTTCGGTGTTTACTAAAGTGAAGGTTCCTTCGTTCTCATGTTAATAATGGGAATACTTAAAATATTATCCAGGGGATCTTGGTGCTGATCCTGGTCTGAACCTCCAAGGTGACCTTCATAACCGTACAACTGTGCATTCCTTAGGCTGATTTCTCTGCTTCACCAGTTGCCTTATATATACCCATATATATATATATATATATTCTTCTTTTCTTCTTTGGCTTGGCTTCGCGGACGAAGATTTATGGAGGGGGTAAAAGTCCACGTCAGCTGCAGGCTCGTTTGTGGCTGACAAGTCCGATGCGGGACAGGCAGACACGGTTGCAGCGGCTGCAGGGGAAAATTGGTTGGTTGGGGTTGGGTGTTGGGTTTTTCCTCCTTTGCCTTTTATATTCCTGTGTATCCCAAGGCAACTCTCTGCTTCCACTAATTTGGAATGTAGGGCCTTCTGGTTCTCAATTTGCCTTTTCAGAGCCAGATGGAATTTTGCATGTGCACAGGCCAGTTCCAGAAAGGGGAAATATTCAGTTAGATCTGTGGCCCTTGGATGGCAGTGAAGCTCTTGGGATTTCTAACAGCTTTGCCTACTTCAGAAATGATGGATCTGCAAATGATCTGGATCTGAGGACATTCTCTCTGGCAGCAAGAGCTTAGGTCTAATTGGATCTAATGTGTTTTGCTTTGAGCATTGTCACACCAGAAATAGCCGCATATCCTCTTTGTGACTCTTTCCCTTCCCAAACATTGAAACTATTTTTACTTCCTGGTATCACTATGAAGAAACAAAGTTATTGCGCTTGTTTGTCACCACATGAATGACTGACTCAGTTGGAAGTTGGGAAAGGCTAAAAACTTTAGTGACATTGGCCAAATGATGGAAATATTCTTACAAGATGCGTTAGGAAGTTGAGCTGTGGGACTTTTGGCAAAGGCAACAAGCTTGGTAAAGCAAGAAAGTGGCTGGGTATTTATTTTAAGGACTACCAGAGAGCATTTAATAAGATTCCACATAAAAGGTTTCTAATGAAAATGAGAGGGCGTGAAATTCAGAAAGCCACGTCATTATGGTTCGCTCTGTTTCAGAAAAGCAGCCAACATATTAAAAGATTCATTCCACCCTGGCCATGCTATTTTCACCCCCAGCTGTCAGGTAGAAGATTCATGAGTGTGAGAAACAGGGATAGTTTATTTCAGCCATTATTTGACCCCTGAAAAGAGCCCACTCTTGTTAATAATGTTGCCATTGCTCATCTCTCTCTGTGACTCTGTTCTCTGTACTGACCTTTTATTGCTATGGGCTAGCTAGCTGGACTGTTCCTGAAATGAATTTTCCCACTCTACCTCAGTACATGTGACAATAAAATGGAACTTGACCTTAATGTCAGGTCTCTCCAGCACTCTGCCAATTTGCATCAAGTCCCTTGCATTAGGCTTCCTTGCTCCACCTACATGCTAACTTTACTTGGAGTCCAAATATCTTTATATGACAGCATTTTGTAATCTCACTCCTTTTAAATAATAATTTGCTTTTATAATTTTTTTTCTCCAAAAGTGGTAAGCTCATTTTGTTATACTCCAACTTCTTGCCCACTCTCTGTACCTACTATGTGCCCTTTGTGCCCTTCCTCCTGACTTGCTAACCCATCAAACGAGGTTGCACTATACTCATGTCCTTCAGCCAAGTTGTTAATGCAGATTGTAAATAGTTGAAGGCCCAGCTTGATCCCTGTAGCACACACCATTTTCAGGGTGGCAATCTGAAAATGGCCTACTTCTCAGGAAATCTGTGTCAAGTGCATTCCTACAAAAACTATCTGGGTGTATCCAAAACATGAACCAGGAAGTATGCAAAATGATGAAAACCAGATGAGTGGCGTGTGGAGCTGAAGATCCAGGGTACACTGAAAGTCCAGGTTCAACCTCTGGAAGGCCATCACGAATACGAAGAGTCAATTCCAGACCAAGATAGAGTCTCAGACAAACACCAGACAGCTAAGGCATCACATCCTATAAAGCAAAGCAAGGCCATATCATCAATTGTGATACAGTCCTTCCAGACGACCTCAAAGCCTCCTATGCTCATTTAAAAAGAGAAAATATCCAGGAACCCTCACAAGTCCCCTCAGCCCTTGCTATGTTCTCGGTTTCTAAGGCTGAGGTGAGCATAACCTTCAGGAAGGTGAATCCACAAAAAGTGTTTAGCCCAGATGGTGTACCTGGTCAGGTCCTTAAAACCTGTGAGAACTATCTGGCTAGAGTTTTTTCAGATATTTTCAACCTCTTGTTAGAGTGATCAGAGGTCCTCACCTGCTTCAAAATAGCACCCAAGAAGAATAAGGTGATATCCCTCAATGACTGACATCTACAGTTATGGAGTGAATCAATTGCTATCTCAGGAAGGATATGGACCCACTTCAGTTCACTAATCATCACCACAGGTCAATGGTAGATACCATCTAGCTGGCCATCTACATTGTGTTAGACCACTTAAACCACAGGAACACCTACATCAGGCTGTTACTCATTGCTGGATGTTCAACACCATCATATCAGTATAACTCATGATCAAGCTGAAGGACATGGGGCTCTCTCCATCCTTCTGCAATCCTCGACTTTCTCATCAGTAAACCCTAACCAATGTGGATGAGCACCACCACAGCAACATGATTGCGTAGCCAAGTTCAGCCCCAAAGCAAACTACAAATTTGCTGATCATTGTTGGTCAAATTACAGGAAATGATGAGTCAGAATACAGGATGGAGATTGGGAATCTGGTTTGGTGACACCAGAACAACAATCTTGCTCTCATTATCATCTCAACTAGGAGCTAACTGTTGATTTTAGGAAGGAGTGGCAAGGGTCCACACATCTGTCCATATCAATGGGAAGGAGGTAGAGAGTCAGAATGTTCAAGTATCTGGCAGCACATGTTTCAGAAAATCTTTCCTAGAGCCAGCACATCAAGGCAACCATGAAGAAGGCTTTCTAAGGAATCGCAGATTTGCCGTGTTGCCAGATACTCTATTAAACTTGTACAGGCGCACTGTGGAAAGTATACTGACTGGTTGCATTACAATCTGGTTTGGCACTTCCAGTGCCCAGGAATACAAGATTCAAAATTCAATTTATTATCATAGTAATCTTCTTCTTCTCCCTTCTTTGGCTTGGCTTCGCGGACGAAGATTTATGGAGGGGGTAAAAGTCCACGTCAGCTGCAGGCTCGTTTGTGGCTGACAAGTCCGATGCGGGACAGGCAGACACGGTTGCAGCGGCTGCAGGGGAAAATTGGTTGGTTGGGGTTGGGTGTTGGGTTTTTCCTCCTTTGCCTTTTGTCAGTGAGGTGGGCTCTGCGGTCTTCTTCAAAGGAGGTTGCTGCCCGCCAAACTGTGAGGCGCCAAGATGCACGGTTTGAGGCGATATCAGCCCACTGGCGGTGGTCAATGTGGCAGGCACCAAGAGATTTCTTTAGGCAGTCCTTGTACCTTTTCTTTGGTGCACCTCTGTCACGGTGGCCAGTGGAGAGCTCGCCATATAACATGATCTTGGGAAGGCGATGGTCCTCCATTCTGGAGACGTGACCCACCCAGCGCAGCTGGATCTTCAGCAGCGTGGACTCGATGCTGTCGACCTCTGCCATCTCGAGTACTTCGACGTTAGGGATGAAAGCGCTCCAATGGATGTTGAGGATGGAGCAGAGACAACGCTGGTGGAAGCGTTCTAGGAGCCGTAGGTGATGCCGGTAGAGGAGTAATAAAACAGTCTCATATTACATGAAATTTCTTTTTGCCTGCTGCACGGCAGACAGATTCACCACCAGTAGGAATTGCCTAAGCGCCTCTTACAGTCAGAGAGAGAGAAGCAGAAGAGAGTCCCCCCAGAGTCACTGAGTGCCAGAAGAATTGCCTCAGGAGTTTCTGCAGCCCCTGCAGCCTCACAGAGTCCAGTCCGAACCATTGGCAACCTGAGCTCCAGATCCAAACCTCTGACACGGTCAGGAACCCTTCAGTGCCCTTGGCATCTCCTTGCATCTCAGTTCCAATACCTGGTACACCTCCAGGTTGTGCAGAAAGTAATAAGCATAACCAAACCCAACAACGTCTCTGACCTCCTATTCATTGCAGCCAACATCATAAAGGACCCCCACCACCCTGGTCACAACTTCTCACTGCTGCCTTCAGCAGGAGGTACAGAAGTCTGAAAACTAGCACCTCTAGGTTCAAGAACAGTTTCTTTCCAATAGCTATCAGTCTCTTGAACCTCCTCTTGGTTTACTAATCATAAACTCTGACATCAGAACAAATGGTCTGTTTGCAATATTGAAAGTCACTTTTTAAAAATTGCACTAGGACTACTGTGAATATTTATTATCTACCTTATGTATTTATTGTCTCCTTTAATTTAATTCAATTAGTTTACCATTAGTTTTTCTTTATAAGTCCTTGTTCAGCTGCGATAAGTGGAAATTTTGGGGCGAATATACTTTGCACAATGTGCATGACAATAAACTCAGTATTATTTATTCTGTTTTCTGAAAAGTAGGCACATCTCAATCTATGCCAATTTAGGATTCTTTAAAACCTCTGTGGCTCAAGACACTGGTGTTTGTGTGTCTCGATCTTCGGTGATACTGCACAGAAATACTTTCCAGAAGCTCTCCCTTCACAATATCTGTTTATGAATTAAAAATAAACGCACCTAATCTGGGGTTGGGAATAGGATTGCAGTTCGTAAGAATAAATACAAACACAGAAGATGGAAAGCCACCCGGAACATGATAGTTCCTGACCCACTGCGGCCATGGAAATGTTATGGCATGGAAGGTAAGCAGTCAACGTTGAATAATGCAGGATGTAAGGTTAGCCTGATAGCTGTGGAGACAGTGACAAATTCCAAATAAGGTTCCTCTGTTTTTATTTCCCACAGCTGACTGACCTCAGTTTGACAAATTGTGGTTTCCTACTGAATCACCCTTTCATTTTAAGCTATTGGAATCTCTACCTGTTTTCTGATCCTGATTCTGTTCCAATACTTTGCAAGAAAGTGTCTTAAATTTAGATATGAGGCCTGGTAACAGGCCCTTCCAACCAACAAATCAATGCCCCCCAATACACTAATTGACCTGCAATCCTGTAAATTTTTGAAGGGTGGGAGGAAAAGGGAGCACCTGGAGGAAACCCAATCATTTAAGTAGAAAATGTACAAACTCCTTACAGACAGCACCGATTTGAAATCAGGCCTCTGGTGCTGTAATTTCATTTCGCTAACTGTGCAGCCCATAGCATCAACATAAGAATGTAAGAACATATGAAAAAGGTGCAGGAGTAGGCCTTCTCCACCATTCAATGAGATTATGGCAGATCTGATGATAAGCTCATCTCCACCAACCTGCCTTTTCCCCATATCAGTTATTTCCCCATATCAGTTATTTCCCCCTGCTATATAAAAATCTATACACCCTTGCCTTAAATATATTTACTGAGGTAACTTCCATTTCCATGAATTCCGTAGGTTCAGCACCCTCTGGGAAAAGCAATTCCTCCTCATCTCTGTCCTAAATCTACTTCCTTGAATTTTGAGGCAATATCCCCTAGTTCTAGTCACCCCCACAATGGAAACAACTTACCTGCCTCTATCTTATCTTTGCCTTTCATATTAGATCACCGATTAGATCACCTCTCATTCTTCTAAATTCCAGCAAGTACAGTCCCAGATGACTCAATCTCTCTGATAGGCTACACCCCTCCACCCCGCCCCCCCAACCATGTCTGGAATCAACCTAGTGGATCTCCTTTGCACTGCCTCCAAAGCCAGTACGTCCTTCCTCAAGTAAGGAGACCAGTACTGCATCCAGTACTCCAGATGTGGCCTCACCAGTATCTTGTCCAGTTGCAGCATCCCTGGTCCTAAATTCAATCCCTTGATTCAAAGGTTGGAATTAGGAGAAATCTATTTCCTCCTTGCACAGTTTTGGCAAGGTCATTTGTGGTTCTGAGCAGTGGACTCAGACCACATCCTAGGGACGTTCCTGATGCTTATGTCACAGTGCCATAATTAGCAGTGCTCTTAAACCGCCTGGTTGTTGACAGAGTTCTGATTGGTTACAAACCACAAATTCCAATTTCAAGTTCTCAACTGTACCTGATTTATTAGGACAAAGGAAAGATTAGCTGATCTGATCATATTTCAGTTCACCCTATTAACTACAAATCTGAAATGCCAAAGTGGATGTGAGACTGCTGGGAATCAATGTTTCCTGATTTGTAGTTTAACGGCTTCTGTTGGGAAGAAAATTAAACAAACGCTGTGCCTGATGTAATCACTGTGATTTTTGTTTTACCTTTTAAACAAGTTAATCACCAAAATCAATGGTGATAGTGGCTTGAAATTAATTTCCTATCTGTCACAAACTTCTCAAATATAGATCGATATCTTGTTTGATACTGAAACAGTTAAAGAGTTGAATAGGGGAATCTCCCTTATGTCGACATGGATGAGAGAAGGGCATAAACCAGCTGAGAATAACATCAGCCTGCATTCTAATCAGCAGACATAGGTTAATTGAGTGTCACAATCTCTATGGCCATTTTAAGATCCCATCTAAACTCACCCCTACTTCCCTATTCTTTTGGAAATTAATTAACTGAATAGATACACAGGTTATACATAGGATTTTAAAAATAATGACACCCTTAGAAATCTCTAATTATATACTTCCAATATTTTTCATTCAAATAGGTTTAATTTGTGGAATGAAATTGGGTGGAAAGCTGAGCTGTAGCTTTTATTCTGTTGTCCTTTCTGTTCCAAACTGCAAGGTTTCAATGTCACGGGACCAAGCTTCTTAATAATTATAGGATTAACCCTTTACAGAATGATTTACAACTTTATATCTTGGATGAATTAAGTGGTTTGCTAAATTTTGGTTCCGACATCTACATATTTAGCTGTCATTTGAGTATTGCATTATTTGGAAAATTTTGCAGTACTCTAGAGCAAACTCTTTTTTTTTTGGTTATTTTAGATATTCTGCTTCAAAGTCTCCTCCATAATGTTTGGATGAAATACAATTTGTTCCTTTATTTCCCACAGTGTTCCACAGTATTAAATTTGTAATCTGATAATTCAAATGAGATTAAGGTGTACATTCCAGATTATGTTCAAGGTTATTTGTATACATTTTGGTTTGACCATTTAGAAATTACAGCCCCCATTTCAGGGTGTAGCGCGTTGAATGACTCAAAGACTTGTTGACTGAGGAGTCAGGTGATGGAGTGGTGGCCGGTAGGGGAATACCAGCCCTCTCCAGAAAAGAAGAAATAAAGTGAAGAAAATACAAGGTTCAAGAAATACAAAACATAACAAATAAAAGATAAAGTTGTAGAGAAAAGAAAGAAAATGGCACCCAAGAAGGAAAAAGTAAAAACAACGGGAAAAAAAGAAGAAAAGACACCGGAAGAGAAAGGAGAAGGCCTTACCTTCATGAAGAAACAGGGAGCCATCGTGGAGAAGAGAGCCCGTTCTCCAAGATTGGTGACGACCCTGCAGAGTCGCGACCCTCCGATCGCTGAACTGCAAAAATGACTCTCTGAGCCAAACAAAAGTGCACAACTGCGTATGCGCACACTAAGGAGAAGGAGAACACCAACAGGAGGGGCTCAGCTGAGGAGCGGGCAAACACAACGCGACCAGCTGAGGGATGCCCGACACCAGGGCTCTCAGCTGGAAGAAGAGGAAAGTGACAGGAAAGGGTGTTAAAGGAAAGAAAATCAGCAGCAGGAGGCCCAACAGATGAGTAGCCCAGAAGAAGAGGACCAACAGCAAGAAGCCAAGTAAGAAGAAGCCCAGCAAAGTGAGGCAAGCAACTCATCAGGAAAGTCAGAAGAGACACAGATACAAGGAAGAGAAGAAGAAGACACAAACACAGGTGCAGACACAGAAGAAGAGGAAGAAGAAGACCAAGATCTGCACAGAGAAATAGAAGGTAAAACAGATGGACAGAATATAGATAAAGTTTTTTTTTCAAGAACAAATAAGAGCATTAAAAGAATGGATGACATTAGAATTTAGTGAAATGAAAAGTACAGAAGAAAAAGTGAATAGAATAGAGCTGGTTATGACAGAAATAGGGAAAAGATTAGAAAATGTGGAAGAACGAGAAACGACTGTAGAAATAGAAGTGAATGACTTAAGAAGAAAATCAGAAGAAAGTGACAAAAAAGTTAAAGAGTCACGAGAGTTGTTAGTTCAGAAAATTGATATAATGGAAAATTATAGTAGGCGAAACAACATAAAGATAGTGGGCCTAAAGGAAGATGAAGAAGGCACAGATATGAAGGAATTTATAAAAGAATGGATCGCAAAGGTCCTGGGAATGCCAGAAGCACAGGAAGGAATGGAAATAGAAAGGGCACACAGAACACTAGATCCGAAACCACAGACACATCAAAAACCAAGACCCGTTTTAGTAAAATTTTTGAGATATACGACAAGAGAAAATACACTGGAGCAGCCAAAGAATAAAATTAGGGAAGACAATAAACCATTGGAATACAAGGGTCAAAAAATATTGCTTTACCCAGACATAAGTTTTGAACTCTTAAAGAAGAGGAAGGAGTTTAATACAGCAAAATTGATCCTATGGAAAAAAGGTTATAAATTTATGTTAAGACATCCAGCTGTGCTTAAAATATTTATCCCTGGGGAGCAGGGATCTGGAGGAAGCACGAGAATTTGCAGAACGCCTGCAGGACAGAAGAAGAGATGAAGAGATGTAACAAGAATGAAGAAAGGTGATAAAATACATATGAAGATGTAAGAATGTGTATATAAGAACTAAAGAAGGGAAAGAGAAGGGAAGAAAGGAAGTAAGGGTGGGGGGGGGAAAAGAGGGTGAGCTTTGTTATATGTGTAAAAAAAGTCTTTTCTGGGGGGGTTGGGTGGGAGAGAATAACCGTCACTGCGAAATCAGTTGACGTTTGCGAGCGGGTTCGCAATCCAAATGGAGAGGGAAATTGTGGTTGCCTGGCAAGGGATAAGGGGCAACTCAGTGAGGGGGTGGGAACATTTGGGGCTGAGGGAATATTAGATGTGGGAGTTGTTGAAGTATTTTATGTTTTAAATGTGTTATCATACATTGAGTTTAAAAAGGGAAAACTGAGAGATGAAAATGGGGAAAAGGGGGAAGGTGGTGGTGAGGAAGCGGAAATGAGGTGTAAACAGGGTATGAGATGGCCATGTTGAATTATATGACTATAAATATTAATGGAATACATAACCAAATTAAACAGAAGAGGCTATTAAATTTATTGAAAAAAGAAAAAATAGATATAGCATTTGTGCAGGAAACGCATCTAACTGAAGTGGAACATAATAAATTAAAGAGAGACTGGGTAGGGCATGTAGCGGCAGCATCATATAATTCAAAAGCCAGAGGTGTAGCTATATTAATCAATAAAAATGTACCAATCAAAATAGAGGAGGTAATAATAGATCCAGCAGGGAGGTAGATAATGATAAAGTGTCAGATATATTCAGAATTTTGGAATTTGCTCAATATATATGCACCTAATGAAGTGGATCAAAAGTTTATGCAAGATATTTTTTTGAAGATTGTAGATACGCAAGGGAATATATTGATAGGAGGGGACTTTAACCTTAATTTGGATCCAATGTTGGATAAAACTGGACAAAAGACTAGCAAAAAGAATAAAGTGGCCAAATTTATGGTTAAATCAATGCAGGAAATGAAACTTATGGATATATGGAGGAGGCAGCACTGAAGGGAGAAGGAATAATCATATTATTCGAGTAGGCATAAAACATATTCAAGGATTGATATGTTTTTGTTGTTCAAGGGAGAGTTAAGAAAACTGAATATAAAGCTAGATTACCATCTGATCATTCACCCCTGTTATTAGCAATAGAACTGGAGGACATCCCACCAAGAACATATAGATGGAGGTTAAAGTCCATGCTACTTAAAAGGCAGGAATTTAGAGAGTTTATTGAACGCCAAATTAAAATGTACTTTGTAATAAATACGGAATCAGTGAAAGACAAATTTATATTATGGGATGCAATGAAAGCCTTCATTAGAGGGCAGATAATAAGTTATGTAACTAAGATGAAAAAAGACTACAATCGTGAAATAGAGCAGTTGGAAAGGGAGATAGTAAGTACAGAAAAGGAACTTGCAAAAAGGGATGATAAAACAAAAAGAAGAGAATTGGCGGACAAAAAAAACCTGAAACATTACAAACGTATAAGGTGGAGAAGAACATAATGAAAATAAAGCAAAAGTATTATGAACTAGGAAAAAAAACAGACAAAATATTAGCCTGGCAACTTAAAACAGAACAAGCTAAAAGAACTGTATTGGCAACAAGGAAAAAGGACAAACAAATTACAAATAATCCAATGGAGATTAATGAGAAATTTAAGGAATTTTATGAACAATTATACCAAACTGAGAACAAGGGGAAAGATGATAAAATAGAATAGTTTTTAGCTAAATTTGAACTGCCGAAATTGCAAGAAGAGGAACAAAACAAACTGATAAAACCATTTGAAATAGAGGAAGTACAGGATATCGGGGTACAAGATCAACGCAAATAAAAATGAAGTGATGCCAATGAGTAATGCGGATTATACAAAATTTAAAAAAGAATCACCATTTAAATGGCAAATACAAGCAATCTGATACCTAGGTATTAGGTTAGATAATAATTTAAGCCACTTGTACAAATTAAATTATTAGCCACCAATAAAGAAATTGCAGGAAGATGTAGAATATTGGAAAGAATTACCACTAACGTTGATAGGAAGGGTAAATTGCATTAAAATGAATGTCTTCCCAAGGATACAATACTTATTTCAATCGTTACCAATTCCCTTAACAGAGAAAATTTTTAATGAACTAAAGAGAATAATGAGGAAATTTTTATAGAAAGAGGGGAAAACTGAGGATAGCATTAGATAAATTAACAGAGAGATACAACCAAGGTGGTTTGCAGTTACCAAACTTAGAGCAGCACAATTAAGGTATTTATCAGATTTTTATCAGACTAAGATAGAGCTAGATAAAATAGGGGAGAAGGTACCGGAACATATACTTTATAAGTGGGATGAAAAGCTGGTACGATATAAAAGCTCACCAGTACTGCATTATTTACTTAATATATGGAACAAGATTCACTTAGAAAGGAAAAAAAACAAATTACCAAATACCAAAATTATTATTGACGCAAAATCAGCTAGTCCTTTTTACAATAGATAACCTTTCCTTTAGAGAATGGGAGAGAAAAGGAATTAAAAGAATAGAAAATTGTTTTTTGGGAAATAATTTATTAACATTTGAACAAATGAAGTACAAATATGGAATAACTCATGGTACAATGTTTGCATACCATCAACTGAAAGTCTACTTAAAGGATAAACTGGGAAGCAAACTGAGATTACCAGAAGGAAGCAGCTTTGAACATGTGATTACAGACACAATGATAATTAAATGATTTATAACAAACATGTACATCAAGCTGCAAGAGAAGGAAAATGATGAAATATTCTATAAACCCAAACATAAGTGGGAAAAAGATCTAAACATAAATATAAAAAATGAAACATGGGAAAAGTTATGTTCTGGAACTATGAAGAATATAATAAACACAAGGTTACGCATGATATAATATAATTGGTTACACAGGTTATATACCACGCCCCAAAAGTTAAAAAAATGGGATCCAACATTATCAGACAGATGTTTTCGCTGTAAGAAGAAAACGGGAACAACAGTACATACAATTTGGGCATGTGAGAAAGTGAAAAAGTTTTGGGAAAATCTAAATCAGGTATTAAATAAAATCACAAAAAAACAACATACCAAAAAATCCAGAGATCTTTCTTCTAAGTAATATAAGAAGTAAAGAATTAGGCCTCAAACTGGATGAAGTGCAAAAATGATTTATTATGATAGCCTTAGCTGTAGCAAAAAAATGTATAATGTCAACTTGGAAATCAGAAGAGAACCTGAGAATGAATAAATGTATTCCATTGTAAAAAATAAAATATAATTTAAAAAATAAAGTCACATTATTTGAACAAATTTGGGAACCGTACATGGAACATAACAGAGAAGGCTTGCCTCGGACCTCCATCGCTTAAAATGATAAGAAGACAAAATGACTTGATCCAGTTTGTAAAAGTAGATGACACATTTTTCTTTTTTATTTTTCATTGTGTGATAACATTGTTTAATGGATTCATTGTATTGTATATGTTGAATGTTTATTGGTTTTGGAGGGGGATGGGAAGGGGGAGGGAAGGTAGGGGAGAAAAAGGGGAGAAAATGCCACTGTGTATATTTAAGAGGGAAATGTTTGTATGGTTCACAGTGTGAAAAATAAAAAAATATATATATATAAAAAAAGACGTTGATTCAAACCAAGGCTTTTATTAGCAAAAAGACTGGAGTGTATTACATCGAGGTTGACCAGTCCAGACTGACCTGGGTCTGGTTAGGAGCAGCCCTTTATGACCCGCCAGTAGGCGTGGCTATGGCTCTCAGCCAATCACTACTAATATATGTAAATATATACAAATATATACATTGGTGATAGTATCTTGTACTATTCCACAGGGCTCCATAATGTTTGGAACATTTGGCTTTACAGGTGTTTTTGAGTACTCAGGTATGTTTAATTACTTCATTGGTGCAGGTATAAGAGAACTAGGCTTGCTTCTCAGCTTTTGATCACCTTTGGACTCCGTAGTTGCCATTTTTCAATATGAGGACCAGAGTTGTGCCAATGAAAGTCAAAGAAGCCATTATGAGGTTGAAAAACAAGAAAACAGGAAGAGTCCTCAGGATTACCAAAATCAATGGTTTAGAACATCATTAAGAAGAAAGGGTGTCCGGTGACGATCATTAGCTCTGTAAAGGTATCATGCTTTGGCTATATCAACCATGCTGCCCACATACATCTTTATATTATGGGATACACTACACAATACAATCTGTGTGTTGATTTTCAGCCTGATGACTCTTTCTCCTCTCTGCTAACAGCCCTGTGTGGAGACATACTTTTAGAGAGGTGGAGAGGCAGGTTGTGATAAGGAAACTGAGAGGCTGCAGAGAGACTTAGATAGATTAGAAGATGGGCATAGAAGTAGCATAGAAATACAATGTTGGAAAGTGTATACCATACCCTTTGGCAGAAGGAATAAAAGGGCAGCCTAAGTTCAAAGGGTACCATGCAGGATACCCTAAAGGTTAACCTCCAGGTTGGTGAAGAAGGCAAAAGCAATGTTGGCATTCATATCTAAAGGAATAGGATATAAGAGCAGGGATGTGATTTGTGGTTTTATAAGCATTAGAGTATGGGGTACAGTTTTGGGCTCTTTATTTAAGAAATGATGTGCTGGCATTGGAGAGGGTTCAGAGAAATCTCACAAAAGTAATTCCTGGAATGAAGGAATTAGCATTTGAGGAACGTTTAATAGCTCTTGGCCTGTATTCCTTGGAGTTGGGGTGGGGGAACCTCATAATAGCATTTCAAATGTTGAAAGGCCTGGACAGAGTAGATGTGGCAAAATTGTTTCCCAAGGTAGGGTAGTCTAGGACAAAAGGGTACAACCTCAGGATTGAAGGATGCCCATTTAAAACAGAAATGCAGAGGAATTTCTTTAGGGAGTGGTAAACCTCAGGAATTTGCTACCACAGGCGGCTGTCAAGGCCAAGTCATTGGATGTGCTTAGGCAGAGATTGATAAGTATAGTTATTGTATCAAAGGTTATGGGTCAAAGATAGGGGAGTGGGAGAATTGATCAGCTCATGATGGAATGGTAGAGGAACTCAATAGATCGAATGGCCTAATTTTGTTCCTATATCTTATGCTCTTATGGCCTTAAAGACTTTAAATAAACAACAGCTTAGATTCTGGACTTCAGCACTCTTCATGTTCCCTTTGGTTTAGGAAAAAGCACTCCATGCCTATCAAGAGTTCAGGTCAGGCCTCCAATCATTGTATTGTGTAGTGTTAAAAATAGTTCCAAAGAAGAAAAAAATCAATAATTCCTTAACCTCTGGACATTCCAAAGCACTCAACTGCCCTCAGAAAATCCAAAATGTATACAGGAAGCTTTTTCAAACAGTGATGAAATAATTAATCAGTTTATCCAC
Organism: Narcine bancroftii; assembly: GCF_036971445.1. NCBI lineage: Eukaryota > Metazoa > Chordata > Chondrichthyes > Torpediniformes > Narcinidae > Narcine > Narcine bancroftii. Next base: position 35,620,297 of record NC_091472.1, read on the forward strand.
TTTGGGTACTGTCAGAAAAATAAATATTGACCAGGGCATGAGGTGAAATCTTTGCTTTTAATCAAACAGTACCATGAATCATTTATATTGACCCGAGGAGGAGGGCAGGGTGAAAGGCATCATATCTAACTGCAGCTTTCCCTCAGTATCGCTCTGAAGTGCTAGCCTGTATGATGTACTTAAAATCCCTGGCGTGGGGTTTAAACCCACGATCTTGTGATTCAGAGCTGGTGATGAGGGAAAAATATGAAACTGCAAGCACTGTTACAATTACAGGAGAAGAGGGAGCAGGTTACTGACAGAGTCCTCAACCATTGTCCCAGATACACAAGTTTGAACCTCCCATGGCAGCTGAGGAGCTTAAATCAGGTAGTTAAGAAAAAATGGTCTCTATAATCACGCATACAACATAGAACAGTGCAGTAAAAACAATGCTGGGGAAACTCAGCAGTTCAAACAGTGTACTTTATAGAGCAAAGACAACTAATATTTTGGACTTGAGCCCTTCACCAAGGAGGGTAAAAATGTAGGCAGGTGCTCGAACAAAATTGTGGGGAGGGAGGGCTAGGGGGAGGAGCTCAGTCCCCGGGCAGGAAGTGGATAGGGAGGGGGGCGGAGGGCACACCAGCAAGCAGGAGGAGGAGGGATGCCTCTGTGAATGGAGATAGAAGGGGGTGCAGAGCTGGAGAAAAGAAGAAAAGGGGAAAGGGAAGGGAGGGATAATGTAGAGTTAGGCTAGAAGAAACCGAAAAAAAATCAATGGAGAGTGCCCAAATGAAAAATTAAATGTTGCTCCTCCAATTTACGGATGGTCTTGGTGAAACAGTACAGGAGGCCATGTCAGCAAGGGAGTGGGGCATAGAAATGAAGTGGTCGGCCACTGGGAGATCCCTGTCACTGGTGTGGACAGAGCGGGGGTGCTCAATGAAGTGATCTCCCAGTCTGCATCCAGTTTCTCCAATGTAGAGAAGGCCACAGCAGGAGCACCGGATGCAGTAGGCAACTCCTGCAGATACGCAAGTAAAGTGTTGCTTCACTTGAAAGGACTTTTTGCAGCCTCGAATGGTGGTGAGGGTGGAGGTGTGGGCGCAGGTGTGGCACTTCCTGTAGTTGTAGGAAAAGGTGCCAATGGGACGATTGGTGGGAAGGGATGTGTGGATGAGGGAGTCATGGAGGGAGTGGTGCCTATGGAACATGGAGAGGGGAAAATAGTTCTGGTGGTGGGATCATGTTGTAGATGATGGAAATTATGGTGTGTGGTGAAACCACTATTGTGTCTGTAAATGACATGAACTTTTATGTTTGACCCTGCTCTCAGTGGCCGGCTCATGACTCCTCCCCTTTATCCCCCATAAAGGCAGTCCTGCCGCAATACTGCCCTCAGTTTGAGTCCGGGTCGGTGTGAGCCAGCAACACAAGGAATGCTGTCCTTTTCTTGCTAATAAAAGCCTTCAGTTCCAGTAACTTCAGTCTTTGTGTAATTGATCATACATCAATTTTATTAGCAAGACTTTGTTTCTTCGGAACATGGACAAATATTTGAAACTGGACCACCTAGAAATCGACCTGAGAGAACCTGAAGCAGCGACAAATTTGCACACTGGCGCCACTGCCTCGAAAGATTCCTTGCAGCCTCTGCAGCTGCGATCCAGGATGATGAAGGCAAGCTCCATCTGGTATTTTCGTACATAGGGCACCGAGTCCACTGGATGGTCCAGGATTGCCAGACATACAGAGACACCATGGACACCCTGAAAGACCAGTACAAGGTGCAGGTGAATGAGTGTACGCATGGTACATACTCCACTCGTGCAGGCCGCGACCTGGAGAAACTTTCAATGACTTTGTCAGGGCCCTGCAGGAGCTTGCAAGGGATTGCAACTGCCAGGCTGTGAGTGCACAACAACACACCCTGCTGCTGATCAGAGACGCCTGTGTACCAGGCGTCCACTCCTATTATGTGAGGCAGAGGCTACTCGAGCAGGAAAGACTGAGCCTACCTCAAACAATCGAACTGGCAAAAACTCTGGAAGTGGCCATCCACAATGCAGAATCGTTCTCCAGTGAACATATGACCTCCTCGTGGGGGACACAGGTGCTGCCATCTTGGGAGGTGGAATCGCAAACCCCCTTCCATCCCAAACTGACTTCTGCAGCTATTAGCAACCACCTGAAGTGCTATTTCTGTGGGCAGGGCAAGCATCCAAGGAAATGCTTCCCTGCCAAGGATGCCGTCTGCTCCAACTGCGGAAGAAGGGACACTTCACAAAAGTCTGTAAGTCTTAGCAAGCCCCCAAGCCCAGCAGTGCCACATGCAAATGGGGGCCACCATCATCTATCGCCACTTCTGGGGACCTGGAATGCCCGTGCATGTGCGACAAGGTCACAGACTGCGATGACGTCACTTCCATCTTCTCCCTCTTCTCTTCCAGCAAACTATGACCAGACCATGTGCATGCCATAAAGGCCGCCATCTTATTGGACCATTGGCAGCCAACGTAATTCCTCAGATGATGAGCTGACGTTGGCATCGGTAACCCTGGATCAATGCAGATCACACCAACTTTCCAGAGCCATGATGAATGTCCAGGTAAACGGCTGCCCCACTGCCTGCCTATTCGATAGTAGGAGCTTCATTCACCCAAACACTGTCCAGCACTACTTCCTCGTGGTGCCCGAGAGGGAAGGTGTCTCCCTTGCCTCCCAATCCAAATCAGCCAAAGTTCGTGGCAGTTGTACACGACTATCATGATGTCAAGCTTCTAGTACTGCCACAGCTCAGCGCACCCATCTTAATGGGTTAGACTTCCAGTGTAACTTAAAGAGTATCACCATGGATTATGACAGGCTCCACCCTCCCCTCACGGTCTGTCACGAACAGTTTGTGGACTGTCCACCCCTCCCTCACCACATGACCAACCAACAGCCCTAAACCCAATCACCACAGCCAATATGTGGCCTCTCTATGCTCTGAATTTCCCCCCCACCCCCCCACTTATTCACTAACCTCACCCTGGACTGTAGCCCTTTGCCACTAAAAGTCGGCGATATAGTGGCAGAGACAATAATTTATTATATCCGAGGTGAGATGCCTCTTTGCCGAAGGGGTGGTAGAGCAGAGTCATGGTAGTGTAGAGTGGGGAGAAACACCAGATGGTCATAGACTACTCCTAGACCATCAACAGGTTCACCCGGCTTGACGCATACCCCCTATCCCACATTTCCGACATGGTGAATCAGATTGCCCAATACAGGGTGTTCTAGACCATTATCTTAAGTCTGCCTATCACCAGCTCCCCATTCACCCCGAGAACCGACAGTACACTGCTTTTGAGGCGAATGGTTGACTGTACCACTTTCTGAATGGGGAGTTCGTTTTACAAAGGGAAATGGATCGGATGGTGGACGAACACAGGTTGCGAGCCACTTTCCCAATGTCACTATCTGTGGCCATGACCAGCAGGACCATGACAAGAATCTCAAAAAATCCCTCCACACCATGAAACGCCTCAATCTGACATACAACACAGGGAAATGTATCTTCAGCACACGTTGCCTAGCTATTCAAGGCTGCATTGTGGAGAATGGAGTCATCAGCCCCGACCCTGACTGCATGCGGCCCCCTGTTAGAACTCCCACCCCCACTGCCTCAAGGCCCTGAAAAGGTGTCTGGGGTCTTTCTCCTATTACTCTCAGTGGGTTCCCAGCTATGTGGAGAAGGCCCACCCCTCATCAGGGCCACTGTTTTCCTCCTGTTTACAAAAGCCTGTGAGGCATTAGACCATATCAAAGCCGACATCGCAAAGGCCATGATACACACAGTGGATGAATCCATCCTGTTCCTGGTGGAGAGTGATGTGTCAGAATTTGCCCTCGCCACAACACTTAACCAGCCAGTCATGCCAGTGGGGTTTTTCTCACGCAACCTCCAAGGTCCCAAGATCTGGCACTCCTCCATTGAGAAAGAGGACCAGGCTATTATCAAAACGGTACAGCATTGGAGGCATTACCTCGCTGGTAAGCATTTTACCCTGCTGAATGACCAACGGGCAGTGCCTTCATGTTCAACAACCAGCAGCGGGGTAAAATCAAAAATGACAAAATCCTGGGCTGGAGAATTGAGCTCTCCACCTACAATTATGACATACTGAACTGGGCCAGAAAGCTCAACGAGTCCCCTGATGCCCTGTCTTGAGGGACATGTGCAAGTAAGCAGATGGACCGGTTGCAGGCACTGCACAACGGCCTCTGCCACCCTGGGATCACCCCTTTTTTCACTTCATCAAGGCCCATAATCTCCCCTACTCCATTGACCAAGACGCTGACCAAAAATTGCCGAGACTGCACAGAGTGCAAACCGCGCTTCTACCAGCCTGACTGGTCACACCTGATCGAGGCCACCCGCCCCTTTGAACGTCTGTATATGGACTTCAAAGGACCCCTACCCTCCATGAAACAAAACGTGCACTTCAATCACATCATTGTTGAGTACTCGTGGTTCCCCTTTGCCATCCCCTGCCTGGATATGACTGAAGCCACCGTCGTAAAGGGTCTGAAAAACCTGTTTACTATTTTTGGATGCCCCTGCTATGTCCACAGCAATAGGGGTTTGTCCTTCATGAGTAACGAGCTGCATCAATATTTGCTGTCCAAGCCGGACCACCAGATGTAACTCCAAAGGGAAGGTGGAGCGGAAGAATGGCACTGTCTGAAAAGCAGTTCTACTGGCTTTAAAGTCCAAGGACCTCTCCGTCCCCCATTGGTAAGAGATCTTCCCAGAGGCCTTCCACTGGTCCCTCCTGTGTACGGCCACCAACAAGACACCTCACAAGAGACTCTTTACATTCCCCAGGAGATTGGCATCAGGAACCATCCCCTCCCCCAACCCAGCTCAACCAAGCACCCCGGCTGGGCCAACCGATAAGGAGCAGCCACAACTGATGGAGACCCCCGGACAGGGGCACACCAGTCACCACGCCAAAGGAGGCTGCCAGACAGAATGAACTTATGAGAGCACCTGACTGCACCACACCCCCCAGGACTTCTTTTTAAAAGAGGGGTGAATGTGGTGAAACCACTATTGTATATGTAAATCAGATGACCTTTTATGTTTGACCCTGCTCTCACTGACCGGCTTGTGACTCCTTCCCTTTATCCCCCATAAAGGCTGTCCTGCCACAAGCCTGCCCCCAGTTCGAGTCCAGGTCAGGGTGAGCCAGCAACACAAGGGATGCTGTCCATCTCTTGCTAATAAAAGCCTACAGTTCCAGTAACTCTAGTCATTGTGCAGCTTGGTGATTAATGTGTTGTATGAGGAGGTTGGTTGGGTGGTAGGTGAGGACAAGGGGAATCCTGTGTTTGTTATGTCTAGCAGAAGAGGCAGCTAGGGAAGATGAATGGGAAATGGAGGAGATCCAGATAAGGGCTGAGCTGATGGTGATGGAGGGGAAGTCATGTTTGTAGAAGAAGGCAGACATTTCAGATAATCTAGACTGGAAGACCTCCTCTTGGGAACAGAAATGGCACAAGAACAGGTCCTTCAGCACCAAATTAAAATGAAACTGTTGTTTGCACATGACTCAATTCACTGCATATTCATATGTCTATCAACGAAGATTCTGACTATTTATCCTATCAGGTCTCCCCTCAGCATCAAACACTCCAGAGAAAACAACCAAAATTTGTCCAAACTCTCCTTGTAGCTCTTATCCTCTAATCCAGTCAATATCCAGGTAAATTTCTTCTGTACCCTTTCCAAAGCCTCCACATCTTCTTTTGTAAATGGGCCATTCAGAACTGCACGTAATACTCTGAAGTGCGGCCTAACCAAATTTTTGTCTAGTGTGATCATAAAACTACCAGATTGTTATCCGGTTTACAAATCTCCTTCAGGAAGGAAATCTGACCCACACGTGACACCAGGCCCAGCAACATTGCCGATTCTTAACTGTTTCATCAGTTCATGCATTAGTCAGGAGGGACATTAAATACATTAGCTGCTTTTGGGTGGAATAGCTGGGAGAATGCGGCTCTGGAGCTGGCTGTGGGTATGTGCAAATCGATATTCAGGTGGCAGTGCTGAAGGTGCTGTTCTGGCACCTGAAAGGTCCATAGCGGGGAGAGGCACTGCGAAGCAAATGCCGGCTCCTGTCGACTGTGGCCATAGTCCTGCCCGCCTTTAGGTGCCTAGGGGGAGCGCTCAGAAGTGGAGAATATACCTACCTGAGGAGGGTTGGGTAAGTACCCCTCAGTTCAGAGTTCTCCACTTTCAGGTGGCCTCCCTACAGCCGCATTCGGGTATTTTAGGTGGCTTTATGTTGGGGTATTCTGGCCACCTGAAAGCGGGTATTGTTTCCACATTCACAAACCGTCTCTCAGACTGGTCAGGCACAGTGTCTCTGATGGCCTGTTCTCACAAATTTGCAGTTGACGAGTTTTTTATTTCCCAGTCCAGCATCATTTTTAAATGTGAATTTCCTTCAAATCTTTAAAAAGTTCTCTTTTTTTTAACCACTTTTGATCCAGGATCTTAACCCAAAACATTGTCCATCCTTCTGCTCCCCAGATGCTCCCTGACCTGCTGATTTCCTCTAGCAATTTGCTTGATGTTCCAAACTGCAACATCTGTAGTCTCTTGTCTCTCATTTCTACCAAGGTTTAAGCAGTAGGTCCATTCTGAGGACCAATATCTTGATTTGTGGAGAGTTCTTTGTTTCAGAATGTTATTTGTGTTCACGTTGACATCTCAACTTTAATTTCAACTACATACCACATTATAGTGTGTTTTAGTCTTTATGGCATTGAGCATACAACAATCCACCTAATTGCATTTCCAAATTAGTCCTGATTCAGATGTTTTAATAATTTATGCTCTCATCATAATAGGGCCTCTTGAACTAGAAGTCATAAAAAGTGCCAATCCTCAATTAGTTTGAACCACTTGAACCCAAATTGCATTAGCAAATAGTTAATGTACCAAAATCATAACTTTCTGAAACACCTTGTTTCTCATTATTGCAGTCAGCAACTTTTTCTTTTTCTGATCAACTTCATAATGCTTTCTGTTTTTGTCGGTCATATCTGTTTCTCAGCAGTAACCATTTTATCATTTGTTTTTGTTGCTGTGGAGAGAGTAAATGCAACATTTTCAGACTCTTTTGTGGTTGGTTGATCCCTGTGAGTTTTTTGAGTTTGAAGTGAAACATGCAAGTCTGTAGTGGGTGTGATTGTAGTCAAAACACGGAAAGGTTGGAGAAACTCTGCCGGTCTCACTGCATCTGTAGGAATTTTCACTCACACCTCGGGGAAGGGCTCAGGCCTGAAATGTTGGAGATAATAATTTTACCTTTGATGGATGCTGCAAGACCAGCTGAGTTCCTCCAGCATTTCTGTGTTTTGAGCCTTTTTTGTAAGCTGGTTGTGGGGATAGGTCTCACTTCAGAGATTTGAACAGAATCTTCTCTACAAGTATGTGTCTGATGGAGTGCTGCATTGTCAGAGATGCCAATGCTCTCTTCGTTGGAAATTTGAGATCTTAGTGCTTTGTTTTAAATAAAAGCAAGGAATTAACCCTGGTGTCCTGTTCGATGTCTATCCTTTTATAGAAATGAACAATTGCAAGTATTTTATTTGGACTTTATTGCACATCTGTTTCTGGCAACCTGGTGGTTATGAATTGATTGCCAGTGTCCCTGCATTACAACATTGAGCACATTTCAACATCTGTTTTCTGTAAAGTGGTGTGAGATCGTTTGAGGACAACTGCAGCAATGTAAATCTTTCCTTTAGTCCAAGGACTTTGTGGACTGTGTGAAATTTCTGCTTCTCATGAATTGAGTGAAAACGTTGCATTGATGACCAATCAAGAACTCGCTGTGAGAGGACACTGTTCTCAAAAGCCACGAGTCAGCTTGTGGAGCTGCTTTATTGGCAATTTGTGAAATAATTTGCCAGAAAAATAATTAGTATATTTCAAAGCAACCCATCAGGAGCCAACCACTAATGCTGAGTTGATTCTGCTGCATGTAGATGGTAATCAGTGAATGAAATGAAAGAAATTCAATCTTGTGGGTCTGTTTGGCAACCTTTGTTTTATTGCCTCAGCTGTGCATCATGTTTAATTGTAAAAACTTCCACATGCCTGGTCAAATGGAGAATCAGGTAACGGATGATTCAGCACACTGAGCCAACACTGGATCTTTGAGAGGGCTTTCTAATGAGACTTACTTTCCTAATGATTTCCCCAGAGAACCAACTTTTCTTCTTGTTACATATGTGTCAAATTCCTTTAAAAAGATAGACACTGCAGATGCTGGAATCTGGAGCAAAAAACCTGGTGGAGAAACCTAGCAGGTCGAGCAGCAGGTTGATCTCAAATGTTGACCATCCCTTTCCTCTCATGGATGCCTCCTCAACCCACTCAGTTCCTCCAGCAGATTTTTTTTGCTCCTGTAAAAATTGAGCGTTGAATTTACTTCGACCACCGTTCAGCGGGAATGTTGACAGGGTTTGACATGGCGATAGTCAAATGTTCCAGTTTAACATTAGAAGTTGGGAAAACTTTCTAAAATGAGCCAAAGGTTGGCAGGAATGGTGGGCCGGGTCAGGTCTGCATATTATGATGGAGAACATGAGTTTTGTTAATGCTCCATTAATGAGGACCCTGACTCCAAATTATTTGCAGAATCTGATTCGGATCAGATCAGTTCTTAGCAAAGAAGTATTCTTATTAACAATTATTATCCTGATTCTACCAAGAAGCATATTACAGTACAATACCCTGTATATGAAACGCTTTGGACCAGATGTTGTTTAGTTTTTGGGGTTTTTTTTCAGTTTTCAAAACAAAACCAAATACAAAACCCCTAAAACAGCACAGTAGCGTCAGCAAAATAATTATATCAGCAGTTAAACAACAACAACAAACTACGGCATGAAAATTCACGAGAAATAATGTTAAGTGTTTCTTCTTTGGCTTGGCTTCGCGGACGAAGATTTATGGAGGGGGTAAAAAGTCCACGTCAGCTGCAGGCTCGTTTGTGGCTGACAAGTCCGATGCGGGACAGGCAGACACGATTGCAGCGTTTGCAGGGGAAAATTGGTGGGTTGGGGTTGGGTGTTGGGTTTTTCCTCCTTTGCCTTTTGTCAGTGAGGTAGGCTCTGCGGTCTTCTTCAAAGATGGTTGCTGCCCGCCAAACTGTGAGGCGCCAAGATGCACGGTTTGAGGCGATATCAGCCCACTGGCGGTGGTCAATGTGGCAGGCACCAAGAGATTTCTTTAGGCAGTCCTTGTACCTCTTCTTTGGTGCACCTCTGTCACAGTGGCCAGTGGAGAGCCCGCCATATAACACGATCTTGGGAAGGCGATGGTCCTCCATTCTGGAGATGTGACCCACCCAGCGCAGTTGGATCTTCAGCAGCGTGGACTCGATGCTGTCTGCCTCTGCCATCTCGAGTACTTCAATGTTAGGGATGAAGGCGCTCCAATGAATGTTGAGGATGGAGCGGAGACAACGCTGGTGGAAGCGTTCTAAGAGCCGTAGGTGATGCCGGTAGAGGACCCATGATTCAGAGCCGAACAGGAGTGTGGGTATGACAATGGCTCTGTATACGCTTATCTTTGTGAGGTTTTTCAATTGGTTGTTTTTCCAGACTCTTTTGTGTAGTCTTCCAAAGGCGCTATTTGCCTTGGCGAGTCTGTTGTCTATCTCGTTGTCGATCCTTGCATCTGATGAAATGGTGCAGCCAAGATAGGTAAACTTGTTGACCGTTTTGAGTTTTGTATGCCCGATGGAGATGTGGGGGGGCTGGTAGTCATGGTGGGGAGCTGGCTGATGGAGGACCTCAGTTTTCTTCAGGCTGACTTCCAGGCCAAACATTTTGGCAGTTTCCGCAAAACAGGACGTCAAGCGCTGAAGAGCTAGCTCTGAATGGGCAACTAAAGCGGCATCGTCTACAAAGAGTAGTTCATGGACAAGTTTCTCTTGTGTCTTGGTGTGAGCTTGCAGGCGCCTCAGATTGAAGAGACTGCCATCCGTGCGGTACCGGATGTAAACAGCATCTTCATTGTTGAGGTCTTTCATGGCTTGGTTCAGCATCATGCTGAAGAAGATTCAAAAGAGGGTTGGTGGGAGAACACAGCCTTGCTTCACGCCATTGTTAATGGAGAAGGGTTCAGAGAGCTCATTGCTGTATCTGACCCGACCTTGTTGGTTTTCGTGCAGTTGGATAACCATGTTGAGGAACTTTGGGGGGCATCCGAGGCGCTCTAGTATTTGCCAAAGCCCTTTCCTGTTCACGGTGTCAAAGGCTTTGGTGAGGTCAACAAAGGTGATGTAGAGTCCTTTGTTTTGTTCTCTGCACTTTTCTTGGAGCTGTCTGAGGGCAAACACCATGTCAGTAGTTCCTCTGTTTGCGCGAAAGCCGCACTGTGATTCTGGGAGAATATTCTCGGCGACACTAGGTATTATTCTATTTTGGAAAATCCTAGCGAAAATTTTGCCTGCAATGGAGAGCAGCATGATTCCCCTGTAGTTTGAGAAGTCTGATTTCTCGTCTTTGTTTTTGTACAGGGTAATGATGATGGCATCACGAAGGTCCTGAGGCAGTTTTCCTTGGTCCCAACAAAGTTTGAAAAACTCATGCAGTTTGACATGCAGAGTTTTGCCGCCAGCCTTCCAGACCTCTGGGGGGATTCCATCCATACCTGCTGCTTTGCCACTTTTCAGTTGTTCAATTGCCTTATATGTCTCATCCTGGGTGAGGACCTCATCCAGCTCTAGCCTTAGGGGCTGTTGAGGGAGCTGGAGCAGGGCGGAATCTTGGACTGAGCGGTTGGCACTGAAATGAGATTGGAAGTGTTCTGACCATCGGTTGAGGATGGAGATCTTGTCGCTGAGGAGGACTTTGCCGTCTGAGCTGCGCAGCGGGCTTTGGACTTGGGGTGAGGGGCTGTACACAGCCTTTAGAGCCTCGTAGAAACCCCTGAAGTCGCCAATGTCCGCGCTGAGCTGGGTTTGCTTGGCGAGGCTAGTCCACCACTCATTTTGGATCTCCCGGAGTTTGCGCTGAAGATGGCTGCATGCGCGACGGAAGGCTTGTTTCTTCTCTGGACAGGACGGCTTTGTAAGGTGAGCCTGGTGGGCAGCTCGCTTTTTTGCCAGCAGCTCCTGGATTTCCTGGCTGTTTTCGTCGAACCAGTCCTTGTTTTTCCTGGAGGAGAAGCCCAGTACCTCTTCAGTGGATTGCAGTATGGTAGTCTTCACCTGATCCCAGAGGGTTTCAGGTGACGAGTCCGTGAGGCAGATTGCATCGTCGAGCTTTGCTTTGAGGTTTGTCTGGAAGTTTCCTCTCACTTTGTCTGAATGCAGGTTTCCAACATTGAACCTCTTTCTGGGGGCTTTACTGTTCCTGGGCTTTGGCTTGAAGTGAAGGTTGAGCTTGCAGCGAACCAGCCGGTGGTCAGTGTGGCATTCTGCGCTGGGCATGACCCTGGTGTGGAGCACATCTCGTTTGTCTCTTTCTCGCACCAGGACGTAGTCCTGGAGGTGCCATTGTTTGGATCGGGGATGCATCCAGGTAGTCTTCAGGCTGTCCCTCTGCTGAAAAAGGGTGTTTGTAATGACAAGCCGCTGTTCTTCGCAGAGCTCCAACAGGAGGCGCCCATTGTCGTTGCACTTGCCGACACCATGCTTGCCCAAGATTCCTGGCCAGGTTTCTGAGTCTTTGCAGACGCGAACGTTAAAGTCGCCAAGGATGACAACCTTGTCGGCTATAGCGGTGCGTTGAATGAAGTTGCGCAGGTCAGTGTAGAACTTGTCCTTTTCTGCTGGTTCCGCCTGGAGGGTTGGAGCATAGACACTGATGAGGGTGATGCGACGCTTGTTTTGAAGGGGGAGTTGCATGGACATCATCCGGTCAGAGTGGCCTGTCGGGAGGTTTTAGAGTTTGGAGGCAATGAAGTTCTTGACCATGAAGCCTACACCAGATCAGCGTCGTTCATCCATAGGCTTGCCAGACCAGTAGAGTGTGTAGCCCGCGCCGCGTTCTTGGAGGCTGACTACATCTGCCAGGCGGACTACACTGAGGGCGGCTATGTCGATGTCAAGTCTGAGGAGTTCATGTGCAATGAGGGCAGACCGACGTTCAGGTCGGTGGCTGTCAGCCTTGTCTAGCATGGTTCTGATGTTCCAGCATGCTAGCTTGAGTTTGTGAGCATCTTTTGAGGGGGAGGACGTGGAGGGGGAGGACGTTGACCTGTCCTCGGGCCTGCACAAAGGAGCTTTTAGGTGGAGTGCAGTGTGCGCAGTACAGGCCCCACCCTTTACACCCATGGTTCGTGTGCCGTGGCCAAGCAAGCTGGGACGTGGCAGCGATGTCCTTGGGTTGTAGGTTTTATATCAGAGTGGCCTTCTCCTATGCAGGTTTCTTACCCGGGCTGGAGGGGTCTGCCTCCCCTCTTAGGTCGGTCCATACTGCCCAGACCGGGGCCGAGGCCGCCACTGCTCACCCTGTGCCCGGTTAAATACATACCAAAAAAGACCTTGATCTCTGCCGCCGGTCCCCAACACCTCCGAACCACCACCACCGGTTCCCGACTATGGTCAACGCTCCTGCTGGGAGCCCAAGGTCCCCGCTCCTGCCTGGGAACCTGAAGCGACTTATTTGACACGGACGGCACTGCGGCCGATGTTGAGAATTGAGCCGCCGACTCCGGCTACAGTCGACGCTGTAGACTTGGACCCAGCTCCATTTGGCACCTTCCCGGCCAGAAGCAAAAATTTTGGATTTTTAAAAATGTTGTTGTAATCAAAATGGTGCCAACAGAGCGTCAGAGCCCCACGTGGATAAGTCAGGTGTTGAATTTTTTTCCACTGCAACATCATGTTGGCACTAAAAAGAGTTTGGCTTTTGAATATTTTGGTTTTCATAACTTTGGGTACGGGGGGTACTTGACCTTTCAATCATTAGATTAAATCTAAATAAATTATTCCTTTTACTCATTTCAGATTGGACACAGCAAAATGATAATGGTCACATATGGGCAACATATTTCTTCTAAAGGGGAATGGGGAACAGAGTAACCATGGCTATTCAGGAACAAAGTCAAGAAATACAAAGTTAATTAATGTATGATATAGTTGGGTTAATTATAAATTTTTGCATCAGTTATATTTAAGCCCTGAAAAATTGAAAAAATATGGATTTAGTGTGTCAGATGTGTGTTTTTGGCAATGTGAGCAGACAGGTACTTTTTTACATTCAGTATTGGGAATTTACAAAAGTTAGGCTCTTTTGGGAAAAAGTTATCAAATTTTGCCGAGATTTATTCAAGATAGATCTACTTGTTAATCCATGGGTATGTTTATTGGGATCTATGAATATACTAATGACAGGTTTACGATTGGAGAAACCTCAAATTGCATTTATACGTTTAGGGCTGGCAGTAGCTAGAAAATGTATAGCTGTCACTTGGAAAAATGATGTTCAATTGAATATACAAAGATGGCACAATGAAATTCAATCATGTATTTACCTGGAAAAGATAACATATAAATTGCGGAATAATTACTCTTCTTTTGTTAAAATGTGGAGTCTGTATTTGGAATGTATGGGTTTAAATGTTAAGTAAAAGTTTTATTTGTGATGAAAGATGTAAAAAGATGGCACCTGTTATAACCTGGTATTATTGTGTTTTTAAAAAAAATCTCAGAATGGGGGAGGGTTGTAGGGGGTGGGTTAGGTGGGAGGGGGGGTAGTAGGGGGTTGTTTTAGATAAATATATTGTGTATGTTTTTTTTGTAAAATTCTTTAAAAAGTATTTCTTTTTTTGAAAATTTTATTTATGTGGTACACACTAGTAAGTCACACAGCACCCATGAAAAGCAAAAGGCGTCGATGTTTTGGGCCTGAACCTTCATGAGTGACGAAAATGAGGCAGACACCAGAATGTTGGTGATGGGGTGGGGGGGAGGGGAGTTTAGGAGGGAGGAGCTCAATCTAGTAGGTCATCAGGTTTTGGATACAGGTGGGAGGAGAAAGAAAAGAACTAAGAGATGATAGAGGAAGGGGCAGAAGGCTGAGATGGATGCTCCCAGATAGGATAAAAAAAGGGAAGGGGTGGGGATCAAGGAAGGGATTAGAGGAATGAAGGAAAGTGAAAGAACCAGGAGACAGAGGGTTACCGGAAAGTCCATGTTGGTGCTATCTGGTTGGAGACTGCCAAGGTGTGGTTCCTTCAATTCATGAGTGACCTCAACCTGGCAGTACATGAGGCCATGGAGCAACAGGTCAGTGTAGTAGTGGTGTATGGAATTAAAGTGGTTGTTGCAGCAGACAGTGCAAAGGTGGTCAATGAAGTGTTCTCCCAATCTGCATCCAGTCTCCTCGATGTAGAAGAGGCTGCACTGGGAACATTAGACGTAGTAAATGAAGTGTTGCTTCATTTGGAAGGACTATTTGAGGCCCTGAATGGTGTTGATCGAGTAGGTGTGGGCACAGTGGGAGCATTTGATGTAGTCACAGTGGTAGGTTGGTAGGAAAGGATGAGTGAGTCACTGAGGGAGTGATCAGTATGGAAAGCAGACAGGAGAAGGAAGGGAAAGATATGTCTGGTGGTGGGATCCCATTGTAGATTCTAGAAATTGTGGAAAATGATATGTTGGATGCAAAGGCTGGTGGGGTGATGGTGAGGACAAGGGGAATCCTGTCCTTGTTGTGTCTGGGAGGGAAGGGGCCAGGGAAGATATACAGGAAATAGAGGAGAGGCGAGTGAGGGCTGAGTCAATGACAGTAGAGGGGAAGACATGATTTTGAAGAAGGGGGACATCTCAGAGATCCCGGAATAGAAGGCCTTATCCTGGGAGAAGATGTAATGGAGATGGAGGAATTAAGAGAAAGCAATAGAATCCTTGAAGGAGACAGGGTAGGAAGAGGTGTCATCAAGGTAACTGAGGGAGTTATTGGGTTAATAAAAGATACCTGTTGATCTCCTGAGATGGAGACAGAGAGATTGAAAAAGGGGAGAATGGTCCAAGTGATTGGAGGGCAGGGTGAAAGTTGGTGGTAAAGTTGATGAGCTGATCAGGGGGACTTTTTAAAGCCACAGAATGCAGAAATCTGCAACAGTTCCTTCCAAAAGGCTGTGGATATTGGGACAAATAGAAATTTCAAATATGAGATAGACTTCCTGTGCCAGTGTGCCAAAGGAAGTGGAACAAGGGACTAAAATTAATTTGAGAGGCATATGAACTATAATCTAACTGAATATCCAGCCCAGGGGATGGACAGTCTCTTCGTGATCACAATGTTACAAAGTCATTTAAAAAAAATAAAATTTGAAATTAGCTTAGGATTGCCTTTCATGTCACCCCTCGATCAATATTCCATTGGACATGTTGGCCACTGTTTTGAAGGTAATGGGGCAGGCAGGTTTGGGGAGAACTGGGGGGAGACAGAGCAATGCAAAACAACTTATTTGTTTTTGGCAGCTAGGTTTATGGATAGCAGCCAGGAGTATAGACAACACTTTCCTTATTCTAATATATCCCAATTTCAAAGTATCATCTTCCAAAAGCATGAGCTACAATATTCCAAATTTCAATCTCTTTAATCCAACAAATCCAACTCTATGTAGCTTTAATTCATTGATGAAAATGGATAAACATTTTGCTTTGGACGAGCATAACAGGACTGAGGTAAAACAGTCACATTTAAATTTAATATCTTTTATTTTTCTAATGTAAGGTGAGTGAAGAAAGAGGCAGGATGAGTGTGAGGGCAGTTTGCTGCTCACAGTGTCAGATGTGGGAAGTCATGGAGTCTTCTAAACTCCCGGACATCCATGTCTGCACTAGGTGGGCTGAGCTGCAGCGTCTCAGGGACTGTGTTAGGGAACTTGAGCTGCAGCTCGATGACCTCGCTCTGGTCAGGGAGAGTGAGGCATTCATGGACAAGAGTTATAGTCAGGTGGTCTCACCAGGGCCATGGGAAGAGAAGAGTTGGGTTACTGTTAGGAGGAGGAAAGGAGAGAACACCTGAGCCTGTAGTCCTCAACAATCGGTACTCCTCCTTGAGTACTATGGGGGGGGGGGGGGAAGTCAGGCTAAGGAAGGCAGCGGTGGCTCTGCCTCTGGCTCAGGGTCAGCCTCCGCAGCCCAGAAGGGTAGGGAATGGAAGAGGAGGGCAATAGTTATAAGGGATTTGATGGTCAAGAGGACTGACAGGAGTTTTTGCAGATACGATAGAGGAAACCAGATGGTGGTTTGTCTCTCTGGTTCCAGGGAACGGGATGTAGCTACGAGTATCCAAGAAATCCTTAAGGGGGAGTGTAATGAACCAGAGGTCGTGGTATGCGTTGGTACCAACGACATTGGGAGGAAGGAGAAAGTAGTCCTAAAGAATGAATATAGGGAGTTAGATAGGGAGCTCAGAAGAAGGACTACAAAGGGAGTAATATCTATATCACTTCCTGTGCCACGTGATATTGAGGGCAGAAATAGAATCAGGTGGAGGCTGAATGCGTGGCTAAAGGCGTGGAGTAGGAGTCAGGGATTCAAGTTCTTGGATCACTGGGAGCTATTTTGGGGGAGGTGGGACCTGTACCGTAAGGACGGGTTGCATCTGAATTCCAGAGGGACCAGTCTCCTGGCGGGGGCGTTTGCTAGGGCTACCAGGGGGGCTTTAAACTAGTACGTTTGGGGGAAGGGGGGCCATGTAAGGGAAGACAGCAGAGAGAGGTATTGTAAGTGAAGGGAGAAGGCTTATTCACAAAATTTGGGAGTGGAACGGCAGTTGATTGAGGAGGAAAGGGATAGATGCTATGATAGGGAAGGGAGGATGGTGAAAAATAATAGTGTGGATGGCGGGGGGAAGATGTGGGAAGTCTCTGCAATGCATTTACTTCAATGCAAGGAGTGTTGTAAGGAAGGTGGATGAGCTGATGGTGTGGATAGACATTTGGCAGTATGATGTGGTGGCGATTAGTGAGACGTGGTTGAAGGAGGGTTGTGACCGGCAGTTAAACATATTGGGATTTCGCTGCTTTAGGTGTGATAGAATTGGAGAGGTAAGAGAGGGGTGTGGCATTACTTGTCAAGGAGGATATTACACAAGTACTGAGGAGGGATAAATTGGAGGGCTCATCAAGGGAGGCGGAGTGGATGGAATTAAAAAATAAAAGAGGTGAGGTTACAATTATAGGGGTGTATTATAGACTACCAAATGGGGAACTAGAAGAGCAAATGTGTAGAGAAATAGCTGAGATATGCAGTAAGCACAGGGTGGGTGTTAGTTGGGGATTTTAATTTTCCTAACATAGATTGGGAGATGCAGTCAGTGAGTGCGCTGGATGGCTTAGAGCTTGTAAAATGTGTGCAGGATTGCTTGTTGCATCAATATGTTGAGGTACCAGAGTTGAGGGGGCAGTGTCAGATCCACTGTTGGGGAATGAAATAGGGCAGGTATCAGAGATGTCTTTGGGGACACTTCAGATCCAGTGATCATAGCACCATTAGTTTCATCTTAATTATGGAAAGGGATAGATCTGGTCCAAAGATGAAAGCCAGATTTGAAGAGATGAGAAGGAATTTGCAGGTAGTAGTTTGGGATGATTTTTTTTCTTGATAGGATGTAGAGGAGAATTGGAGAGCATTTAAAGGTGAGATTTTGAGAGTGCAAAATCTTTATGTTCCTGTCAGGACAAAAGGCAAGGCCAAATGTTCAAGGGAGCCATGGTTTTCTAGAGAGATTAGGAAGTTGGTTCGGGAGAAGAGGGAGGCCTACATTAAATAAAGAAGCAAGGGATTGATGAGATATTTGAACGATACATAGATTGTAGAATGAGCTTAAGAGGAAAATTAGAAAGGCAAAAAGAAGGTATGAGTGGGCAATAGCAAATAGGGTGTTTACAAATATGTGACTAGTAAAAGGAAAGTTAAGGATAGAATAGGTCCACTGGAAAATCAGAGCAGAGGTACGTGTGAGGAACCATATGAGATGGGGAGATATTGAATACATTCTTCTCATTGGTGTTCACGACGGAAAGAGATATTGAATTGTAGGATAAGTGAGGAAAAAGGGTTAGTTATGGAAAAGATATGGATTAGTAAAGAGGGGATTTTAGACCTTCTGGGGTATATAAAGGTAGATAAGTCTCCTGGTCCTGATGGGATTTTCCCCAGGACCTTAAGGGAGCTCAGGGCGGAAATAGTGTAGGCTCTGACAGTGATTTTTCAACAGTCACTGGAGGAGGGTGTGGTGCCATGGGATTGGCGGGTTGCAAATGTGGTTCCGCTGTTTAAAAAGGGTGCAAGATGTAGGCCAAGCAACTATAGCCCAGTAAGTTTGACATCGGTGGTGGGGAAACTAATGGAAGGAATTCGTAGGGATAATATGTATAAGTATCTTGAAAGGCAGGGATTGATCAGGGACACCCAACATTGGTTTGTGAGGGGAAAGTCGTAATTTGATGAATCTTGTTGAATATTTTGAAGAGGTGACCAGAAAGGTTGATGAAGGTAGAGCAGTTGATGTGGTCTATTTGGATTTTAGTAAGGCTTTATAAAGGAAGGTTAGTGAAGAAGGTTAGTTCTCTAGGGATTAATATACAGATAGTCAGATGGGTTCAGAAGTGGCTGGAAGATAGGTACCAGAGAGTTATGGTGGACAACTGTCTGTCAGAAAAGAGGCCGGTGACGAGCGGTGTGCCTCAGGGATCAGTGTTGGGTCCTTTGTTGTTTGTCATTTATATTAATGATTTGGATGAAGGGGTGGTAAATTGGGTGAGTAAATATGCAGCTGATACAAAAATAGGGGGAGTTTTGGATAGTGAAGAGGGTTTTCATGGACTACAGAGGGATATGGACTGTTTTAAAAAGTGGGCTGAAAGGTGGCAGATGGAGTTTAATGTAGGTAAGTATCAAGTGCTTCATTTTGGGAAGAATAACCAAAATAGGACATATGCAGTGAAGGGGAGGTCATTGTGGAATGTTGAGGAACAGAGGGATCTTGGAATAATAGTTCAGTGTTCCTTGAAGATGGATTCCCATTTAGATAGGCTGATGAAGAAGGTTTTTGCTATGCTGGCCTTTATAAATCATAGCATAGAATACAGGAGCTGGGAGGTGATAATGAGACTGTTTAAGGCATGGGTGAAGCCATGTTTGGAATATTGGGTGCAGTTCTGGTCTCCAATTTATAGGAAGGATATAAATAAGGTAGAGAGGGTGTAAAGAAGGTTTACAAAAATGTTCCCTGGATTGCAATATCCTGAATATGGAGAAAGATTGAGTAGATTGGGACTTTATTCACTGGAGCGTAAGAAGGTTGAGAGGGGATTTGATAGAGGTATTTAAAATTATGAAGGGAATAGATAAAGTAGATGTGAATAGGCTCTTTCCCCTGAGGGTAGGAGAGATTGGAACAAGGGGTCACAAGTTAAGGGTTAGGGGGCAAAGTTTTAGGAGTAATATAAGAGGATGCTTCTTCACTCAGAGAATGGTGGCTGAGTGGAATGATCAACTGGAAGAAGTAGTTGCGGCAGGGTCAATTCTGTCATTTAAGAGGAGACTAGATGAGTACATGGATGTGAGGGGGTTGGAAGTTATGGGCAAGGGAATGGGTAGTGGAGTTTCACATAAATCGGTGCGGACTAGAAGGGCCAATATGGCCTGTTTCCGTACTGTACATTGTTATATGGTTATAGCTTCACATTAAGACATTCATAATGATGAATAACAAAGTATTTACTGTGTAATGATACAAAAGCTATGTAGAGATACTAGCTTAAAGAAATACATGACAGTATTTAAATAGACAAAAAAATTCAAAGAAAAATTTCTTGTGCTTACGCTTCCTCTATATTTTGTTAAATAATAAGAAAGTCATTAGTCTGGATGGATATTATGACATATTACCTCATAGTCACTATGGTAACACTACAAACAATAGTCTCTTAAAAAGACAGGCACAAAATTAACTGAGTTAAAAAAAACTCAAAGTTTTACCTTTATATTATTATAATAGACATTAATGGCTAATATATAATAATTATTACTACAGATACACAAAGTAAATATAGTAAGTATAAGATTAAAAATCAAAACTTTCAGCTTCTTGTAAAAGACAGATTTTAGTAATAGGTCTATTTAAGTAACCAGTCTTGGTTTCAATCCGCACTTGCCAAACGAAACCTCTCTTGTCTGGAATTGTATTCACGATTTTCCCCAACAACCAAGAATTTCTTGATGAAGAATCGTCCATAATAATTACAATATCTTCACATACAAAATTGTGTTTAGCTTTAGACCATTTTTGTCATTCGTGTAATAATGAAAGATGTTCTTTAATCCTTCACCAGGTGAAACTCTGTCCTGTGGCCAATCTGCCATTTGTTGTTGTGCAGGTTTAGCATTTGCATGTTGACAATTAACACATTTTGATATAATTCATTTGATCATTGTTTTTTTGTTTTTTTTTTAAATTTTTTTATTTTTCACACCATAAATCACAATAGCTATGATATACACTTTTTCTTTTCCACACATTTACAGTGACTTTTTCTCCCTCCTCCCTCCCTCCTCCCAAGCCACCCCCCCATCCCCCCCCCTCTCAATTTGATCATTGTTGAAGCACCAAGTATCCAATATTTCTGACACAGTTCTGCTAACGTGATTACCACCACCATGACCTGTTTTCTCATGTATATGTCAAATGATCAAATCAGAAATATGAATTTCCATAGCTAATATAATTGGATATTTCACTTCTTCTGGCATTATTTCTTTTTCCAATCTTCCTCCTACTCTCAATACATCATTTACAAGAATAGGATTTTGTAACATTCAGATTCTTCTTCAATTTTGATATCTCGTTACCAAATGCTTTTTACTGACAAAAACGAGCGATCTCCATTCAGCATTCACCAACTCATCAACTGTTAGGAAACAGCTCTTTTAAGTCTTCAGATTCTCTTTCTTGATAT
The DNA here is from genome assembly GCF_036971445.1 of Narcine bancroftii. Classification (NCBI taxonomy): domain Eukaryota; kingdom Metazoa; phylum Chordata; class Chondrichthyes; order Torpediniformes; family Narcinidae; genus Narcine; species Narcine bancroftii. The sequence goes on from NC_091472.1 coordinate 35,641,277, forward strand.
TATTTAAAAGCATAGTTTTTAACCCGAGAATCCATGGTACAGCCTTTTTCAAATGAAACCATGAAGAATGATAGCAAATTAATTGAGTGATTGGATCTAATATGACATTTGTGTATTCCAAATGAAAGGAAGAATTTCTCTTGAATTTTCTCTTCAAATTCAGCATACGCTGTTCTGCAATTATTTTATTGTCTGGCATATAATTTTTTCTTTTCTTCAAGGGTAATGCTATATAGTGATGACCATCAACATGTTTAACAGAATTTGAAACTAAATCCTGAAACTGCTTATCCTTCTTTGAAGGTTTTTGAATATCTTTGAGACATTCAGGAAAATCAATTTTAAACTGTACATTAAGTTTCACACCTGAAATTCTGTTGACATTCATGTTCAATGTCTCCCGATCATTATTCATTTTTCCTCCTCATGGTCAATTAATTGTCCATCCAAGCAACGTTCTCACGGCATAAGGTCTGTCATTTTGACCCCTTAATACTTCTAGAGATTCGAGAGCTTTGTACATCTTGATCTTGGCATCAATCTTAGGTAAACAAACATCTTTTAGATGAGCTCACTGGCTGATATCATCCTGATATGGAATATTCTCCTTATTCACAGGCATAGTCTTCTGAGTATATACTTGGAAGATCGTAAAATTCATTGCTATTTAATTCAGCAATTTGTAAACCTGAAACAATATTAGTTTCAATGTTCTTTTTATCATTCATTGTCTTCAATAAGATCTGTGATATTTTTCCATGAAGATTGTTTATTCATTAATTCAACAGTACAAAATGATGTGGCATTTCCTGGATCAAGAAATGCGTAGCTCTTCAGTATGAAGCTCCCTTTTTTAGCCTTAACCTGTACAGGAATTATTGAGAGAGCTTTGTCACTGGCCCCAGCAAGACTGTTTGTCTGAACCAAACCTGAAGTATTCTCTTTGACTGTGTCTTTAGTCTTGGATTCAGATTGTTTGACTTCATTCTCAACTTTACTTCGTTGAGTAACTTGGGATGCTTTAAACTGCATATATCACAACTGAATCGCTTATTACAAGTTTTGCTGATGTGTCCTTTACACAAGCAGCCAAAACATAATCCATTTTTCTTTAAAAAGGTTAAGTTCTCGTCATACAATTTTTCTCTAATTGTGAACATTTTTCAAAAATGTTTATCTTTGCAATACAAGCAACTTTCCTGAACTGTCTGATCTTCCTTCTCCTTTGTTTCCTTGTTCTTTCCTGTGCTTGTATCTGACACAGCAGTAACAAAGGTAATTCCCTTTGGTCTCTGTTGAGATAATGACTTATAATACATTTTTAGGAACTACTGAAGTATCCTTAATATTTCCAAATACTGGTGCAGTGTTAACATGCACATACCATTCCAAAAATAGTACAACATCCTCAAAGGTGGTCTCCCTTCTGGGAAGAATCTTAAGGCCTGCAGCAATGGTTCTCCATAAATCCTTAATCTTTTAAAGCAATTTGACAAATTAATAGTCGACAAATTAGCAAGAAAATTCAGCTCTTGCAAATGTACACTATTTCCCATTGCATTCAAGCATCCTCTCAGAAAAAGTGCATATGCTTGTAAAGCCTTTGCATCCTCTGATTTTATTGTTGACCAAGAAAGAATCTTGTCTATATGGGCCCTTGCGATTTGATGTTCATTGCCATAATGATGATGGAATCGTTCTTTTGCCTTTTTAAAACCTTGTTCTGGATCCATATATTGACAACTTTTTACTAACTCCTTCACCTGTCCTCCAGTGTATTGTTCCAGGTAATACAGATGATCTTTAGCATTTTTAGTCTTACTTTCAATGTGATGTTCAAAAGATTTCATGAACGTCAGTTATTGTAATAGATCTCCATTAAAAACTGGAATTTCCTTCTCAGGTAAACCATATGAACCTTATTGCTTCATTAACGTAGCAGAGATTTCATTTTGTTTTGCTATGAGTGATATTATATTGTCTTGACCAGAATGGCTTGCAACTGATTGTCTTAAGATGATTGGAGAAAACAGATCTTGAATGGGTGCCATAGATGTATGACTTTGAGTTGTAAGTGATGGCATTGGTGGAGATCCTTGACTTGTAACTGGTTCTCCAGCAATATGAAGAGACATCAATGGTTGAGTATGATGAACTCACATTGTTAAGTATGATCAACTTGCATGGTTGAACTTTTTTGAAATACTCTCCTTTTGGGAAGATCCTTATATTGTGCGCTCTGGAGAGATTGAATGTTGCTAGTTCCTTCCATCAGATTGGTTATTGTCAATCGAGCACTAGGAGCAACACCCGTGGCTCCTTGCTCGAGTATATTTGTTTCAAATGGCTGCGTTACCCATTGCTCTGCTGGAAGGTTAGGTGCTAGCCCTTGGGGTATGTCACTTTGAGTGACAAATCTTGCAGAAGCCTGATCTAATGCTTTCACTTTGGCCACATTCATAGCACAATGTTCCTCAAGCTTTATTCTTTTCTTTTCTCTATTCAATAATCTATTTTGTTCTTGCTGTTTCTTAATTTGAACCTCACTATCCTCTAAAGCACATCTTTTCTCCAACCACCATTGTTGTGCACAGACAGTAGCCAAGTCTGCTTGTGCCTTAGCATGCATAGCTGATATGCTTGAAACATGCAAAGCTGTACTTGCTCTAGAAGCCTTTGAAAATCTTCCTGAGCTCATAACCTTAGAAATACGATCATATGGATTCACATCTGAACTTTCAGATACCGCTGATTGAGTCTCTATTTTCTGCTTGGTTCAGCACCAGTTCCACTAACCTTTAAGCCAGCTAATGAGGCCTGCAGTGTCTTGACAGAGTCCTCATCTTGCTTGATAGTTGAAGCCATTTCTTCTTTGGCTTCTGGTTCCAACCTCCTTCCTAGTATTGTCAGTTCACTACGCTGGCTCAACTCATGATCAAACAGTTCTTTGCGAGGAGCTGTTTGCTCGAGGTCTTTAGTCTAACAAGACTTCTTCTTATCCATCTTCGGTACTTCACACTGCAACCTGGCTTCCCCTGGCTTCTCCTGGTTCCTGGGAACTGTAAACAAATTTGTATCTTATGTGGTCCCTTTAAGAGAGTTGCTGCTTGGCTGAATTGTCTTTGTATGGCAAGCTTTTTTATCTGTGTTTACTGTTTGTAAGATCATATTCTGGGCTTCCTGCCAATTCTGCTACCAAAGCTATGGCCTATCTTTTCAACTTCACAGGTGTCAATTTAAAACTGCGTAATTTACAGACAGTTTCTGATGGTTTCAGGAATGTTCTATTATTACAGTGTAGATGCCTCTTGCTTTAAATTAAGTCGTTAATTTGTCTAGACAAATTTTAGGAGCCTTTCTTTCAAAGTTCACAATTAAAATTTTCTTTTAATCAAAATATAGACGATACTTTCCTTATTCTAATATATCCTAATTTCAAAGTATCATCTTCCAAAAGCATGAACTTTATGATATTCTGAATTCCAATCTCTTTAATCCAACAAGTCAAATCCTGTGGCTGTTATTTTATGTAGCTTTAATTTGTTGATAAAATGAATAAACATTTTGCATAGCTTCGCATAAGACTTTCATAATGATGAATAACAAAGTATTTACTGTGTAATGATACAAAAGCTATGTAGAGATACTAGCTTAAAGAAATACTTAATGGTATTTAAAGAGACAAAAAATTCAAAGAAAAATTTCTTGTGCTCACACTCCTCTACATCTCATTGAATAATAAGCAAGCCATTAGTCTAGGTGGATATTATGACATATTACATCATAGTCACTATGGTAACATTGCAAACAATAAGAGACCTTAAAGAGACAGGCACAAAATTAACTAAGAGTTAAAAATACAAGGTTTTAACCTTTACAAGGAGTATCTCACAAAGTGGTGGTGTGAATGAAGGGAAGGCCTGAGTCATTTTAAAAATTTTCAGGCACAGCAGCCTATATCAGCAAATTCTTTTTATTTTTTTGTGGTAATTTTACCAGAAATTCTTCAAGCCTTTTCTCACCTCCACTATCCTAGTATGTTGTATATAAATGATTTTATATATATGTTGTATATAAATGAAGATGCTGTTTACATCCGTTACCGCATGGATGGCAGTCTCTTCAATCTGAGGCGCCTGAAAGCTAACACCAAGGCACAAGAGCAACAGTAGTCCATGAACTACTCTTTGCAGATGATGCCGCTTTAGTTGCCCATTCAGAGCCAGCTCTCCAGTGCATGACGTCCTGTTTTGCAGAAACTGCCAAAATGTTTGGCCTGGAAGTCAGCCTGAAGAAAACTGAGGTCCTCCATCAGCCAGCTCCCCACCATGACTACCAGTCCCCCCACATCTCCATCGGGCACACAGAACTCAAAATGGTCAACCAGTTTACCTACCTCGTCTGCACCATTTCATCTGATGCAAGGATCGACAATGAGATAGACAACAGACTTGCCAAGGCAAATAGCGCTTTTGGAAGACTACACAAAAGAGTCTGGAAAAACAACCACCTGAAGAAACACACAAAGATCAGCGTGTACAGAGCCGTTGTCATACCCACGCTCCTGTTCAGCTCCGAATCATGGGTCCTCTACCGGCATCACCTACGGCTCCTAGAACGCTTCCATCAGCGCTGTCTCCGCTCCATCCTCAACATTTATTGGAGTGACTTCATCAGCAACATCGAAGTACTCGAGCTGGCAGAGTCCGCAAGCATCGAATCCATGCTGCTGAAGACCCAACTGTGCTAGGTGGGTCACGTCTCCAGAATGGAGGACCATCGCCTTCCCAAGATCGTGTTCTATGGCGAGCTCTCCACTGGCCACCGAGACAGAGGTGCACCAAAGAAGAGGTACAAGGACTGCTTAAAGAAATCTCTTGGTGCCTGCCCCATTGACCACCGTCAGTGGGCTGATATCGCCTCCAACCGTGCATCTTGGCGCCTCACAGTTTGGCGGGCAGCAACCTCCTTTGAAGAAGGCCACAGAACCCACCTCACTGACAAAAGACAAAGGAGGAAAAACCCAACACCCAACCCCAACCAACCAATTTTCCCTTGTAACCACTGCAACCGTGCCTGCCTGTCCCGCACTGGACTTGTCAGTCACCAACGAGCCTGCAGCAGACGTGGACATACCCCTCCATAAATCTTCGTCTGCGAAGCCAAGCCAAAGAAAGAAAGAAATATAAATGATTTGGATGATGGAACAGATGGCTTGGTGTTTAAATTTGCAGATAATACCAAAACAGGTGGTAGGGGAGGTGGTGCTGAGGATACCGAAAGGCTGCAGAGAAATTTGGATAGATTAGGAGAACTGGGCAAACAGGTGGCAGGTGAAATACAATGTTGTAAAATGTACGGTCATGCCCTTTAGTAGAAGAAATAGACGGGGCAGACTATAATTTAGATGGGGAGAAAATTCAAAATTCAGAGGTACAAAGGGACTTTATAGTCCACATGCAGGATAATACCCCCCCCCCCCCAACTTTAAAGGTTGACCTCCAGGTGAAGATAGTGAATTCAATGTTGGCATTCATTTCTGGATGGATCACATGCTAGGGCATGGATGTAATGTTGAGACTTAAAGCACTGGTGAGACCTCATTTGGAGTACTGTGTACAGTCTTAGGTGCTGTATTTGACAAAAGATGTGCTGGCATTGGAAAGGGTTCAGAGAAGATTAACTAGAATTACACCAGGAAGGAAAGGGTTAGTGTATGAGGAATGATTGTTGGTGCTTGGACTGCACTCATTGGAGTACAGCAGGATGAGGGGGATCCTCACAGAGGCATTTTGAATGCTGGAAGGCCTGGACAGAGTAGATGTGCAAAAGATATTTCCCATGGTAGAGGATTCCAGGACAAGAGAGTGTTATTTCAGGATGAAAGAGCATTAATTTAAAAATGAGATGCTGAAAAATTTCCTTAGTCAGAGGGTCGTGAATCTGTAGAATTTGTTGCTGCAGGTCGTTGGGTATATTTAAGACAGAGATTAACAGGTATTTTTTTGATTAATCAAGGTTATGGGGAAAAGGCCGGGGAGTAGGGCTGAGTGGGTGGATGGATCAGCTTATGATTAGAATGGTGGAGCAGACTCGATGGGCCAATGGGCTCCTATATCTTGTGATCTTGTGAATATATACTGCAAATGGCTCAGCACTGGAAATATAAGCATGTAAGTGATCAGATGAATGCCAACACATACATATCAAATTTCTCTGTGCCACATTTTTGGAAATGAACCCATTGTTTACCTTCTGCATTGTAAAGCTTGCAAGTAATTTTACAACTTTCTGAGCCTCTTGCAAATGAAATCGGTTACGCCTAAGAATGAAGTTTGCATGAAAACTCTGCAGGGAGGCACAAACTCTGCAGATGACACACAGATTGGACAGCAAGGAAGGCTTTCCAAGCTTGCAGAGGGATTTGAAACAGCTGGAAAAATAGGCTGCAAAATGGCAGTTGGAATTCAAGCAGTCAGATGTGAGGTGTTGCATTTTGGAAAGACAAACCAAAGCAGAATAATAGTTCAGCACAGACTAGAAGGGCCGAAGGGACTATTTCTGTGCTGGAGACTTGTGTGATTTTACCAGAGGAGTTGCAATAACCTTCCTCATTTTAACCTCAAAGTTACGAACACTCCAGGATGCCTTCTCTCCTTGAAAAGAACATTTTCAAATGAGAGTAACCCTGGTGCCTACTTTGTTACATTTCAGAGGTGAGTATGGACCTGTACTGGATCTGAGAAGGCTTGACACTAAACTTTATTCTTTCTGCATTACCTATGCATTCTCTGCATACATATGTCCTTCTAGCGACAGGTAATTGAGCTTCTAAGTAGGTACATGAATAAAACTGAACAGAATGTAGGCTGCCAGTTAAAGTGCAAAGAAGTAAAGGATAATTAACATTTCAGGTTAGACCATTTATCTGGGATTCCAAGTGGAAGACAGTGTTACATTAACAACGAGATATTGTCTTGAACCAGCTATATGTTTTTTTAATGTTTTTTTCCATAAGATTCAGGATTCCTTTTTTTTATCATGTACTAATACACAAAATGTAAAAATACACAAAATTAATCAACTTTGCCTGCAGTAAAGATGCACAACGAGTTGTCACTATCATAACCCAGCACCTCTAACAATAATAGAAACAGGGTCCCTTCAGAGGCACCGAACGTCCATGGATTCACCTCCAGTACTGCAGCTTCTATAACCGCCCAACCTTCTTGCAAACCTGAATTCCCAGGTCTGAACCTCTGATAGACACAGGAAGCTTTCAGCACCCAAGGCCCCTCCAGAATCCTGGAGCCAGTCTCCAACAGCCCACATCTTGATGTGGGTCCTTTCACTGCTGAACCTCTCTCTGGTCCACTGCCACGGTCACCTTCCCTGTAGGGTCATCTCCCAGGCTCCTCCTTCTCAATTGGGGATGTCCAGCTTTTGGTTCCCTGCACTGGTCTGCTAATCTCCCAGGGACTCCAACCCTCGTGGTCCACTGCCATGCATGGGCACCGCCATCTTGGGCGCATTCTCCCCTATAACAGGCCTACACGAGGCCATTGGCATTACAATTGGGCAGCAGAGGAGTCCTGTGACTCTGCTCCCCACTCTGTAACAGCGGCAGCGTCGCCATTTTCTTCCAAGTGAATAGGAATCTTACTACATTACTTTACCACTAATGTAATACAGTGTAATATTCCAATATTTGCTGAGTAATAAATATTAATGCCAGGTTCTGAGACAATTTTTGAAAAAACATGAGAGATATTTATTAGTATAAACATGTTTTTTTAATTAAATAGTCATGGAAGTCAGAATAAACCAGTGTGGGAAAATTCCATGCCGTCTGATAATTCCATAGTAGATTTGATTCAGGAATGTGAAGGAATTCACCATTTTAATTCATTTTATCCTGTGCACATTTAAAGAACAAGCGAGTCACCCTCTTTTAGAATTAACTTTAGCATTCTTGGGTGTGTGTGGTAATGCAATCAGGTAGGATGGGGAGTTTTGTACATGCATATTTGTAGAATTTATCACATCAGGCATACACCAGCAAGTGTTGGTAACTGTTACAAGAATGATAATGCAAATAATCACTGCTTTCAATTTTCTTCTCTTAGGAAGACATTGAAGGTCGATGGGATTTGGTTAATTAGTGACAGCATTTTTCAAAGTTCCATTATGGACAGGAAATGTTGACAAGCTCCTCCTGTGTTTTTAAAGGCAAAAATACCATGTGTAATGCAGATGCCAGCCTTTCACTAGGGTTGTTTTTCATGCTTCGGAATGTGAGAAAAGGATATAGTTTGACAGCTTTGGATTTCACAGAAATTTATGATCAGAGTCCTGAGATGTAATAACAGCACTTACTCACCTAAGAGTGATTGTTATCTATTCTAGAGAACTAGAATGTCGCTTTGGGGCTACAATTGTCAGAAGAGCTTCAAAATGGAAAATAACACTCAATATTGCATTAGAGAGTAGGCTAGTGACCATGATTTAAGCATTCACTGAAAAGATGCAGAATATCAAGCAGTGCACAACAGCGACTTGATGTCAGATCCTGGCATCAAAAGTCTATATATGAGTTGATATTCTTTCTTCACTTTGCGGGCTGAAGATTGCCCATCTCCCTCCATCCTCAAAGTAGAAAGCCTGTGTGCTTCAGTAACTGAAATCTGCCAAAAACTTTATACTCAGACTAGGGCAAGGACTATGTTGCTCTCAAAGTGAACAGGATAATAAAATGTCTAGCGGGAAACATTTATAACATCCTATTGTTTGTCACAAACTGTTGCAAAAGGAAGGACACTGAGTTTTCCTTTCAAAGAGAGATAACTGCATTGATTCTCACTGATTCAGCAATTATTTTTGGTCTAGTTGCTAGTTCTTCTGGTACACTATGCCACTGATACTGTTTTCCCCAGTATCACATTTCAACTCTGCCCTATATTAGAACTGACAGGAATTTCAGGCGGTGAATCATGGACATCAAAGCCCAATAATCTGGTAGCACTTTTGATGTCTTCATTCTACAATAGACCATTGAGCTACCTGGAATTGAGTCGCTGTGGCCAAACTGGCAACTGTGTTGATGAACCCAGTATATCTGAATGTATGGATTGCAAGCCATTGTGCCAATTGAGGTGAGATAGGGAAGAGCTTCAGTATTCTGAAACATCGATTCAGCTGGATGCACTGCTCCGGAGAAGTCTTCTGATGTAAACATGGTGCACAACCTCATGTATATCAGGTGAGGAAGGAAAGGCATAATTTAGGTAGGATTTTATCTGTATGTGTAACCTGAGAAAAATCTAAATGAATTTGGCATTAGTGAGCCAAGATGCTCAAGATGAAACCATTCTAATGGCAGCGCTGCCTCTGGCGCTGACCCAAGGAGGTGGTGTCAACTTTTCCCAGCTTGGAGCTCAAGAGTTACGTGTTCTGTAGAAACAGATCCTTGGCACAGAGAACCAGAGCAGAACACACTTCCCCTGCCAAGAAGGAGAAGCCTTGGAGAGAACTCTACAGGTAGGGAACCACAGCAGTGGACCCCTTGGTGCAGAGCTTCCAAAGGCGCTTGAGCGCTGATGGCTTCATTGCTTTGGGTAACTGGAGCCAGTGACCAGGGCTTGATACCTTGTGCTCGTGATCACCATTGAACTGGACAAGAGGCTGTGGGGTTACAGGGATGCAGGAGATGGAAGCATTGACAGACACCCAATGACTCTGAAAGGACTCTCTTTTGCTTTGCTTTCTTGTCTTGATAGTGGTGCTGCAGAGTGACTTGGTGTGTCTTTACAGGGCAAAAAAAGAAAAACAAAGATTGTGCTCATGGCAGTAAAGAAATCTTGAATCTTGCTTCCCCACCACCCCATTCACAATGAGTCCCATGATTTAATTTCCCTTTCTCATTTGCTATCACAAATTCTGCTTATTCACAGTGCAAAGTGGCATCTGTACAAATTGAGGGGAGGAAAGTTTAGGGAGAAGTCAGGGGTAAGTTTCTTTTTACACAGAGAATAGCGGGTGCCTGGAATGCATTGACAATGGTGGTTGTAGATGGTGGTATAATAGGGACATTTAAAAGGCTCTTAAATCGGCACATGGATGAAAGTAAAATAGAGGGTTAGAACCATAGAAAGTTACAGGCCATTCAACCCTTCTGGTCTGTGCTGACCAATAAAACTAGCTAGTCCCACTGAGCAACTCTTATTCCATAACCAAACCTATCCTATCCATGTATTTATCCAATTTATTTTTAAAACTCAAGATTGAATCTGCATTCCCTACATCAGATAGTAGCTCATTCCACACTCCTACCACTCACTGAGTGAAAAACTTACCCCTAATGTTACCCTTATACCTTTCCCCTTTCAGCCTAAAGCTATGACCTCTCGTATATATCTACCTCAATCTGTGGAAACATCCTAATCACAATACCCCTCATAATCTTATAAACCTCTATCATCTCCCCTCATTCTTCTTCATTGCAAGTGTAGTCTAACCTGTTTCATCTTTCCCAGTAACTCAATTCCTGAAGAACCGGCAACATCTTAGTAAACCTTCTTTGCACTCTTTCAATCTTATTGATATTTTTCCTGCTGCTGTTACCCTGATTCGCTCTTCCAAAGTGCAACACCTCTCACTTATCTGCATTAAATGCCATCAGCCATTTACTGGCCCAATTTCCCAGCTGGTTCAGATCCCCCTGCAAGTTTTGAAAATTTTCCTCTTAGTCCACTATGTCTCCTATCAAATTTGCTGATCCAATTCACCACTCTATCATCTAGGCCATTTATATAGATAACAAACAGTAATGGTCCCAAGACAGATCCCTGAGGCACATAACTTGACACACTCCTCCAGTCTAAGAAGTAACCATCTACCACCACTCTCTGTTTTTTTTCCACCAAACTAATTTCAAATCCAGTTTGCAACCTCTCTATGTATACCTAGTGTTCTAACCTTCTGAACCAATCTCTCTTGTGGAACTCTGTTAAAGGCCTTACTAAAATCCATATAGACAACATCCACAGCCTTTCCCTCATCAACCTTCTTGGTAACTTTCTCAAAAAAACTCTACAAGATTTGTTAAACACAACCTATCACGCATAAATCCATGCTGACTCTCCTTAGTCAGCTGATGATAGTCCAAATATCCTCTCAGAATTCCTTCAAATAATTTACATACTATTGACTTTAGGCTCACTGGCCTAAATTGCCTGGTTTACTTTTGGAGGCCTTCTTAAACAGCGGGACAATATGAGCCACCCTCCAATTCTCCACCACCTCCCCTGTGACTAAGGACATTTTGAATATATCTGCTAGGGGCCCTGCAATTTCAGCACTTGTCTCCCTCAAGGAGTGGGGGAATATCACATCTGGTCTAGGGGATTTGTCTACCTTTATTCGTTGCAAGGCAGCAAGCACCTCCTTCTCCTTAAACTCCATATGTTCCATGACATTTCTGTTTGTTTCCCTTCCATCTTTATTCATTATACCAGTTTCTTGCATAAATACTGATGCAAAAAGAATTGTTCAAGATTTCCCCCATTTCACGAAGCCCCAAACATAGTTGACCGTTCTTATTTTCTAGCGGTCCAATTTTGTCCCTTACTATCCTTCTACTTTTAATAACCCTTTGGATTCTCCTTCACATTATCTGCCAAAGCACCCTCAAGTCTTCTTTTTGCCTTCCTAATTTCCTTAAGTATTCTCTTACATTTTCTATATTCTGCAAGTAGCTCATTTGCTCCTTGTTGCCTATACCACATGCTCTTCAATATCCCTTGAAAACCAAGGTTCCCTTTGTCTGTTAACTTTGCCCTTATTCCTGTTAGGAACATGCACTTTCAAAATTTTGTCCTTGAAGGTCTTCTACCTGTTGGATTCATCCTTGCCAGAAAATAACTTGTTCCAATAGATTTTTTCGAGATCCTTTCTCATTTCTTCAAAATTGGCCTTTCTCCAATTCAGAACCTCAACTCGAGGACCAGACCTATCCTTCTCCATAATGAGATAGGAAAGGTTTAGTTTTATGAGTAGATTTATATAGGTCTGCACAACATAGTGGGTCGTAGGGCATGTACTGTGCTGTAATGTTCTATGTTTGAAAAAAAAAGCCATCACTTAATAAGCATTCCAAACCAATGTTATATTTGAACTCATGTCATATAACATCCAAGTTCAACAAGACATTTGCATTGCTCTGTGCTTGCCAGTCCTTCATGTGCTTTTCCCAGTCCTACTGAGGTTCAAGGTGTTTTCTCGGTGACTGCAACTTAGTGGATGGGAAAAACTGAAGATAGTCTACAGGGTGACCTTTATACCCAGAAGCATTTCAACATATCTGGATGACCGATAGGTATTCATGACTACTGAATGGAAGGGTACAAAAGATGAATGGTTCAAATTTCAATTTAGAGATACAGCACAGTAACAGGCCTTTCTGGCCCATGAGCCCATCTCAACCAAATACACACCCATGTGACCAATAATGGACATGGGTCCAATTCTCACAGCAGATAACAGAGCACAAAAAATATCTCACAGCAGATAACAGAGCACAAAAAATATAGGGTGGAGAACGACCTTAGTACTACTGATTTTATTAAACAGAGTGCCTGTATAGTTGCAAAGGAAGATTTAAAAGATCCCATGGCAGTGTTTTGCCCAATATTTATCCTTCACTCAACAGCACTTTAAGAGATTACTTGATGTTTCTCACATTGCTGTTTACATGAGCTTGCTATGCACAAATCAACTTGTACATTTCCTACATAATAGCAACTTCAAAAGTGCAAATGGTAATCCAGTGTTTGGCTGTCCTATATAAATGCAAGAAGTAATACACAAAAGTCTGCAGACAATGTTGTTGAAGTAAAGACACTATGCTGGAGAAACTCAGCAAGTCAAACAATATACTTTTATAAGGCAAAGATAAAGATACATAACAAACATTTTACGCTTGAGCCCTTCATCAAGGTAAGTCATCAAGATAGTATATAAATGCAAATCTGAATGTTGCATTCACTTTAGTGTCGGTTGTTTTCTGGAGAGATGAAGTATGTAATAGGTATTACAAGGCAGACAGACACCAGGGAACGATTACATGGCAGTAACCTAATCAACAGGTCAAATGATGTCATAAACCACAAGCATAAGGCCTGAGCAATTTATAACCGCCATCTAAACCATAAGATGAAATTACAGCTTGGGAATTGCTCACAGTACCTTTTTTTAAGCAAACATACGGAACTTCCTCCAGCACCTTAGATTGTAAGTAGGTCAAGAAGCCAAGGGCTGAGCCATTATTTTGTAAACATTCCAGATCCAGTTCTCCATCTGCATTGATTTAACAGATCTCAATTGGCTTGGAAAATTTCCACAATGTTGCTCAATGGCTTTAACTCAGTTTAACATAATAAAGAGCTTGATTTTGCAGAGAAACACATGTAGTTTCATGGGTCAACTGCTGCGATTTTCACACAAGTTTAACCAAGTCCAGGATTCTCACACAAGCAGACACAAATTAGAAATCCCCAAATTACTGCAGGTTTTGGCCAGCATTTTGTTGACCGATAGGTATTCATGACTACCAAATGGAAGGGTATAAAGGATGAATGGTTCAAATTTCAATTTAGAGATACAGCACAGTAACAGGGCTTTCTGGCCCATGAGCCCATCTCAACCAAATACACACCCATGTAACCAATAATGGACATGGGTTCAATTCTCACAGCAGATAACAGAGCACAAAAAATATAGGGTAGAGAACGACCTTAGTACCACTGATTTTATTAAACAGAGTGGCTGTATAGTTGCAAAGGAAGATTTAAAAGATCCAACAAGATCTTCATAACAACATTTTGTTGTTGATTTAGCTGGTTGTTGATGTTTCTCTTTGACTTCTTTGTAATAGCGGTTGTTTTGCACTTTGTGCGCACCGCTCAACTTCATCTCCTCCCCTCATGTGACACAAAGCAGAAGTGGAGGGTCTTAATGTTGCCCATGCACTCATATTAGAGTTGGTGAAGATCCAAAGATCAAATTATTTTCTAAACTTTGGCACAAGATCAACAGGCTCTTACAACTAGCATGAAGAAGCAAAGATTTAATTCTATAACTATCCTTAAGTAGAGTTTCAGTCAGTGAAGTGATATTGTAATTCCCAATTCAGTTTTGCAGGGTAGAGAAAGTAATACTGAAGAAATTCAGTTTCAATCCCCCAAGAATTAGTCTTCAAATTATCAACAGATGAAGGTATCAAATCAACAACAAGACTGAAGCGTCATTCACAGAGCAATTTATTTCATAATTTAATCACTACACAATGGCTGCACCTTGAATGAACAGTGCACAAGTGTATACCATCAGTTAACCACTACAATGACAGCAATCATTCTCATTGAGCCATGTGAATCCCAATTCAAGAATTCAAGTACAAAAATCTGGTCAGAGGCATCCAGGAATTTAATGCATTCCGATTGCTCGAAGTTCAGGAACTTGGATTGAGTTGAAAACTTTATACAGGTACTCTCTGACTTGCAACCTATGCAACTTACGTCCATCCACACATACATTTAAAAATATATAAAGAACAAATATAAAATTTACATGGATTATGTTGTATTTGACCAACGATGACGCTATAATAGGGATACACAGCATGTAAGAGCCAAAATGTGCATACTTACCTTGTTAGTCAGCGTCCCAAAGTCCTTTGGCTGGGTGCAGAATCATGATGGCCATGCCCAACCTATGGACCCTAGGACCCTGACTAACAAGGTCAGCATGGACCAGAATGTGGAATGATTCCCAAAGGTTGATTGAAAAAAAAACTTAACGTCCAATCTACGATGAAAAAAAGTTTGATTAAAAAGATTGCCCTAAGACAGGCAAAATTCCAACTAACGTCTAATTTGGAGATACAACCAATCCTTCTGACCCAATTTACGGTTGTAAGTTGGGGAGTACCTGTACATGAGAAATGTCTCTACTGGTGTGAGTGCACACTAGCAATGGGTCAATCAATGTGATATGTACCCTTCAATTCTGCTTTTGTACTCCCAATCACATTTCCTAAGCCTGGATGGCAGACAGATGGGAAAACTCCTTCTTGCTTCTGGAAATGTAGTTTGGATCTAATAATGGATCTGCATGCTTGTATCCTGCTATAGAGGGAATCATCATCCAGTCAAGTTCAAACATTTGCATTCAACTGTTGGATATAAGGTGCTGAGGCACTGATGACCCATGATACTGGGCCCATTCATGAAGACACGACTCAGTAAAAGTTCTACAAAAGCCAGAGGCAAAATTCTGACTGATCAACTAATTAATTTCCTGAAAATATCAAATACAGTGCGCTATATAACATGTAAATATTCATCTAAATTAATGATTACTGAAGATATGAATCATAAGCCAATTAATTCCTACCCTCACTGAAGTACCTAAAAACCAATGTCCTGAAACCATTAAGTAACTCAAATAGGTGTCGCTAAACCAACAAAGTTCATTTTGCTATTAGGCATGATACAGTTACACATAACAGACTGTGATTTCAACATAGTATTAAATGAATTTTGGATGAATTTAGTTTCGGGAGTCACATTTACTGTAACTCAGTGCACTCAGGGGATTGCAACATTAATATCTGAAGTAATCAAGCCATATCTGATATGGTTGTTTCCTAGCTACAGCTGGCTAGAGTGCACTTATATGCGGCAAAATAAATACTCATCATTGTTCAAATATATACCTTGGAACAGGTCCCATTTAATTATTTATTATCAGTCCCTGTCTTGAGAAAATTATGTTAAAGATCAACTTTTATTCCCTGAATAACACCAATACTAAATAAGTTTTTACTTGACACTAATATTGTACAATTTTGTAAGTCCCAGAATGTTAACAGTAATGATTTTTGAATGATATGCATTAATGATTTGTGGGACAAGTGGTCAGAAATAAATTTATCTTGGCTAATACACTTTTATAATGTGGCAAACCAGTAGTACCTTCAAGAGTGGTTCACAGTGTGAATTAATAATGCTGCCTTCGAAGTTTCTGTTGTAGACTCCGGACAACTTACACCCCATGCGGGAAATGTGAAACTGAAACCCAAGTAAATATTGTGTCACTATTCAAAAGACTGTACGGGCCTCGGCAAGGATGCTATTTCAAAGCATCAATTGATCTCTAAACTGATACCACCTCCCAGTAAAATGTTACAATTACAAAAAAATAAATTGCTCTCTTTACCTCTGATGAACTTTAAATGGCCATTAGCTGGTGGAGGAACTTTCTTCCAGTGAAAGGAAGGGTAACTTGCATCCAATGTAAAGGTCTGCACAAGTGACAGCAAATGACTGCAAGTTTCAATGTGATTAAAGCAATCAATTTTTTAAACAATCATGGGCATTTCTAGAAGTTTTGTTTAAAATCAAGCAGCAAAAAGATATGCAATTCTACAACTGTTAAAATGAGCTAATCAACATACAGTTATCACATGTTCTGGTCACTAAAGGACAATATTGTACGCTATATTATCAAGGAAGTGAGTTCCTGCTGAATATTTGAGGAAATGCAAGCAACATTACTGAAGCAGCTTTGTATGTTTTCCATCTGGAGATCTAAATTAGATTCCTGTCAATGACTAAGATAAGGATTTATGAATTATGGTAAAATACCAACAGCAAAAGACCTCTATTCATTCCATAATTTTTAAAAATGTAGACATAAAGCATAGTAACAGGGCCCTTCTGGCATATAAGCTCCTGCTGCCCAATCCCAATTAACCTACAACTCCCGTATGTTTTGAACAGTGGGAGGAATGCGGAGCACCAGGAGGAAACCCACACAGACACGGGGAGAACATCAAACTGCTTAGAGACAGCCCCGGATTCAAATCCAGGTCACTGACCAGGTTCTCAAATTTAATTCAGTGAAATTAGAATCTTTCAAGATTCCAGATTTAACAGTTTCAAAGTTGACAGTAAGTGAGAAGTATCTAAACTCTACACAAAAATGATAAAAGGCCATTTCCTCTCCCCTTGCTACCTTCTCAAGAAACTTTCCTTAATCAAGCTTGATGATTCCATATTCCCAATATTATCTCACATTTGACCCTCAGGAGAAATTAAATCCCAAATTAAAGAAACCACAGAGTGGGGGAGGGGGAGTGGAAAGGTGGGGGAGGGGAGGGAGGAACAGAATGGAGAGAATGCATTGTTGGAAGCAATACTGCAGTGCTACAGGAGAGGTTTAACACCAACCTCCTTACCTTTAAGTATTCATCATGTGACTACATTCTAAATTGATTTATTAATGACTGATTCTGATCTTGCTACTTTTATAATCCTCAAATAAAATTGAATTATCTGCTATTAGGTTGACACAAAAGGTCTATTTGCATTTGGAAAGATAAGGACTAAGTTGGCGTAGACCGCACACCTTTTAAAAAATGTATTTTGACATATAGCATGGTAACAGGCCCTTTCAGCCCATGAGCTCGTCAATTACACCCAATTGACTCAAATGTGTTTCACAAATACAATTTTTCAAAGAGATGAACAAGATGATCATTGAGGGTAGGGCAGTAGGCATTATCTACGTGGACTTTGGTCAGGCTTTTGACAAGGTCCTACACTGTAGACCAAGTATTTGTTGCATGACTTGCCAGTTGTAGGCTTATTTATATTGAACATTTAGATAATTCCCTTTTATCTCCCATTGTTTTTCAGGTTACCTATATTGGTTTTTCTCTCATTTTAAGCATAGTCTGGTGAGATCACATGGGATCTATGATGAGCTGGCCAATTGGATATAAAATTGATTTGGTATAAGGAGATATAAGGGGAGGTTTATTTTGCACGCTGTGCCCATCTTCACCAATGGTACATGCCGGTATCAGTGCTGAGTTCCCTGTTGTTGGTCATATTAATAATTAGGATGAGATTGTAGATGGCAAGATTAGCAAGTTTGCAGATGACACCAACATTTTTGTCATCTTAGAATCAATGACATCTTTCCATTGTTATTCAAAGTCTTAAGTAGAAAGAAGTGTGTTTCTGGTCAGAAGTGTGTGAATATATATTTATTTATGAATAAAACATGTATATATGTGTATATTATTATATATATATGTATGTATACGTATATATTTATGTGTGTATGAATAAATGTATAATGTGTAATGTACGTATAAATAATCATCATACCAAATTGCTGTATATCAAGATTTCAATAAAGTACACCTTACTTCAATAGTGTGGGTAAATAGTACCTCAAAAATCATTTTTAAATTATGAAAACTTCCTGAGGGTTGTGAATAAAGCAATTCAAAAGAGATTGCTCTGAATTAACTACCTGCTATTTGCCATGAAAGAGTATGAAATGTGAATGTGTCATCCAATAAAAAGGACCCTGATATGAACATTGCCTAACCACCAATAAAGGGTTAGGGAAAATAATGCTGATTTCTATGCCTTGCAAAATGCTGAAAGTAACATTTGATTGAGGCCAGTCACTATCTCAGCTGCTTCATGCACCACAGCAAAAATATTCTGGAAAGATGCCACTACAGCTGCTGTGAAAGAATTATGTGCACACCCGATCCAAGATCCTGTTTAGAGCAAAGTGCTGATTCTAAAAAGTGTATCATGATTTGTTTAATACTCTCTCAGCCCATTGTATTAAATGGTGGGTTGTGTGCTCGGGGTGCTAGGTGATTAGGGAACATTAAATGTTGGTAAATCATGGACAATTCCATTTGGGAAAAATAGGGCTAAAGAAACATATCCTGATACTTCGCAGCTGAACACGGCTCCAAAAGCAAGCAAATTAAATCTTTGGGGTGAAATGTGCAAAAATATACGAAAGGTGACTCGTGATTGATTTCAAAGTCCTCTTGGGATGACAGTAAACGGCACGATGGGACTGCTGGCTTCCAGCTCTAAGGCAATAAGAAAGTATTCTGCAGCTTCTTCATTTTTCCCTTGGTCTTGTAGCACCTCCCCCAAGCTGTTCCAGGCCTCATGGGATGTTGACAGACACTGAATGGCATCTCTCAGAACCTTCTCAGCCAAGCTACTCCGTCCCATTTTGTAGAATGTCCTTCCCTATAATGGAACAACACCCAAAGATCAATGCACGATGAAGGGGATTATCCCAATCATAGACATGAACATAGAACATTACAACACAGTACAGGCCCTTTATCCCACGATGTTGTGCAGACCTTTACATACACTAAAATAACAAAAAAAACGATACCTTCCCTACTTCATAACCTCCCTTGCTCATAACTCTCCAATTTTATTTCATCTATGTGATTGTCCAAGAGTCTCTTAAATGCCTCTATTGTTCCAGCCTCCACCTCCACCCCTGGGAATGCATCCCAGGCACCCACCCTCTCTGTGTTAAAAAAACTTATCCTCATGGCTCCCCTAAAATTTCCTTCCTTCACTTTGTATGCATATCCTCTGGAGTTTGCTACTCCTGCACTGGGAAAAAGGTCCTTGGTGTCTATCTTATCTCTGCCTTTCATAATCTTAAAGACCTCTAGTAAGTCACCTTTTATCCGTCTTTGCACCAAAGAGCAAGGTCCTAGCTCTGATAACCTTGGCTCATAAGACATGTTCTCTAATCCAGGCAGCATTCTAGTAAATCTCCTCTGCATCTCCTCCATACCTTCCACATCTTTCCTGTAATGAAGTGACCAGAACTGAATACAATATTCCAAGTGTGGTCTCACCAAAGATTTGTAGAGTTACAACATGATCTCTCTACTCCTGAACTCAATCCCCTATTAATGAAGCCCAGCATCTCATAAGCCTTCTTAACTATCCTATCAGCCTGTGCACAAAGGTTAATTTAGAAATGACAGGACAGGCATTTATAGAGTATCTTCCATGTCCACAAGGTTAGAATCAGGATTATGAAAACAGGCCCCATGATCGATTGAGTCAATGCCAACCATTACCACACTTTTACACAAATCTTATTTTATTTTCCCCACATTTCTATCAAATCCCCATACTTTCTACTACTTGTCCACATCATATGGGCAGTTTACATTTACCAATTAATTTTCTAACCTGCACATTTTTGGAATGTGAAAGAAAACGAGAGGACCCAGGAAGACCTATGAGTTTGTGGCATGTGCGCTGCGCGAAGTGTGGAGTAAGAACGACACACACACACAGTTGCACTGCCAGCTCTGTTTATATTCACTTCCTGTCTCTGACGACAGGAATGACATCATCACAGCACTGGGCTCCAACTGGCTGGAGTTCCCGCTGTTGCTCACTGTTTCTCGCCATGCGGGAGGTCACGCAGGATGATGGCCGTTGGTCCCTGTGGGGCCATTGCAATTGCCGCATTCGCCGGCCATTTTGTGAGCTAGATGGTGACTCGATTAGTGGGCTGCTACATGATCACACCACCCCCCCAGCACCAAAACTGACAATTAGAGTGTCTGCTGACACTTTGGGCAGCCTATTTCTGCTTCGCAGGGGCTGAATCTCGACTGGGTGGCTAATGTCTACATGGGCTGGTTTCAGGCAGTCGAGGGTGAAGGTTTCCTCTTTGGCCACAATGTCCAATATACACGTTGACCCATTGTGCCTGACAACTCTGTATGGCCCCTCATATGGTCATTGGAGGGGTGCCCGGTATGCTCTCCTTCGCACAAAAACAATCACAGGTGTGCAAGTCCTTGGGGATGAAAGATTTGAGTTGGCCATGTGGTGGGAGTTGTGGAGGGGCTAGGGAACCCAGTCTTTCCCTCAGCTGTTTCAATGCAACTGTGGGGGTTCCTGGATCCTTGGCTGCACCCAAGAACTGTCCCAGGATTACCAAGGGTGCGCCATAGTCCATTTCTGCTGCAGAGGCAATAAAATCCTCCTTCAGCGCCGTGCATATCCACAGAAGGATCCAAGGCAGTTCATCCGCCCAGATGGGCCCCTTGAGCTGGGCCATCAGGGCTGCTTTTAAGTGTCTGTGGAAACGCTCCACCAACTTTTTAGCCTGTGGGTGATATGCCGTGGTGAGGTGGAGTTGGGTTCCCAACAGTTTGGCTAGTGCCGCCCAGAGCCCTGAGGTAAACTGCGCTTCCCTGTCGAAGGTGATATGTTCTGGGATTCCAAACCTGGACACTCAGGTGTTGATTCGTGCTCTGGCACAGGTGGGGAGGTACCTTGTCCCATGAGAAGCTGGTAGTGGCCTCACAATGTTGAGGTGGACATGGCTGAACCTATGCCATGCCGGTTCAAAAGTCTGGGTTGGTGTTTGAGTGTGAGTTTGCATCTTGGATGCCTGGAAGAGCATGCAGGTCTTGACCCACTGACTGACCTGTTTGCAGAGCCCATGCTAGATGAAGCTTCTGGCCACTATTTTTACCATGGTTTTGATGGCTGGATGCGCCAAGTTGTGCACTAAGTCGAAAACCTGCCGCCTCCATGCTGCCAGCACGATGGGGTGGGGTTTGCTGGTGAGACATCACAGAAGAGAGTCTGCTTGTTGGTGGTGATGATGGCATTCTCCATTCTGTACGTCGGGATCTCATGGTCATCATGTTGTGTTCTCACTAGGGCTGAATAATCTATGCCCTGGGATTCAATGGCAGGATGGGAAAGTGCATCGGCCACCACCTTGTTCTTTCTGGCAATGTGTTGGACGTCTGTGGTGAATTCGGACACGTAGGAAAAGAACCTCTGCTGCCTGGGTGACCACAGGTCAGACACTTGGTGGAAGGAGAAAGTCAGTGGTTTGTGGTCTGTGCAGACCTTGAATTGTTTGGTTTCTGTAAAGTATTGGAAGTGCCTGACCGTCAGGTACAGCGCCATTAGCTCCCAGTCAAAGGCACTGTATTTAAATTCAGGTGGCCAAAGGTGGCCTGCTAAAGAAAGCCAGAGGCTGCCATTGCCCATCGATTAACAGTCTGAAGACTCCTCTGACTGGTGTGCTGGAGGTGTCCACTGTGAGGGTGGTCAGCGCCTCTGGCCTGGGGTGAACCAGAAAGATGGGATTAGTCAGAGCGTCCTTAGCCTTATGGAATTCCTCCAGGCCTCCCCATCCTAGGCAACGTCTTTATTTTCCCCGCCATAAGCGTGAAAAGGGGGTACATGATCTGAGCTGCTGCTAGAATGAATGAATGGTACCAGCAAATTCCTGCAGCCCTTTCACAGTGTGAGGTTTTGTGAAATGCCAAATGGCCTCCATGAATGATCCCCACCTTCTTGGGCAGTGGTTTCGCCCCATACCTGTCAATAAGACCCCCCAGGAAGTCAATCATGTCCCTCCTGAACTGGTGAACCCCTGCAGGTGGGTGAATAGTTGTCTGAGGTGGGCCGTGTGCTCTGAAGTGTTGCACCTGGCAATAAGGATATTGTCTAAGTAGATGAACATGAATGGGAGGTCTTGGTCCACGGTGTCCATCAGCCACTGAGAAGGTTGAGCAGCATTCTTAAGCCAGAAGGGCATCCTCATGAATTCAAAAAGGCTGAAGGGAGTAATTATGGCGGTTTTGGGTATGTCATTGGGGTGCACTGGAATTTGATGATAACCCCTGATTAAATCGACCTTTGAAAACACTCGTCCCCCTTGTAAGTTGGCGGTGAAGTCCATTATACGGGGCACGGGGTATTTGCCCAGTGTGGTGGCCTCATTGAGGCATCAGTAAATCACCACATGGCCTCCACCCTCCTGCTGCCTTCACGTGCAGGGGGAGAAGCACAGGGGCTGTCCGACTGCTGCACTATCCCCAACTCCATTTTGTTAAGTTCCTCTTTGGCGAGGACATGTTTTTTGAGGGGAAAGCAGTGCTCCCTGTCATGGAGTGAGGGCCCTGGGTGAGGATGTAGTGCCTCACCCCATGCTTCGGTTCCATGGAGGAGATTGTGGCACCCAAATTGCAAGGAACTTCTCCAGGATGCGTATCTAGGCATTGTCAGAGAGCATGTAGGAGTCAAGGTGGGAGGCCAGTAGTTTGACTTCCACCAGGGGCATCGTCTGAAAAGTTCTGGCGTGCACCAAATTCTGCCCTTTTAAGTCTACCAGCAGGCAGTAGGCACGCAGGAAATCAGCTCCCAGGAGTGGTTGTGCCCTTGCAGTGACAGTCAAAGTCCACTTAAATCAGTACCAGCAGATTGTAGGGGCACGGTGCGGGTGCAGTAAGTTTGTGTAGAGGTGTTGTTAACTGCCCTCATTGCCAGCCCTGGATTGAAATTCCAGGTGTTGTAGGCTGTGGGGGGAAGGACACTTATTTTCCCATAAGTGTCCACAAGGAATCACCTTCCCTACAGAAAGTCCTACATGTGAAGGAGGCTGTCACGATGGCCAACCGCCACAGCCATTAACAACAGCTGGTCATGTGCTTTCCTCGAAACGCGCAGGGTGGGCGGCTTTGACAGGTCCCCGCACCCCATCATTGATGATAATAGCAACATGGCTGGGTAGGGGAGTCCACTTGCCTCTTTGTCTGCTGTGGGCTTGTTGCTGGCTAGGGTTGGGACTTTCCGATCTGTTCCACCGAGGTGTGGTTTTCTTTCTTTGCTCTTCAGTGCACCTCCTCCCAGGCTGCGACTTTCCTCAGGTCGCTGAAGTCCTCGTCAATGAGCAAGAGTTGGATATCCTCGGGCTGCTGCTCCAGGAAGATCTGCTCAAAGAGCAAGCAAGGCCTGTGCCCCTTGGTGAGTGCAAGCACCTCACTCTTGATGGCGGATGGGGCCCTGTTCCCCCTAACCGTCCAAGTGCTCATGCCATGATAGCCTGAAAGTGCAGGTTAATAGCTTTTTGAGGGCACTGTATTTGGCTTGCTCCAGAGGTTGCCTTAGGAAATTGACAACCCTCGTTGCCATGTCCTGGTCAAGAGCTCACTATGCAGTAGCAGCGGGTGTTGTCGGCGTTGATCTGTCGAAGGTGGAACTGACCCTCGGCCTGCTCGAACCACACGAGTGGCTGCGATGCCCAGAACATTGGCAGTTTTAGTGAGACCATGTGGAGAGCTGCTTGGTCTGTCATCTTTGGGTCCAACTGCTGGTTGGACCTGCCGGGGTCACCAATGTAGCGTTCACACTATGGAAGAGCAGAGAAAGAATGACACACACAGAGTCGTCGAGGTCAAAAATTGATTTATTGCTCTGTTTCTGACGACAGGAGTGACGTCATCACAGTGTTGAATCCTAACTCAGAATGTGCTGCCCAAAAGGACAGTAGTGGACTTTCACTACAAAAACTGCAGCTATTGTGAAGCCAGTTCCCCTCCGACTCATAGCCAATCAGACTTGGGCAATAAATGGTTTGCCAGCAACACCCACACAAGAAATTTAAAAAATCAAGAACAAATAAATTATCTTATTTAAAAAAAGTCACAAACTACTGCATGATGAATTCAATCCAATATTCTTAGCCACATATATTCATTTGTGTATTTCTGAAATAGTTTAGGAATGAGTCTAAATGCATAACTTAAACTTAGAAAGAATTTTTCTTGTGGTTTCAAACCTAATTGAATCATACAAGTTCAGGTTGAATCTCTCATAGTACAAGTTCTTGTTAATATTTTCACTTTCCTTTTAACTGGAATCATTTCATTTTCCAAATAATACAATTATTTTTCATACATGGATTCAGGGATGTGTTTACCTGAACACCCCAACTTCTTTGCTTCCTCCTGTTGGCCATTTCTCAACATACAAAAATAAATTCTGATTTGCTTTCTTCAGATTCAAGTTGACCTCATATTATCTTTTACTTTTCCCCATTAATTCATAATGTCATTTCTGCCTCACATCCATACCATTTTTATATCCCCTAACTTAAATGTTGCTAACCTGAAACCTAACAGACTGAATATGCCTGATCTCAGAAGCTAAGCAGACTCAGAACTGGTCAGTTCTGTTCTTGGAAGGAGACTGCCAAGGAACTCCAGATTCTGTAAGTTTCTGTGAGGGGCATTGGACAAAATGGCGACTCCGTCTGCCTTATGGTAGACAAAGTTAAAGAATTGCCATATAACCATATAACAATTACAGCACAGAAACAGGCCATTTTTCCCCTCTAGTTCACACCAGACTAAGTACTCTCCTCTAGTCCCACCTACTTGTACCCTACCCATAACCCTCCCAACCATAGACCTATCCAATCTTTCTTTAAATGACAAAATTGACCCTGCTGCCACTATTTCTCCTGGAAGCTCATTCCACACAGCCACCATTCTCTGAGTAAAGAAATTCCCCCTCATGTTACTTCTAAACATTTCTCCCTTAACTCTTAACTCATGACTTCTTGTTAATATTCTAAAGATGGTATTAGGTAACAATAATATTGCTGCACTCCTTCATCCAACTTGTTTATTTGGCAAAAGTATATTTCTACAATTAAATTCAAGGTATTTTGGTAAGGGTTAGTAAGATTAGTTGCTGGTTAATTCAGCTTGGAAAGTTGATATTCTGTCGCAAAATGCCCAACCATGACAGGATCCATGATATAGGGTTGTCTGACCTATTTTATCCTCCCACAGAGGAGCTGTCTGTGGTCAATACTTGTTTGATTACCTTTAATTCAATTTATCAATGCGGGGGTACCTGGAGAACATTTCTAAAAGGTTCACTAGGATACAACAAAAAGTTCAGGTTGCAAAATGTGCCAAAATACTGTCTTGTTTTGAGAAGCATGTTGACCCTATCAAGTTTTTGTTCAAACTCGTTTGTATAATTAGTAGAAGAACCGACTCGGGACAGTGTAATACTGGATCTCCTTTTAGGGAACGAGCTAGGTCAGGTATCAGACATTAATGTTGGAGATCCAATTGGGTCTAGTGATCATAATTCTGTTAGTTTTAAGGTAGTTTTAGGGAAGAGTAAGGAGGGGCCTAAAGTTCAGGTTCTGGATTGGAGAAGAGCAAATTTCGAAGGAATAAGAAGGGATTTGGGGAGTATTGAGTGGGACAGGATATTTTCAGGTGAGGGTGTAAATGAAAAATGGAGGATATTCAAAAAAGAAATTTTGAGGGTACAGAGTAGTTATGTCCCAGTGAGGATCAAAGGAAAGGCTGGAAGTCATAGAGAGGCTTGCTTTTCGAGGAATATTGGAAATTTGGTTAGGAAAAAAAGGGAGGTGTACAAGAGGTATAAGGAACAGGGAGCTGACAATTTGAAGGAGGACTACAAGGAGTGTAGAAGGAATCTTAAGAAAGAAATTAGAAAGGCCAAAAAAAGGCACAAAGAAGCTTTGGCAGACAGAGTAAAAATAAATCCAAAGGGTTTCTATAAGTACATTAAAAGTAAAAGATTAGTGAGGGATAAAATTGGATCCCTTGTAGATAGTGAGGGTAGGCTGAGTGAGAAGTCAGAGGAAATCGGGGAAATTTTAAATGATTTCTTTGCCTCGGTATTCACTAGGGAAAAAAATATTGAACCAGTTGAGGTAAAGAAAAATAGTGGGGAGGTAATGAAGCATATAAGGATAACCGAGGAGGTAGTGATGGCCGTGTTGAAAAAGATAAAGGTGGATAAATCTCCGGGACCGGACAAAATATTCCCAAGGACACTCAGGGAGGCTAGTGGACAGATAGTGGAGCCATTAACAGAGATATTTAGGATGTCACTGGCCACGGGGGTAGTGCCAAAGGATTGGAGGATGGCGCATGTGGTTCCGCTGTTTAAGAAAGGGTCTAAATGTAAACCTGGGAATTATAGGCCCGTGAGTCTGATGTCTGTGGTGGGCAAGTTGATGGAAAGTGTTCTGAGGGATGGTATTTACAAATATTTGGAGGTACAGGGATTGCTAGGGAGTAATCAGCATGGTTTTGTCAGGGGTAGATCATGCTTGACAAACCTGACTGAGTTTTTCGAGGGGGTTACAAAAAAGGTTGATGAAGGGAAAGCTGTGGATGTTGTCTATTTAGACTTTAGTAATGCTTTTGACAAAGTTCCCCACAGGAGGTTAGGAAAAAAGGTGGAGGCATTAGGTATAAATGAGGAGGTAGTGAAATGGATTCAGCAATGGTTGGATGGGAGGTGTCAGAGAGTAGTGGTAGAAAATTGTTTGTCCAATTGGAGGCTGGTGATTAGTGGAGTTCCTCAGGGATCGGTCCTCGGTCCACTATTGTTTGTTATATATATTAACGATCTGGAAGTAGGGGTGGAGAATTGGATAAGCAAGTTTGCAGATGATACAAAGATTGGTGATGTGGACCGTGAGGAAGATTACCGTAGATTAAAAGGTGATTTAGGAAGGCTGGAGGTGTGGGCTGAGAAATGGCTGATGGAATTTAATACAGATAAGTATGAGGTGTTACATTTTGGAAAGGCAAATCTAAAGAGGTCATATGCATTAAATGGTAGGCTATTGAGATTTGCAGAGCAACAAAGGGATTTAGGAGTTATGGTAAATAGTACCCTCAAGGCTGATACTCAGGTAGATGGTGTGGTGAAGAAGGCATTTGGAATGTTGGCCTTCATAAATCGGAGTATTAAATTCAAGAGTAGGGAGGTTATGATGAAATTGTACAAGGCATTGGTGAGGCCAAATTTGGAGTACTGTGTACAGTTTTGGTCACCAAATTATAGGAAAGATATAAACAAAATAGAGAGAGTGCAGAGAAGGTTCACGAGAATGTTGACAGAATTTCAAGGTTTGAGTTATAGGGAAAGGTTGTGCAGACTGGGGCTTTTTTCTCTGGAGCGTAGAAGATTGAGGGGGGACTTGATAGAGGTGTTTAAGATTTTAAAAGAGACAGACAGAGTAAATGTGGATAGGCTTTTTCAATTAAGAGTGGGGGAGATTCAAACTAGAGGGCATGGTTTAAGATTGAAGGGGGAAAATTATAAGGGGAACATGAGGGGAAATTTCTTTACGCAAAGGGTGGTAGGGATGTGGAATGAGCTTCCGATAGATGTAGTCGAGGCGGGATCATTGGTTACATTTAAGGAAAGACTGGATAGGAGAGGACTGGAGGGGTATGGACCGGGTGCTGGTCAGTGGGACTAGGAGGGTGGGGATTTGTTACGGCATGGACTAGTAGGGCCGAACTGGCCTGTTCTGTGCTTAAGTGGTTATATGGTTATATGGTTATAATTGACATATCAGACATGAGGTGTAAAATTTGTGTAATGTGATTTTTATAAAATTTTGATTTAAAAAATTCCTATTTATTTAGGAGTGAATAGTAACTCAATTTATGAAGATGAAGGTGGGTTTATCATAAAATAGAAATATTTTAATCACTATCCAACCCACAAAAAGTGCTTGAACTGTCTTTCAGCATTCCAAGCATTAAATACTTTTCTGTATTAGTTATATTGGTATATGACTGCCAGTTTCTTAATAAATGTTTAAAAATAAGCTTTTATAATGGGATTAATAGTGGCTTGTTCACTTTAAAAATGGCCTAAGTTTAAAAGTCACATAATCAGAGCCACAAATGAAATTAAGCAAATACTCATCCTGATGATTAATCTGATCTGGGCAAGAGGCCAGCTTTGAGGCAGGCCAAATTCCAGCAGGATTTTACTTCAATTGGAACAATGTGAGAAAATTAAATTTACACTGGAAGCATGAAATTGTTTCCCCAACATTAAACTAATAGTTAAGAGACAATCTGATTAGTGTGGGTTATTTATTAATTAAACATTAATAACATTAAAGTTGAGGTAAAATCCTATCATTTCACACCTCCTGTCACAACTTTCAGGTCAGTATTTAGCAGTGACTTCCAGAGACTGATTTTATGTCCCTTGAGTGTATCCTTTATTGCTGATAGGCGATCCAAGGGAACACAACAAAAAAACCCTAATCCTGAAATGTTGTATGTGGTAATTTAAGTATTCAGTTTACTTCATACAAGCCCAGTAGCACTAACCTCTACTGTGATGAAATGCTTTGAGAGGTTGGTCATGGCCAGAATTAACAAGTACTTCAGCAAAGATCTGGACCCACTGCAATTTGCCTCTCGTCACAATCACTTCACAGCAGATGCATTATCGCTGGCTCTCCATTCAGCACTGGATCACCTCGAAAACAGCAATTCATACATATGGCTGCTCTTCATCGACTTCAGCTCGGCCTTCAATACCATTATTCCCTCAGTGCTGGTCAAGAAGGTACAAACTCTCGGCCTCTGTACACCACACTGCAACAGGATCCTGGACTTTCTCAACTGCTCTACCCGTTATATGCCCATGACTGTGTGGACAGGCAAAATTCCAATGCCATCTATAAGTTTGCCGATGACACCACAGTTGTTGGCAGAATCACAAATGGCAATGAAGAAGCGTACAGGAGGGAGATAGATCAGCTCATTGAATGGTGTAACAACAACAACCTTGAGCACAACATCAGCAAAACCAAGGAGATGATTGTGGACTTCAGGAGGAAGTCAGGGAAAAATGACCTAGTCCCCTTCGAGGGCTCAGTAGAGGAGAGGGTCAAGAACTTCAAGTTCTGGTATCAACATCTCCGAGGATCTGTCCATATGATCAATCACAAAAAAGGCTTGCTAGTGGCTATATTTTGTGAGATGTCTGAAGAAATTTGGTATGTCATGGAAGACTCTCATAAACTTCTACAGGTGTACTGTGGAGAGCATTCTGGCTGGTTGCATCACTGCCTGGTACGGAGGCACCAAATCCTAGGACAAGAATAAATGCCAGTGGCTGTTAACTCGGCCTGCGACATAACACAGACTTCACTCCATCAAGGACATCTACATGAGGGAGTTTCTTAAAAAGCAGCCTCTATCCTCAAAGACCCCCCACCACCCGGGCCATGCCCTCTTCACTCTACTACCATCGGGAAAAAGGTACAGGAGCCTATAGACAATGGCAATGGCACAAGGACACTTCTTCCCTGCTGCCATCAGATTCCTGAATAATCGTAGACACTGCCTTACTTTTCATGCATTATTATTTTTACTTTTTTTGTAGTAATGTCGTAAGATGGTTATAATATGAACGTTTACACTAAGAAGCTGCTGCAAAACACTGAATTTCATGACTTGTTCAGGACAATAAATCCTGATTCTGAAAATCAGTCTAGTGATAGAGGGCAAATTTCAAATTTTAATTTTGAAGAAATAGAACAGAATATAGTTTTCACAACATAAACAGTTGACTTATTACAAACTGCAGTTCTGGAAAAGAATAAACATGAAGACCATTTTCACTTAAAAAAGTAGTTTTGTACCTATTCAATACAGATTTAAGAAAGCAATGATTGGTAGAAACAGCAAGTGAGACAAAGAAAATAAAATATACAGGAATACTCTTTCTAAATCCACGAGAGTAGAAGTTTACCCATTAATCAAGGTTCAAAAATGTGCCTCCCCAACCCCTGATTTGTTTCACTCTTTGATGTGTGGAGTAGTACAACGGACCAGAGTGCTCACAATGGCGTAAAATGATTAAGAATGTAATGATACTTCCTTCATTAGGAAATGGTTCAAAATGTTATTGTGATCTGATATTAGCCCTAAACTACAAGTTTATTGTGGAGCAAAAACAAAATGAGAAAAACTTTCAAGATAGGCAATACAAGCAAATCATCGCAATGGTTGCCGAATTGAGAATCGACTAAACCTCACAACATTCCCACACAGCCAATTTCGATGGTCAGCCAAGGTTGTGAAATGAACTTTGGAGGCGAAGGAATGCAAAATTCTGGCCAGATGTATCCCCCACTCAAACCACAAGTAGCAGCGCATCATACCCAATAAATAAAATCTGGCCAAGGTTAGAATACTGGAAACAGTGAGGCTTTTAAGAACTGCAGGATCTTACCTGAACAGTTGAATTCACTGAACAAAGCAATTGCAACATATTTCTCAATGTAAATCACAGAATTTCACAGAAACAAATGCAATTTGACAGGCTTATAAAAATATATCGTTTAACCAGTTCTTGTTGCATGAGTGTGACAGAGCCAAATGAAGAAAATAAGAACTAAAGTTGGAAGAAAAGGAGCTGGAAAAAAGCAGCAGACCAATTAGGATCAGGAAAGAAAAGTTTTTTCAATAAATAAGATAATGTTTCAGAGTTAACTGAAAAATATTAATACAGGATTCAGATTTAGGGAAAGATAGCTGTAAATATCTGTGCTGTCTATATTGATCAATGTTAAAGATTACTTTAGTACTTTAAAAACACATGATCCTCCCTCCATCACTTCTCAACTTTTTTTCTTGTGTACCCTTCCATTCCTATCCACCTATGACCTTGTACTCCTTCCCTTGCCCTCCCCCCTCCCACCCCAACCATTTTGTTCAGCCGGCTGCCTTATCTTAGCTGAGGAAGAGATCAGCCCCGAAATGTTGGTTATGCATCTTTATTTTCGCTAGATAAAGAACGCTGCATGAATTGCTGAGTTTCACCAACATTATTGTTTACTCCGCTATCCCAATTAAATCAGTTTATTCTCCCTAAAGTGAAATATAGCTGACAGAAATAACGGGAAGCACAGAGCTGAATATGAGATTCAATAAAGGAAAAAGAAGGTTAAAGTTTCATATTAACTGTAAACAGCTGCACTGCACCAGAGTTGGTTTGTCTCTCAGTCTTGCTCAATTTTCCAATGACATATGGAATTTTAATGACTTAATTTGTATAATTTTCCTTCTTTTGCAAATGATCCCCAATTTGGGGGTACTTAGACAACAGACTCGCCAAGGCAAATAGCGCCTTTGGAAGACTACACAAAAGAGTCTGGAAAAACAACCAACTGAAAAACCTCACAAAGATAAGCGTATACAGAGCCGTTGTCATACCCACACTCCTGTTCGGCTCCGAATCATGGGTCCTCTACCGGCATCACCTACGGCTCCTAGAATGCTTCCACCAGCGTTGTCTCCGCTCCATCCTCAACATTCATTGGAGCGCTTTCATCCCTAACGTCGAAGTACTCGAGATGGTAGAGGTCAACAGCATCGAGTCCACGCTGCTGAAGATCCAGCTGCGCTAGGTGGGTCACGTCTCCAGAATGGAGGACCATCGCCTTCCCAAGATCGTGTTATATGGCGAGCTCTCCACTGGCCACCATGACAGAGGTGCACCAAAGAAAAGGTACAAGGACTGCCTAAAGAAATCTCTTGGTGCCTGCCACATAGACCACCGCCAGTGGGCTGATATCGCCTCAAACCGTGCATCTTGGCGCCTCACAGTTTGGCGGGTAGCAACCTCCTTTGAAGAAGACCGCAGAGCCCACCTCACTGACAAAAGGCAAAGGAGGAAAAACCCAACACCCAACCCCAACCCACCAATTTTCCCCTGCAACCGCTGCAACCGTGTCTGCCTGTCCCGCATCGGACTTGTCAGCCACAAACGAGCCTGCAGCTGACGTGGACATTTACCCCCTCCATAAATCTTCGTCCGCGAAGCCAAGCCAAAGAAGGTAAACAATGTGGCTGCTGATAGGTCTGGTGAATAGTTTCTCACCCAAGAATAAAAACACCACACCAGAATGTAAAATAGACTGATCCTGAAGATTGCAGTACGTGCAGATTGGGATTGTGCATGAATACTTAGCAGAACATCTCCTACTTGTAGTTATTACTGCCTCTTGTATTCATAATTCACCTAGAGATGGGAGCAGGGACTGAAAGTTTGTTCAAGAAAGTGTTGTGCCTTTGAGCGATAACACTTAGCATTAAAGCATCCCCACAATGAAAGTACCATTGATTATCCCTCTACAGGAATCACCCAAATGCTGTGCTATGAAACAAAGAAACATCATAGATGCTATAAATCCAAAACAAAACCAGAAAATGTGAGAAACACTGAGCTGATCAGGCCACAGCAGCAGAGAGAGAAATAGAGACAATGTTTCATGTTAAAATGAGAAAACAAGCATGCTTTAAGTTGCCAAGAGAGGGGAGAACAGAGGCAATAACTGTGTAGGCCAAAGTTCCTGGATAACATTACTTTTGGTGTAAGCAGTAAGAGACAAAAAAGGAAGCAAAATGTGGTGGAACACGGTAGTGCTGGTGTGACTGGCCCGCCTCCGACCCTGTAACTCCTCCCCGTAGATTCCCAATAAAGGGTGATAGCCTTAGTCTCCTCCCTCCATACCAGCCGTGGATCCAGGCCAGCACCATGTGATGGCACCACAATTTATCCAGAGTGCTTGCCACGGACAAGGTGATCCGAGTGAAGAAGATGGAGACTAACCCCAGGGATCCAGAGGCCTCCGTTAAGTTTGATATGTGGCTGCACTGCTTAAAGGCCTACATGAGATGCCACGAGATCTCCACAGACATAAGACAAATATGATCTGCTCTTCTTATCGGTGGACCACCAAGCTTACGGGACTGCAAAAAGCATGAGGGCACAATGGCCCTGCTGCGGCAACAATATGGTGCTCCTGTGAACTCTATGTATGCACGTTACCAGCTGGTCACTCAACACCAGGCCCCTGGTGAGTTCGTCAATGATTTTGTGAGGTCCATGAGGGAGCTGGGACAAGCCTGTGGGTGCATGGGTGTTACCGCAGTGGTTTACTAAGAGGAATTAATCTGTGATTAAGAGATGGCAAGAGGCCAGCTTCCATTCCAGTCACATCAGTGAGTGACTCCTGGAGAAGGGCAATCAGACCCTGATGGCTCGATCACTGGAGGCAGCCCAGAAGAATGCTGAGGCTTACACTGTGAGCCACGCAGACACCAGGTGGGGAGCACAGGTTCTGCCATCTTGAGACTCGGGGACCCTGACTGCCACTGCTGAGCGCACAAGGTTCAACTACTGGGACCAGACCAAGCACCCAAGGAAGTACTGTCTGGCACATCCAAACTACAGCAGGAAGGAGCACTATGCCAAGGTATGCTGTTCTAAACCTTCCTCCAGCAGCACTGCGGACCATGACCCGCATCACCATCTTGGATTGACCCATTTCCAGTATCACTTCCGGTGGCCGAGAACTGAATGGTGGGAACAAGAGGAAGATGACACGGGATGACATCACATTCAGCACCTCTTCCAGACTTCACTGTGTGTGATCCATGGGGAAGCCATCTTTGAGATCTCCAGAGCAACCATCTTGCTGGCAGCCGTCTCGACACTACAGCAGCAGGGACACTGACAATGAGCTAACTCTGGCCTCCATCATGCTGGACCAGAACAGGCCACACCAACTGACATGCTCTACGATGGACATAGAGGTAAATGGTCGCACCATGGGCTGCCTTTTTGACACGGGGAGCAATGAAAGTTTTATATATCCAGGAATGGTCCAATGCTATTCCCTTAGACTGTCGCCTGCAAAGTGTAAGGGAGCTCTAGCGTTCAAATCCCACTCTATGGAAATCCACGGGTGCTGCACCATAACCCTAATTGTGGGGGCACGAAGTATAAAAACTTTAAGCTGATCGTGATACCTCTGCATGCCAAGTATACTGAGGCTGCATTTCCAGTGCCAGCTTAAGAACGTGCTGATACATTTAGACCAACCCCGTCCTACCTTCACGGTCAGAAATAACCAATTCATGGAGGGCCCACTCTTCCCTCCGAACGCAGCCAATCAGATGCAGGAACGCTGTCCATGGCACCTGACCTGTGGTCTGGCTATCCTCCAGGTCCCTCCCCACCCCGTTCCAGAACTTCATCCCGGACTGCAAGCCAGTCACCACTAAAAGTAGGCAATACAGCCTCGGGGACAGGGAGTTTATAAAGGCTGAAGTGGGGCGACTGCTAGCAGAGGGAATTATTGAGCCCAGTAACAGCCCCTGGAGGGCTCAAGTGGTGGTAGTGGTTAAGAGTGGGGAGATTATAGCCAGACCATCAACCAGTTCACTTTATTGGATGCCTACTCCCTCCCCCGCATAGCCAACATGGTGAAAGAGATAGCCCAGTACCAGGGACTTCTCCACCATCAATCCCAATCCGCCTGGAGGACCATCCTTACATGGCGTTCGAGGCCAATGACCACCTCTACCATTTCCTGCGGGTCCCATTCAGCCTCACGAATGGTGTGTCGGTGTTCTATTGGGAGAAGGATCACATGGTGGATGACAATAAGTTAAAAGGCACGTATCGTACTTGGAAAATGTTGCCATCTATGGCCATAATGAGGAGGAACTCGACACAAACCTCCAGAAAATTCTGGCCACCGCTAAAGCCCTGAACTTAACATACAACCAGAAAAAATGCATGTTCTGCACCTCGCATCTGGCAATGCTGGGGTACGTGGTGGAGCATGGCGTCATTGTCCTCCACGCCGAGCACATGTGTCCCCTTCTGGAACTCCCACTGCCCCAAAACCTCAAGGCTTTGAAAAGGTGCCAAGGGTTCTTCTCATATTAATTTCAATGGATCCCAAATTATGCAGACAAGGCCCACCCCCCTAGTGAAGACCACCACTTTTCTCCCATCAGCAGAGGCTCGTAAGGCCTTCGAGGACATTAAGGATGAGGTTGCCAAGGCAGTGATGAACGTTGATGAATCCATCCCTTTCCAAGTGGAGAACGATTCCTCCGACTTCACCTTGACCGCCACACTGAACCAAACAGCAGTCCCGTGGCATTCTTTTCCCGGACCCTCCAGGGCCCTAAACTCAGGCACTCGGCTAACAAGATGGAGGCACTGGCTGTAGTGGAGGCTGGGCAACAATGGAGGGACTATTTGGCCGGCAGGCCATTCACCCTGCTGACGGACCAGAAAACCATTGCATTTTCATTTAACAATAGGCAGTGGGGAAAGATTAAAAATGACAAGATCATGAGGTGGAGAATTCAAGTGGCCACTTACAATGATGAGATCTTGTACCGGCCTGGGAAGCTCAATGAGCCAGGGCGCAGGTAGATCACCTCCAGGCCCTCAGCGATAGCCTCTGCCACCCTGGGGTCACCAGGCTCTACCACTTCGTGAGGGTCCACAACCTCCCATATTCTGTGGAGATCAGTGAGCTGGCCTGTAATTGTTCAGTCTTGTGTGGATTGCAAGCTATGTTTCTACTAGCCAGAGAAAGCTCAGCTGATCAAGGCCACTCGCCCCTTTGAACATCTCAGAATGGACTTCAAGGGCTTCCTTCCATCCATGAAATGGAATGTGTACTTCCTGAATATTGTGGACGAGTACTCAGATTCCTAATTCCTCATTCCCTGCCTGAATATGACCACGCTCACCTTGTTCAGAGACCCAAATTACGTTCACGGTGATTGGGGGTCCTCATTCATGAGTGAAGAGTTGCTCCAATATTTCCTGCCACAAACAGAACCACAAGCTACAACCCCCGGAGGACTGGGCAGGTGGAAAGGGAAAATGGCATGATCTGGAGGGAAATCCTCAGTCCTCAAGTAAAAAGGGATGCTCGTCTCCCAGTTCCAAGAGGTCCTTCTGGAGGTGCCACACGCCACCAGGTCCCTACTCTGTACTGAAACTAACGGCACCTCATGAAAAAATGTTCTTCTTCCCTAGGAGGTCAGCGATGGGAACACACTGCTGGCATTGCTGACAACCCCATGGCCGGTGCTTCTCTGCAGACACATTAGGACACACAAGGCAGACCCACTGGTCAAGGAAGTGCACCTCTTGCAAGTGAACCTCCAGTATGCCCACATATAATATCCTGATGGGTGGAACACAGTGTCCGTCCTGGCCCTGGCTCGAGCAGGGGCCCCAGCAGAGGAGATGAACACAGAAGTCCTTATCAGCGACTAGCTGGCCCCTTCTACATCCAGACAAATGACCAACACCCCTCCAATCATGAACTGAGCCACCAATACCCCCACACCCCCCAGAACCTGTTCAAACCGACACAGTTCAACTCTCAGACATTCAGTCCATCATACAGGTCACCATCCTGCAGGAGCCAACGATGCAACCGGTACTGCAGCAATCGCCGAGGTGGATAAAGCCACTGGACCGACTGAATCTGCGAACTATTAAAGACTGCACAACCGGTAACGAAGACACTGTCCTGCTTCACCTTGCCAAACTTTATCTAAAAAGGAGGGGTGAATGTGGTGGAACACGGTAGTGCAGGTGTGACCTCACTAGACTACACAGGCTGGCCTGCCTCAACCCTGTAACTCCTCCCTGTAGATTCCCAATAAAGGCTGATAGCCCAGTCTCCTCCCTCCATACTAGCCTTGGATCTGGGCCAGCAGATGTAGAAACATGCCAAATATTTCTGGATATTAAAGCCACTCACTTCGTGTCTGCTTGTGGTTATTGATCGTGCCACACAAAAGAACATGTTGGAACTAAGAGATGCAGAAGATAGCAGTTGTGAGATCTAAAACTAAAGGGAATGCTAAAAATATCTGGTGTATTAGGCAGTAATTGACTGCTCTGACATTTGTAATCCTGCATTGGAATGCAAACTTCTCCAGCACTTATTGAAGAACATAGAAGAGCTAGAAGGTATGGAACAAGCACTTTGGCCGAACTCGTCCATGCCACCTAAATTGGTGCTCTGTGCTAATCCCATTTAGCTGCATTTGGTCCATATCCTTCTAAACCCTTAAGCATATATCTGTCCAAATATATTTTAAACACTATAAATTGTACACGTTTCTTTAGCTTCCACTGCCTGCTTGTTCCAAATATGGTCTACCCTCTGAGTGAAAATGTTATCGCTTAGGTTTTAGATATAAAGTATTTCCTGTCATAATTTAAGTCCACTTCAAGAATACAAAACCATGAAGTGCAACGTTATTGAAAATTAATTTTCTGCATTCACACTTGGACGTTCCCTGCTGATCCTGGTGCAGTCAGTGACAACCATGATGAAAGGTTTAACCAGGCCATTGCGACCATGACCACGTAGTCAGTATCGAAGCAACTGGAATCCATCAATGCTAGCTGACTATTATTTGAAACTGACACAAGAAGCATCAGATGCTGAGTACAAATGAAAATCAGTGACGAAACATTTTTAGGTTAGTTGAAGTAACGCAAATATGCGATTAAACATGCTAAATTAATAAAAGTGAATTTAACGTTTCTCCAACTTCCTAAGTGATACAGCAAATCTGAATTGATCTTTGCATGCAGCTTGAAGTTGTCTATCATAATTCCCTTTTTTCCAGGAAGCAAATCTTTTGAAAACATTTGTGGTCCAGTGTAATCAGTTCACATTTATTAAAGAAAGGAAGCATGTAGTAAGATTTAGGACACTATGGAAAATAAATATTGCAGGAAAGAGTTCAGGCAGGAGATTAAGAAGGTCAAAAAAGGTCTTGAAATATCCTTGGCAAGTAGGGTTCTGGGGCATCTGAAGGAATTTTATTCCTTACATTACAAACAAGAGGATGTCTGCGGAAAGGATGGGACCACTCAAGGACAAATGAAGAAATTCATGCTTGGTGTCAGAGGAAGTGAGCGAGGTACAAAAGAATGCTTTGCATTGGTATTCACCGGGAACATGGAAGAGAGTGATGGAAGCAGAAAGAGGAGAATGCTAATGTGTCAGAGCATTTTGAGATCAAGAAAATATGGTATTGGGTTTTTGAAGAGGTTTAAGATGGCTACGTCTCTGGGGACAGATAGGATATATCCCAGGTGATTGAAAGTGGAAAGGTAGGAGATTACAGGTGCCTTGAGAAAGATCTTTGTATCCTCATTAGAAACAAATGAGACCCCAGAGGACTGGAGAGTAGCCAACGTTATATGATTTACGCACACTTGGAAAAACACAATCCAGTCATCATGTGGGCAGGTCATCTTACAAATTTGAGGTTTTTTTTGAGGTGGTGAGGAAGGTGGTTGATGAGGCAATGAGTGTTTCTACATGGACTTTAGTAAGGCATTTGACAGACCCTCATGGTTGGCTGATCCAGAAGATACAGATGAATGGGATCATTTGGATTTGGAATTAGCTGGTCCATAGGAGACGGAGAGTAGTGGTGGAAGGGTGTTATTCTGGCTGTAGGCTCACAGCCTGCGGTGTTCCTCAGGGCTCAGTGTTGGGATGTATTGTTTGTGACTTGGATCCAAATAATAGGTAAATAGATAAATAAATTTGCAGATGACATACAGATTGGTGGAGTTGTGGACAGTGTAGAGGGTTATCAAAGAAAACAACAGGATATATACCAATTACAGATTATAGACAAGAAGTGGCAGATGGAGTTAAATCCTGACAAGTATAAAATCTTGATGTGCAGAGGGATTCTGGGTTCAGGCACAGAGATCCTTGAAAGTGATCACACAAATGAATAGGGTAGTAAAGAAAGTAATTGAGCTCTGAATATAAAACTAAGGAAGATGTGTTGCAGGGGCCAAAACCTTTATTTGTTCGCACTTGAAGTATTGTGTACAATTTTGATCGCTCAATTACAGAGAGGATATGGAGGCTTTGGAACGGGTACTACTTAGATTAGAAACTCTGGGGATAGGTTGGACAAATTTGAGTTGTTTACACTGGAGTCAGGGGTCAGGGGTCAGGGGTCAGGGGTTAGGGGTGATAAAAGTTTAATAACACTATGATACACTGATAGGGTAGATGGTCAGAATCTTTTTTTACCCCAGGGTAGATAATGACACGTATTAGAGGACATGCAGTTAAGATAAGGGGAAATTTAAAGGAGATGCGAGAAAACATAAACATTATTGCCCACAGTATATGCAACCAAAACACTGTTATGAGCCCAGAGGACCCCAAAACCCAGCAGCAATACAAATTCACTAAGACAATGGTTACTTAAACAAAAGTTGCTTTTAGTTTTCTTTAAACATAAAAACAAAATCAAACTTTAACTTATTACTATTAACTTAACCCCACTCTAATTGTAAATGCATGTGTAAGTTCAGGAAAGTTCTTTTACTCACAGTCCAATCATTCACTTCTCACTCCTCCAAGTTCACTGGTATCAGGCAATTCTTATACTGTGCACAAAATTCAACATTTATGAATCTCCACCAGACTCTGGTGCTTAAAGATAAATGGTTACCGCTCAGGAATGTTTTTGTTGGTGTCAGAGAGATATTTGTTACTTGATGGACACAAACAAACTGATTTCCTCCAATCAGTCACTTCAGTGTCTTGCCCATCATGTTTCCAAATAATAACCTCTTCTTCCACAGAATTCCTTCTTTCCCTTATTTTAGGAGAAAACCCTCGAGCCAGCCATTTCCTCTTGTAAGGACTACAAGAGTTTTGAACAGGCTGAACTCAGAACTCACAACCTATCTTCAAAATGGGGTTTTTCAACAAATCTGCCAGCTTGCCATGTTGCAGCCTCAACTGCTACTGCAGAACTGACTTCTCTCTCACAGAGAAGAATCCTTTTTGTTTTTTCCTCTCTCTGCAAAACCAAAAC
Source organism: Narcine bancroftii (assembly GCF_036971445.1). Lineage (NCBI taxonomy): Eukaryota > Metazoa > Chordata > Chondrichthyes > Torpediniformes > Narcinidae > Narcine > Narcine bancroftii. Next base: position 35,681,541 of record NC_091472.1, read on the forward strand.
CTCTCCCAAGGCTCCAAACCCAATCTCTGAAAGATCTTAGCAGCACTTGAGCCTGGACTCTGTTCCAATTTGCACCTCCTTTTGAAGTTCTTTCCAAAGCAGTTCCATTGTCTCAGCAAAGCCACTCGGAGCCTAAATGTCCAGCTTCAGCAAAGCTCTTGCATTTTAAATGTCTTTAGTGAAGTGTTATTGTGTTTGTGAAGTGACCTACATGAAACCCCCCCCCCCCACAATCTATCTCTTTTAAAGATATATTTATCCATAACCATAATAATATGATCTGTAACACCACCCAGTACTTGAGTGCAACTGTACGCATGACCCATGCAAGTGGCAGGGAGCTTTCTTCCTGACCCAATGATTCAGGCTTCTGCAACATTTTAATAAGTTGCAGAATTGTGGGATTCTTTATCCAAATCACCAACAAGAATTCCAGAGTATTATCCAATTATAGCAGCAACATTAATTTACAATGCATCACTGTTGGCTGATGCAATAAATTAATACCCATTTCATCTCCTACATGATAGAAACAACTTTATTGGAAAGTGTTCTCAGAGACTGGATATACAAGTATTTAGATAGCCAAGGACTGAATAGGGATAGTCAACTTGGCTTTGCGCATGATAGGTCGTGTTTTATGAGGAGGTTACCAGGAAAGTTGATGAAGGAAAGGGCGTAGATGTTGTCTACATGGATTTCAGTAAGGCCTTCAACAAGGTCCCATGAGTGGTTAGTCAGGAAGGTTCAGAGGCTTGGTGTTCATGCTGAGGTAGTAAACTGGAATTGACATTGGCTATATGGAAGAAGCCAGAGTATGATAGTAATAATTGCTTCTCAGACTGGAGGCCTCAGGGATCAGTGCTGGGACCCTTGTTGTTTGTCATCTAATTTAATGGATGATAATGTAGTAAATTGGATCAGCAAGTTTTCAGATGACACAAAGATTGGAGGCATTGTGGACAGCGAGGAAGATTTTCAAAACTTGCAGAAGGATCTGGACTAAATGGAAAAATGGGCTGAAAAATGGCAGCCATTTTCATGCAGGCAAGTGTGAAGTATTGCATATAGGAAGGACAAACTAAGAAAGGACATACAGGTACTCCCTGACTTACAACCGTAATTGGGACCAAAGGATCAGTTGCATCACGAAATGGACATGTGAGAATTTTGCCTGTTTGCATGGAGAACTGGTCATAAAGCAAATATTTTAATCATATCTTCTTTTCATCGTACACTTGAAGATAACAACTTAAAGCTTCCTGAATTTGTTGATCAACCTTGGCGAATCTTTCCACATTCTGGTCCTTTGTTAGTTGGCATTCCAGGGTCCATAGGCTGGTCGTGGCCATCTTTATTCCTGTGCGCATGCATGAGTCTTCAGTTGGCACGTGCACGGTGGGTTTGTGTATTGGAGTTTGGTTGGCTCATGCACAAGAATTAAGTGCCCTAATGATATTGAATTCGCACCCTTCACTCTCGTGCATGCGCCAACCGAACTCTAATACATGAACCAACCGCATATGCGCCAACAGAAGACTATTGCATGTACACAGGATCAAAATGGCTACACCCAGCCAATGTACTCCAGGACGCCGACTAACAAGGTTGGCACGCACATTTTCACTCTTACTTGCCCTGTATCCTTGTTATAGTTTGTGAAGTACCACATAAATAGAGTAAATTTTATATTTTTTCTATATTTAAAAAAAAACTTTTGGTTGTATGTACAAATGGACGTAAGTCGCAAGTCAAGGAGTACACAGTAAGTGGTAGGGTACTGAGAAGTGTGGTAGAAAAGAGAGATCTGGGAATACAGATACATAATTCCCTGTAAGTGGCATCATATGTAGATAGGGTTGCAAAGAGAGCTTTTGGCATTTTGGCCTTCCCAAATCAAAGTATTGAGTATAGGGGTTGCGATGTTATGGTAAAGCTGTAGAAGACATTGGTAAGGTCAGATTTGGAATATTGTGTGCAGTTATGGTCATCTAACTACAGGAAAGATATCAATTGAAAGAATGCATAGAAGATTTATTAGGATTTTGCCTGGACTTCAGGAACTGAGTTACAGGGAAAGGTTAATGATGTTAGGACTTTATTCCCTGGAGCATAGAAGAATGAGGGAGATTTAATAAAGGTATTTAAATTATGAAGGGTCTAGATAGAGTAGGTAGGCTTTTACCACTGAAGATAAGTAAGATACAAACCAGAGTACATGGGTCAAGGGTGAAAGGGGAAAAGTTTAGGGAAAACTTCTCGACACAGAGAGTGGTGGGAGTGTTTGGACAAGCTGCCAGTTGAAGTAGTAAATGCGGGCTTTAACATTTAAGAAAAATTTGGACAGGTACATGGATAGGAGGGGTATGGAGGGCTATGGACCAAGGGCAGGTCAGTGGGACAAGGCAGAATAATAGGTCAGCACAGACTAGAAGGGCTGAAGGGCCGTTTCTGTGCTGTAATGTTCTATGGTTCTAAATAGCAAAATCTCTGACACTACATGAATATATAGGTCGTTTTCTATGCTTAATATATACCTCAATATAAAAATTGCCATGGCAATGCAAGACATTCCTATGGAAACAGCTGTAAAATCAAGCAATTTTGGGAACCTAGTGCATAGAAAGAACTTTACTCATGTCCAAATATGGTCTCAATAGAGCCTGCATGATCTCTGACCTTTGCAGACATAAATGGACAGAAATGTTGTATTTCAGTTGGCTGACAATCTTGTTTCATTTTCATCTTGTAAGAATCAGAGGTTCCAATACTTTAATACAACAGTTATGTAAAAATATCAAACAGGTTGTTCTCACCCAGGATTCTATTATGTTAACACATCAGTCATGTGGGGTTTGTACTGAAGTTTCTACCCAGATATCAAAGCACTCAACAGTTATCTCATACCTTCAAATCTAATGAGGCTTGTGATCAATACTATTTTGAATCTTATCAGAACATATCTTCTTGCTATTATTGGCTGATCTCTAGTGAGTTTAAAATGAATGGTTCTTTGTCATTGACCTTGCAGCTGCATCAAAAACTGAACGTGAAGTAAAACCATGTTAATTATTAGTACTTAATTTATATTTTATACAACACTTAAATCAGTGGTCGTCATTAATAAGACCAATCAAATTTTCCTTTGCTGGTTTGTACAGATCATCTCCTTCATCCAAAAAGGTCTTCAACCAAAATGTCAGCATGTTCAACATGTCTGAAATGAACACAGTTCTGTGAAAAGGAGAATATCCCAGGAGAGAGCGCCCAAGATAAATGAACCATTTCCTTTAACACATCAACACATTTATTCCATGCCTGTTTGAATGCACAAGTCTTGGGGTGAGATAAACTGTTAAATGATCACAAAGTGTACTGAATTATGTATTTCACTTCAGTGAAATGGCATTACAGGGCAGTTGCAACATCATCAGTCACATCCATACACGAGCAAACGTGTGCACACACATAATAAATTAATCCATCACAATACAATTTATTTTTCAATGAGTATTGAGGATTAAGCATCTTTTCTCATGATAATGACCCCACCCATTTATTGAGTTTGGAGCCAGCATTGAGAAAGATTAAGAAAATTTCACCCATCAATCCTTGCTGTTTGAATGTTATCATAACTGTTGTCATTGCAGGACTGCAAGAGTACAAAAGAAGCAACAGACATGCAGATATTGAAGACATACAGAGACACATTAAATTGTAACATTGCATGAATCTAATGTCGGCAATTTTGCTCTCTGGACTCTTGAGGTGAATTTGAGAAATATTCAAAATGGGTTGGGAATATTGCTGCACAACAAGAGTTGAACACAAAGTGCACAGAAGGGCCAGTAATTAATTGATTTACATTGTTAACCTATTTCATAAAGCTCTACATATTTTGCCAATTCTACTGAATATTATTTAACACAGGAGCACTGTATCAACAGCAACTTTGTTGTGATTGACAGGCTTAATAATATAAACCCTAGGGAGATTAATGGAAGGAAAGGGAAGAAAAAAAGAACAGACCATAAGCTGAATTTTAATGAGTGGTCTAGTGCACAATCAAGGTTAAAATGCAAAACTTCTCTACTTTTGACTTTGGAATGAGAGATAAGCTGCCTTAGTTTGTGCATGTAACTGTTGTGCATTTGGCAGGATACAAACAACAGCCATTTTTGGGCACCAGTCAAGTGGGGTACTTTGTCCTGGATGCTGCAGTCATCCAAGTAAATGTAAACTGTTCCTTCAAAGTCCTGATCTGCAGCTGTTTACTGCCATTGGATGAATGGACAATGCTAAGACCAAAAATAGTAATTTATCTTAATCCATCCACTGCCTCTTTAATGTCAGACTAAGTTGTCTGACAGCCAACGCTCCACAAACAAATTAAGCAAAGGAATATTGAACCCACTAACTTTTATTCCCCAGGATAAATTCTATGGCACTCAATGGCCAATGTTGCTTGAACAAGACTATTTTACATTTTAGTGTTTATTCAACCATGAACTAAGATTCCTTTCTACTGTACATGATCTTGGCCCTACTTGCATCTTTATTACATCCACACTCAGACACTTTGACATTACCTGGACATCCTTCCATCCCCAACAAATATAAAGCAGCACCTTCAAAACTATCCTGACCTTGCACTTAAGCTCTCTGTTCCATTGTGCATTGACTCTGTCCCTCAATCTCTCAAATATAACAATGCCTAAATCCCTTGAAGATCTACCCATGTTAATAATCTCTTCCAACACGATCCCACTCAACAATTTCTGCATGTCTCCCTCCACACCTTTGTTCATCCCTTTGAGCTTCTACTGGAGCATGGACCCTTGGCCTCTCCACTTCCCTATTATCTTTAGAAACTCTTCCTTGCAACCCATCAAATTTTTAATTTGCTCCCTGATCTATCCTTGCAGGATTCAAAGTCTGTTAGGTGTACTTCATAGTTCAGTGAATGACATTTGGAAAATTAATTTTGACACAATAAAACAAGTGGTTAAACTGAGAAACAAAACAAATGGGTGAATTATGTCAGTTGTCAGGAAAATAACATTTATTTTGTAAATTCCAATCAGTTGTGTATGTTCAGCTCAAGTGCAAAGTTCTGCAAGAGTTTAAGGTCCTTTCTACTTTGAACAGAGTATAGGCCCTTCAGCCATAATGTTATTCCGACGAATATACACCTACCCCCCCCCAAAGAAACTAAACCCTCCTTACTCATCACCCTCTATTTTTCTTCCATCCATGTGCCTAAAAGTCTCTTAAATGCCTTTATTGTTCCAGCCTCTACCACCACCAAGGCAAGGCATTCCAGGCACCCACAACTCTCTGTGTAAAAATAACTTACCCTGACATTTCACTTTGTGCAGATGCCCTCTAGTGTTTGCTATTCCCACCCTGGGGGAAAAAAGTGCTGGCTGTCTTCCTTATCTATGTCTCTCATAATCTTGTGGACCTATTTTAAGTTACCTCTCATCCTTCACTCCAGAGAGAAAAGCCCTAACTCTGCTAACCTTGCCTCATAAGACATATTTTCCATTCCAGGCAACATCCTGGTAAATCCTCTTTGCACCGTCTCCATTGCTTCCCATCCTTCCTATAATAAGGTGACCAGAAATGAATACAATATTCCAATTATGGTCTCACCGGAGATTTATGGAGCTACAACATTACCTCATGACTCCTGAGCTCAATCCCCTGACTAACGAAAGACAGCATTCCATGAGCCTTCTTAACTACCCTGTCAACCTGAACGGCATCTTTGAGAGATCTATGGATTTGGACCCCAAGGCCCCTCTGTTTTTTTAATTTTTTTTTTGTTTTTCATCAGTAAACAAAGAAACAACATCACAGACTGCTTCAAGATGTACAGATATCCCCCAACAATCTACATACATAGGATGTTTTTCCCCCTTCCTCTCTTAAAGAAAAAGAGATATAAAGGAAATGAGAAAGAAAGAGAAAAAAAGAACACTGTGTGCGGTGTTGGCACTTCCAATGAATTTCCAGGGAGGCCATGGAGCCACCTCCTTAAATAATTTCTTTTATGAATCCACCTGTTGGTAGTTTTGTCAGGGTATGGCTTCACCCTGATATTCATTACAAGTGTACAGTACTAACGACTGGTCCCGCCTCCTGGCTCCTCCTCCTGGGGCCCGTACATAACCCTGGTTTCCTGTCTAAACCAGAACCCCTCTGAAGCCTGTTCATGAACCCTACCTGCGTTGTAAGCTAATAAAAGTGTTAGTTCTCCCTCCAGTCAAGTGTGAGCTTTTATCCATGCTACAATTTTATTAGCTTACAATCACGGATGGAGGCGTTACTCAAGCCTAGTATGCTGTTAATAGACCCTTGTCCCCCAACGCAGCTGAGGAGTTCACATATTGGCTTAGACTAGTTCCAGGCCTACCTGAACGTGACGTCTTCCATACAGACGAGCTCTGGAGGTCGGTGCTCATCTCAAGGGTAGGGACGAAGGGGTATACAATTATCTGAGACTGCCTGACATATGAGGCTGCCGTTGAGGCAGTGAAGGCCCCAAATGAGGTCAAAGCGAGGAACCAGCTCGCCTTACGCTGCCAATGGCTCAGAGAGTCGATTGACGATTACCTGTTTGATCTGCAGATGCTGGATAAAAAGTGCAGGTATGAGGCCACTTTGGGCCGCGTTCGAGAAGATGAATAGATCCACGACACTCTGGTCACAGGGGTACATGAGGCAGTGACTGCTTGAGTCGGGAAGGAAGGACCTCGCTAGCCACATCGAGCTGGCCAAATCACTGAAACAGGCCAGTCTCAAGAACTATGACCTCAAGGCCAGTGAACTCGTGATCTTGGGTGAGCACCTCCAAGGTCCAGCAGCTCCCACTACAGCATCCCTGCACTAACAGCTGCCACTTTCCAAACCGAGCGTGCGTTTTCTGCGGCAAGGGACAGCAACCCCTTGCCCACTGCCTGGCCAAAGACTCGGCATACTCCAGCTGCAGGAAGAAGGGACATTGGGCAATGGTCTGCCATGTGAAGGGAGGTCCAGGGAAGTCCATGGCCTGTACTGCTCTCGGATCCAATTCCAGCCCCAAGCTGTCCGCCCCAGACTCGCCCGAGATCACCTGCTGCGCAACCCGCCACCTACGGAAACAGCAACCATCTTGCAGCGGTCCGATTTTGAATTCGACGCCATCATCGTCAGAGGAGGAAGAAGGGTGGCCATCTTGCCATGCCTCAAGGTTGGCACCATTGTACATGTACAGGTTGACACAGGATCGAGGGGGCCACTTCAGGGAAGAACACAGCGTCTCCAGCAACCTGGCATCGTTGGTCCTCGTCCAGAAGAGACCTCACCAGCTCAACAACTCAATGGTGATGGTGAAAGTAAACACACATTCAACCAAGTGCCTGATTGACACAGGCTACATGGAAAATTTCATAGACTCAAGGACTGTGTAAAAAATAACAAAAATGTACCCGTCCAAGTACCGAATCTTCCTAGCATCCCAGTCCCATTTGGCGCATGTACAGAAACATTATATAGTTCATCTGTCATTTGAAGGGGGAATTTTGAAAATTTTGTATGTACATTTTAGATGAATTGTGTGCTCCAGTATTGTTGGGTCTGGACTTACTTTGTCACCTTAAAAGCGTGACCTTGGAGTTTTCTGGTCCCCTTCCCTGGTAACAGTTCGGAATGGAGGGCCCTCAAAACCAGGACCCACTTGCAGCTTCTCCATGCTGAACATCAACCCCCACCTCTTGTTTCCCAAACCTGTCTTCCAACTGTAAGCCCATTGCCACCAAGAGCAGGAGGTACAGCGCGGTAGACAAGGAGTTTATAAAGACAGAGACACAGTGCCTGCTGGAGGAAGGGATAATCGAACCCAGCTTCAGTCCGTGGAGAGCGCAAGTGGTGGTAGTAAAGGGGGGAAACAAGTCTAGGTTAGTGATTGACTGCAGCCAAACAATTAACAGATACACACTCCTGGACGCATAGCCTCTCCCTCACATTTTGGATATGATGAACGATATCATGCAGTATTGGGTCAATTCGACCATCGACCTAAAACCTGCTTATCACCAGCTGCCAATCCATTCCGAGAACTGCCCATATACGGCATTTGAGGCTAACGGTCGACTCTATCAGTTCCAGAGGATCTCTTTCGGTATTACTAATGGGTTATCTAGTTTCCAGCGGCAGATGGACAGGATGTTGGATGAGTACGGGTTGAAGGCTACTTTCCCCTACCTTGACAATGTCACCATTTGTGGCCACACTATGGAAGACCATAATGCCAATCTCTAGAGCTTTCTCCATGTGGCAAGAGCCCTGAATCTCACTTACATTTCTGACAAGTGTGTATTCAGGACTACAGGACTGGCCATCCTTGGCTACATAGTGAAGAATGGCGTCATTGGCCCTGATCCTGATAGGATGCGCCCCCTGTTAGAGCTTCCCCTCCCTGCGACCACAAAGGCTTTGAGGAGATGTCTGGGATTTTTCTCATATTACGCCTAGTGGGTCCCTCAATACGCCGACAAGGTTTGTCCCCTCTTAAAGGCCATCACTTTCTCCCTTTCGACTGAACCACAGACAGCTTTTAATTATCTCCGAAGTTACATTGTGAAAGCCGCCATGCACATGATAGACGAAAATGTATCTTTCCAAGTGAAGCTTCAGATATAGCCCTGGCCGCTAATCTCAATCAGGGGGGCAGGTGGGTTGCCTTTTTCTCACAGACGCTTCAAGGCCACGAGCTACAGAACCTGTCTGTGGAAAAGGAGGCCCAGACCATTGTAGAAGCTGTAAGACACTGGAGGCACTACCTGGCTGATAGAATATTTACACTCCTCATGGACCAGCGCTCTGTCGCATTCATGTTCAGCAATGCCAAGAGGGGAAAAATCAAGTATGACAAAATTGTTAGGTGGAGGATTGAACTCTCCACCTACAATTCTGACATTGCCTACTGGATGCCTTGTCCAGGGGAAGCTGTGCCTCTGCACACACCAATCAACTGCAGACCCTACACAATGAGCTTTGCCATCCAGGGGTCGCCCACATGGCTCATTTTGTCAAGTCCCGCAACTTTCCCTACTCAATAGAAGACGTCAGGAAAATTACCAGGTCATGCCAGGTCTGCGCTGAGTGCAAGCCGCACTTTATTCGCCCCGCGAAAAGTCCATCTGGTTAAATTATTCAGGCCTTTCGAATGGCTCAGCATTGATTTTAAGGGACCTCTCCACTCCACAAACAGGAACATCTACTTTCTCTCAGTCATCGATGAGTACTCCTGCTTCCTGTTCACCATTCCATGCCCAGACACATCCGTCTCTTCTGTTATGAAGGCCCTAGACTCTATTTTCACCCTGTTTGGGTATCCCGGCACTATTCATAGCAACCGGGGATCAGCCTTCATGAGCGATGAGCTGCCTCAGTACCTGCTGGTGTGGGGAATTGCGTCCAGCTGGACTCCTAGTTACAACCCCTGAGGGAACGGGAAGGTTGAAAAAGAGAATGCCACGATCTGGAAGGCTGCCAAGCTTGCACTGAAGCAAAAAGGCTTTCTGGACTCGTGCTGGCAGGATGTCCTCTCCATCGTGCTCCACTCAATTCGGTCGCTACTCTGCACTGCGACCGATGCTACTTCTCATGAGCTCATGTTTACATTCGAAAGAAGGTCGGCATCAGGGACTACACTCCCAGCCTGGCTCACTAGTCCTGGTCTGGTCCTTCTCAAGAAGCACATGAGGAGAAGCAAGACTGATCCCCTGGTGGAAAGGGTGAAATTGCTCCATGTCAACCCCACGTATGCCTATGTGGAGTACCTGGATGGCAGGGAGGACACCGTCTCGATCAGGCACCTGGCACCTGCTGGAACTGAGGATCCGTTGCCTCAGGTGCCCCAAGAGCTACCAAGCTTTTTCTGCCAACACCGGTCAGGGCCTCAGGGGATCCGGTTCAGAAGGAGAGTTAACTCCCCTCTTTTGTCCAGTTAGTACCCCAGCCCACTACCCTTCCATCACAGGCAGACCAGGAGACTCAGGAAGCCCAAGGCTCCCCAGCGCTAAGGCGCTCCACCAGGATCTCCAGACCCCCGGACCGCCTGAATCTGTAAATAGTATTGTAAACATTTCTCTTCTATGTTTGTTACTGGCTTGGTTCTCTTCATCCATAGACCCTTAATTCTGAAGGAAGGGGTGAATGTAGTGAACTGGGATTCACTCGAAGTGTGCTGTACTAACAACTGGTCCCACCTCCCGGTTCCTCCCTCTGGGAGCTGAATATAACCCTGGTTTCCCACCTAAACCCAGCACCCCTCTGAAACCTGTTCATGAACCCTACCTGTGTTGTAAGCTAATAAAAGCATATGTGCTCCCTCCAGTCAAGTGTGAGCTTTTTAATCTATGCTACATTTTGCTCCCTTGTACATCAGATATGGTTGCCATATTTTAACAAAGATGCTGTGTCAGTTTCTGAGATTGTATGTGATTGTTTTCTATGGGAATATGGTGATGAATTTCTCATAAGAAGAGGGGAATCAAACTACCAGGTCACCATTATGCATTTTTTTTCTACAGACAAAGCATTTAATATGAATTGAATTTGGAATTTGCTTAATTTATAGCTTATGTCCACGAGGTTACCCAGGAGATACAACGTTGGGTCTGCTGGAAAGGTTATATTGGCCAAATCCTGCCAAAATGGATCCACCTTTGCTCAGGACCAGGTTGCATGAACAAACGTTCCTAACTCCACTCCACACCTGAAACACGTTTCTAGCACCTCTGCTTTCAAGGTCTCTCTGTTATTCCACACTGTTAAGTATCCTACCATTGATAATAAACTCTGCCTTCAAGTTTGACCTTACAAAATGCATCACCTCACATTTATCCGGATAGAACTCCGTATGCCACTTTTCCACCCAACCCTGCATCCTGTCTATATCCTGTTATAACCTATGACAACTTTCAACACTATCCACAACTCCTCCAACCACAAAACTTACTGATCCATCCCTCTACTTCTTTGTCCAGGTAATTTATAAAAATCACAAAGAGCAGGGGGTCCCACAACAGATCCCTGCAAAACTGCACTAGTCACTGACTTCCAGGCAGAACGTTTTCCATCCACTACTCTCTTAGTAAAATGTTAACTTCTAAATACCAACTCCTTTCACAGATCTCCTCCATTTATTTTTGTAGAGGGAATTACAAGTCAAATTACATAATGGGAAACTTGAACAGTGAAGATCTTGATGCTGGCAAAAAGGAGAGATTTATTCCATCACCCTGGTTTAGTCAAAGGATAGTGTGCAGGCTTCTTATGCTCTAGTGATTCATAGAGAGAAGAATTTTGCAATAAAATAACTTGATTAAATATGTTGTTTAAGATCTGGGTCCTGATTTTGTTACATTGGCATTCTATAACCCACTGTGAGGTCAAGGTTTCCATGGGAGTACATTAAGTCCTGGAAACTCAGCCAGGTCACAGATACTGGATTCCCAAATTATTGCTGAAGAACTATTAATACTAAAATAGCTGTGGCCTGTCATGAAAGTAACTTGGTTATGAACTGTACAACAACTGTGCACTGCACAAATGACAGAAATTTTAAATGCCAAAGTGGCAAAAAGAATAGAAATGGGAGAAAGTGAATATGGTTATTTCTTAGATAGTTTAAAAAATGTAATTTACTAATTCTTCTATCAATGTTAACATTTAACTCCAATTTTACCCTTCATGCTTTTTAACTGCCAGTTATACTTAATTAAAGTAAAAAGTAAGACACATTAGTAAACAGTGTGGACTTGAAAAAGCTTATGCTATCAAGGTAATTTAGCTTGCTGGATTGGAGTAAACAATGATTAGGCAGTAGGATCTAGAAAGCAAAGAGAGCAAATGGAAAATATCTTACTGAAATAATGTACGAATTTCATAGAATTCATCGTTCTTAAATTGAAATTAAAGCATGCATTGCTAGCAGTCAACAGAACCACTCCAGACCAGGTGATGGGGGATTCTAAAGGTGGGCGCTTGAGAATTCTGATTCAGAAGCAATGAAGATAGACCATTATCTTTCTGTCAGGAAGTGTGTGGCTTCCCACAAGTGGCAGGGTTCCCATGTTTCTGCTACCCTTGTCCTCAGAGATAGTGATAATCAAATACTTTGCAGATGCTGGAAATATGAAATAATAACAGAAAATGCTAGAAACATTTAGCAAATCATTCATCTGTGGAAAGAGAAACTAAGTTGATGTTTCTGATTGAAGACCTGCCATCAGAATTGGGAAAGAGAAGAAAGAAGTTAGTAAAGAGGATAATAGAGTGACATGCCAGTTAGAGGATAATAGAGTGACATGCCAGTTAGGCTGCGATTTTAGCTGAAAGTATACATTACAGTAGCCATCAATCAAAGGACTGGTACTGCAATAAGCAGCAAGTGACCCAATGTGAGAGATAAACTCACTGCTCCTCACCAATCTACTTGTGGCAGACTCCTCTGCCCTATTAAAGAATGGGAAGAAGGCAAAGTCCCATGTACATACCAAGGATATCGTGATGTGTGCATTATGAATAAGTTAAGCGAGACGGTCTTAGGCCAGATCTAACAGCTGAAAACTAGATACGTTCACGGCCATCAGCAGCAGTAGAAATATCATGCCTGTAGTGGCTGCTACTGCTGGAGAGGTTACGCTCAAAGAAGAGACACACACTACGAGAATGAATTCACCACTGATTTATTGTGCAAGTAGATCTGCTTATAAAGAGCTCAGGAGACCATCTCTGAAGCTATCATGCCACCTGACTGATGGCACTACAATCCGCTTCCTGGGATTGGTTGTGTAATGCTACCCAGGGACCAGCCAATCAGTGAGCCCCTCTCATCCCCAGGTGTGGCTGTTTCCTTAGCTCCGCCTGATAGTCTACGACTGGCCAGCTCATCAGAATGGGGCACTGCAGCCACGTGCTGCTGAGTCGAGCACCAATTTCAAAGCGCCTAGCCCGTCTTGGCTGGCTGTGTAGGCCACGGGCTCCCGGTGTCGGGTTGCCATTTCAGGCGTGGCGCATTCAGTCACCCGCTACATGATCCCCCCCCCCACCCCCGAATCGGTACTCTGCAAGGCCTTGTGCTTGGGAGGCCTGCCCCTTCAGCGTGGGGGTGGGTCATAGATCAGGTTGTCAGAGTCAAGGAATTCCAGCTTGAGCCGGTCCAGGGTGAAAGTTTCGTTTCTCCCCCAAATATCCAAAAGACATGTTGACCCGTTGTGTCATTTAACTTTGTATGGGCCTTCGTAAGGTCTCTGTAGTTGGGGGGGTGGCTGGTGTGGGGGCTCTATGTGCCCCGCATCTGACAAAAACATATTTACAAGTCTCAAGTTCTTTAGGTACAAATGTCGTCCGTGAGCTGTGCTGGTTTAGCTGTGTCGGGGCAAGCGTGCCCAGGAGGTCCTGCAGGCGGGACAATGCGGCCTCAGGGAAATCATCCCCAGTGCCTTTGGCAGCCAGGAATTCTCCTGGAATCACTAATGGTGCACCGTACACCCTTTTGGCTGCAGAAATCTCTAGGTCCTCTTTAGCAATGGCCCAGATCCTCGGGATTACCCATGGGAGCACATCCACCCAGTTAGGGCCATTGAGTCTGGCCATGAGAACTGCTTTAAGGTGATGATGGAATCGGTCCACCAAACCATTGGCCTGAGGGTGGTAAGCTGTGGTATGGTGGAGCTGAGTACCTAGGGCATTAGTGAGATTAGACCAGAGGCTGAAGGTAAATTGGGAGCCCCTGTCCGAGGTTATATGCTCTGGAACCTCAAACCTAGCCACCCAGTTGTGCAGGAGGGGCCTGGAGCACGTTTCCGTAGAGGTCTCTGGCAAAGGGATGGATTCCGGCCATCTGGTCAACCTGTCTACTGGGGTCAGTAAGTAGCTTGCACTTCTGGATATTGGTAGGGGGCCCACCAGATCCACGTGGGTCGTGGGTGTGGCTGAAATGGCGTTGTGGTGGTTGAAATGACTGTGGGGGGGGGAGGGCTTTAGTGTGGGTATGGATTTTCGAGGACTGGCACTGTGTACAATTCCTGGCCCACTGGCTGACCTCTTTGCAGAGGCCATGACAGATGAATTGACTAGCAACGATTATGACAGTCGTTTTGATGGCAGGGTGTGCCAGGTTGTGTATGGCCTTGAAAATGCGCCTCCTCCAGGTAGTGGGAATGATGGGACAAGGTTTATCCACAGATGTGTCGCACAGGATGGTCTGCTCCCCAGGGCCAAGCTGTATGTCCTCCAATTGGAGGCCAGTAATCGCAATCCTTGTCTGCTGCCTGTGCTTCAGCTAGCACCTTATAGTCAATGCTAGATGTAGAGGTGTGTACTGCCTGTAATATGGGATATGACAAGTCGTCGGCCACCACGTTGGATTTTCCCACAATATGCTGAATGTCAGTAGAAAATTCTGAAATATATGAAATATGCTTTTGTTGCCTGGCTGACCATGGGTTGGAAACCTTAGTGAAGGCGAAGGTGAGGGGCTTGTGGTCTGTAAAAATTTGAAACTACCTGCCCCCTCATGGAAGTATCTAAAATGTCTGATTGCCAGGTACAATGCCAGGAGTTCTCTATCAAATGCACTATAATTCAGTTCAGCAAACGTCTATTGAAAAATGTAAGGGGTTGCCAGTGTCCACTCACCCACTGTTCCATATTTGTGTCAGAAGTGTCCACTATGAGAGCAGTGGGAGCATCAGCTTTAGGATTTATCAGGAGGGCAGCGTTAGCCAGGGCATCTTTTGTTGCCTGGAAAGCATCAGATGCCTCTTGGTTCCATGAAGTCGTCTTCTACGTACCAGTCATAAAGGAGAATAAAGGTTTCATAATATGAGCTGACAATGGCAGGAATCTGCAGTAAAAATTCACCATGCTGGCAAACTCTTGTCCCCTTACTGTTGAAGGCTTGGGAAATGCCTGAATGGCCTCTACCTTGACGGGTAGTGGTTTAGCCCTGTGGCAGTCGATCCTGTGACCTAAAAAGTCAATTGAGTCTTTGTCAAATTGGCACTTTGCTGGATTAATTGTCAGGCTAAACTCACTCAACCTGTGGCACAACTGATGTGAATGGTATGTTCGACATGGTCACAGCTTGCAATCAGAATGTCATCGAGGCAGATGAACACAAACTTTAAATCCCTGCCACAGCATCCATAAGCCTTTGAAAGGTCTGTGCAGTGTTTTTTAGGCCGAAGGGCATTCTGAGGAATTAGAACAGCCCAAATGGTGTTAATAATGGCAGTTTTTGCAATATCCTCAGGGTGGACGGGGATCTGATCATACCCACAGATTAAGTCGATTTAGGAAAATATCTGTGCCCCCTGCACGTTTGCAGAAAAGTCCTGAATATGGGGGACGGGGTATCTATCTGGTGTGGTGGCTTCATTTGGCCGGCGGTAGTCCCTGCATGGTCTCCGACTCCCTGATGCCTTAAGGACCATGTGGAGGAGGGAGGCCCAGGAATTGTTGGAGCAGCAGGCAATGCCGAGTTCCTCCATTTAAAACAAATTTCTCCTTGACGAGGTTGAGTTTATCTGGTGGGAGGTGCGTGCTCTGGCGTGAAGTGGGGGGCCTTTAATGAGGATGTGATGCCTTATCCCGTGTTCAGGCTCAGTGGAGTTAAAGTGCGGCATCGCAATGGAAGGGAACTTGGCTAGAATCTTAGCAAACTCATTGCTTGGTCTTGCCACTGAGTGTAGGTGGGGAGTGATCAGTTTGGTGCCTTCCAGTGCATGGTTTTTGCATGTACCAGCCGTGGCCCTTGACATCAATTAGGAGGATGACTGCCCTGAGGAGAGGCTGGTGGATGTCTGGTAAAACAAATTGCCACGGGAAGCGGTGGTTGCCGAAATGGAGGGGGATAGTACGGGTGCCTTAAGTCCATATTGAAGTTATTGGCAGTCCATAACCTGCACCCTGCCTTCCAGAGGTGTGCGTCAGAGGTGGGGAGGCAGGATGCTGACCTCGGCCCCAGTGTCAACCAGGAAGCGTCGGCCTGACACTGTGTAGAGCTCATCGAAAGAATCAAAGACATTGATCCAAACCAAGGCTTTTATTAGCAAAATACAGGAGCTCTTCACAGGTGGCCGACCAGTCCGGAATGATCCGATCTGGCTAGGGACACAACCCTTTAAGGCCCAAGCAGTAGGCATGGCTTAGCTCTCAGCCAATCGCTGTAAGCACAGTCTAGATACTGTAACTATATACACTATATACATTGGTGATAGATCTGTACTATCACACACTGTATCCCGGACATGGAAAAGGCTGTTATGTAGGCCAGCTGCCACAGCCACTAATGACGGCCAGCATTGGAGTTTACTGGGAACCTGCAAGGTGACTGGCATCAGCAGGCCCCTCGCTGATGGTAGAAATAAAACAACTCACCAGGGTTTTCAGGCTTGGAGGAAGGTTGATGGGCAGCCTGTCAAGCGGCTTCCTGGTAGGCCGATGTTGACGAGAAGAGGCCACGTGGTCTAAAGAAATGAAGACGTCCCTTTTGTTGCCCAGAGCAGGTTGGCTCTGGTGGCTACCTTTCTGGGGTCCGCAAAGTCCTTTCGGCTACGTCCTCGGGCAACCTCTCCAGGAAAATTTTCTCAAATAGAGCACGGGGGGGTATGGCCATTATTCAAAGCAAGCATGTCGTTCATGGGGGCAGATGGGGCCCTGCCTCCAAACCATCCATGTGTAACAGACGACAGTGCGCTTGTGCCATGAAAGCTGAAAGCTTGGATCAGTAGCTCCTTGATGGCCTGATACTTGTTCCAGAGGTTTCTGGAGGAAGTCGGTAATGTGTGCTGCCATGTGTACTGCTCAAGAGCGCCGACCGCATAGTCAAAGCAGGTGTCATTGGCGGTGTTGTTCTGTACGCGAACTGCGCCTCGGCTTGCTGGAACCACACCCGTGGCTGTGATGTCCAGAAGCTGTGCAGCTTCAACGAGACTGCGATTATTGCAGGCTGGTTGCTCATTCTTCAGGTCCACAATGACGGTTGGACCAGTCAGGGGTCACCACTGTAGCGGCTGCTACTGCTGGAGAGGTTATGCTCAAAGATGAGACACACACTATGGGAGTGAATTCAACACTGATTTATTGTGTTGGCAGCTCTGAGGTCATCATGCCCCCCAACTGATGGCATTACGATCCATTTCCTGGGATTGGTCGTTTAGTGCGACCTGGGGAGCGGCCAATCAGTGAGACCCTCTCATCCTCGGGTGTGTCTGTTTCCTTAGCTCCATCCGATTGGCTGCCATCCCATGGAGTGGGGTGCTGCAGCTGCATGCTGCTGAGTCGAGCGCCGACTTTGAAGACTGTAGCCTGTCTCGCCCGGCTGTGTAGGCTGTGGGCTCCCGGTGTCGGGTCGTCGCTTCAGGCATGGTGCATTCAGCAGCCCGTTACATATTCCTAACTCACTTTGGGGAAATTATAGAAACCAGCTTTCATGATCAGTAACAATGGCGAGATAGAAAACCACGTGTGCTGCATTATTTTTGAAAGTAACACAAAAATATGAAGTATTTTTGATGGTAAAAAATTCAAACTGAGTGATTATTCTTAAGCAAGGCATTTTGACAAGGTCCCTCATGGTAAGTTGATTCAGAAAAATTAAGACACATGAGAAGCACTTAGTAGATTGGATTCATAATTGGCTTTACCATAGAAGCCAGAGGGTAGTTAGTTGTGAATGAATAAAAAGCTACTGATTATGAAATTACCACATGGTCAATAAAACTAATTCAATAATGTTCTTCAGGCAAGGATCACCTGGTTGATAAGCTACTCCATAATCATAGCAACGTTAGTGACTCCTAATGGCCAATAGTACAAGTGCATTCAGTGATGGACATGATCTGCACCCTTTTCACAAATGAGTAATTGCAAAGAAGATCTCAGAAAAAGAGCAAAGTTGTGATAAAGAAAAATATGATCATAACCTGATATTTTTTACTGGGTAAACATTTAGCAAGATCAGAAACATCAATTTAGTTTCTCTTTCCACAAATGAATATAATTGGGTCTTTTGCATTGATAAGAGAGATGAGCAAATATTTGAGTTCAAAAGTAGAGAGCAGCCACAATGAGGCATTCCTCACTCTCATGGAGTTAAATATCAGTGAGTAGTAAGGAAATAAACAAACAACAGTTGGATAAATTCCATTTTTGTGGTGTAGGAAAGATATGTATGGTGTGCCTCATGTCGCAAAGTGCTTCAGAGTCAAGAAATGATGCGGACAGTATGAATCAAATGTAGCAGTTAATTTAAACATGACTGTAGCAGCTTACAGCTGGATGAAATAAAAACACTATTATCATGCATCAAAAATATATTCTGTTATGAAACAGAAGCTTGTTCTTTGAAGAGATTAGGAGGAGAACATCTCCAGGGTAGGCATTTCTCAAGGACGCTGCAAGGTTCACTGCTGAATTTTTGCTTGTTCTTTGAAGATTGGCAGTTGGCAATGCGGACTGAAATTTTATAGATGCAGGAGTGTGTTTTACAATCCTCTTTCTCCAGTTTACCTATCTCTCTTTGCACTTCTCTCCTGACTGCAGTGACTTTTATTAGCTTGATGACAAAAATGATATTCTGCTTTCAATACTTTGAGGAAAAAGGTCTCAAGCAGATTCACCACGTTCCCAAGAAACACAAAAACAACAGATGCTGGAATCTTGGGCAAACACGGAGATGCCAGAAAGACTCAGCAGATTAGGCAGCAGGCCACGGGGGAGAAATGGTTGGTCAATACTGACTTACTATTTCTCTCCATGGATGCTGCCTGACCCGATGAGACTCTTTAGCTTCTCACTGTTGCTTTTGTCTTTCTTATGTTATCAATGCGATTGTTTGTGTTTCAATAAATACTCACCTTTTGTAAAGGTTCCATTATTGTCACGTACATTTAGAATTCTTTAACTTTGTCTCCCTCAAGGAAAAAAAGTGAGTCGCAACTTTGTCCTGCACCCCTCAGAGAAAGGAGGCCCAAGCGAGGAATGAACTCGCGACCCCTGGTTTACAAGAACAGTGCTGTTCCAAATAAACATACACCATTCTCTACTCTCTATAAGCTCTTCTCTGTCAGACGTCCAACGTTTCCCCTTCTTTCTAAGAGTCCAAATTAAAACCATTTCTAATCTTATACCACATTATACCTTCAATTTAAAAAAAAATATTTTATTTCAAACTTTGATGTGCAGCATGAGGACTTGGATTGTTCACCAAAAATGATCAAAACGACTTACCCTAGATGATACAAATTGGCATGCTATTTGATCATAGCTTTAATGAGGTCAAATAAATCTCTTCCCCAGCAATCACACAGATTTTTATAGCAGGATCCATGGTAGAATCTAATCCAGGAACCCTGACATTTTATTATAAGCACTTCAGAGCGAGAAACCTTTTTCCTGTTTCTTATGGAAGTTTGCTTTTGAGTGATAGAGGAATTCACTCCTTTGAAGAAGACCGCAGAGCCCACCTCACTGACAAAAGGCAAAGGAGGGAAAACCCAACACCCAACCCCAACCAACCAATTTTCCCTTGCAACCGCTGCAACCGTGTCTGCCTGTCCCACATCGGACTTGTCAGCCACAAACGAGCCTGCAGCTGACGTGGACTTTTTACCCCCTCCATAAATCTTCGTCCGCGAAGCCAAGCCAAAGAAAGAAGAATTTACAGAGGGTGACGGGTATGTGGAATGGGCATATGGAAGAGGTAAGTACTATTGCAAGGTTTAAGAAAAAAAGTAATGGACACTTGGAATAGATAGGTTTAGAAGGATATGGGCCAAGAACAGGCAGGTTGGACTAGTGTGGGTGGGACATTTTAGTCAGCATGGTTAAGCAACCTGGATAGGAGAAGGTCACTCCGATATAAAACCTACGACCCAAGGACCTCGCTGCCACGTCCCAGCTTGCTTGGCCACGGCACACAAACCATGGGTGTAAAGGGTGGGGCCAGTACTGCACACACTGCACTCCACCTAAAAGCTCCTTTGCACAGGCCCGAGGACAGGTCCACATCCTCCCCCTCAAAAAGCCCACCTCACTGACAAAAGACAAAGGAGGAAAAACCCAACACCCAACCCCAACCAACCAATTTTCCCCTGCAGCCGCTGCAACCGTGTCTGCCTGTCCCGCATCGGACTTGTCGGCCACAAACGAGCCTGCAGCTGACGTGGACTTTTACCCCCTCCATAAATCTTCGTCCGCAAAGCCAAGCCAAAGAAGATAGAGGAATTCCAGTGTGATAAGAATAAAACTGGTGCAACTTCAGCACAGCAATAATGGATTTAAAAAGGGAGAAGCAATAAATGCCCAGCTTGAAATATGAACAGTATTAGCAGCTTTTGATTGAAGGAACCTACCCAAAGCAAGACCTATTTCTTTCAGGTGCTGAATGACAATGCACATTCCTAGCATTTCTTGTCTCGGTGATGAGGTCTGCAATTATAATTGCGATGATTCACATTTAACCAACTAATCAGAATCAGTTAATTCAATTGTTTAATTGTGCTGTAAATGCATTCTTTATCATAGGCGAAGCTAGCAACTTCAAAATCATGGAAATAAAAGTTGCCCACTGCTGCAACTGATAAGAAACACAACAGCTGCAGATGCTAGAATTGCAGGTCAGGCAGCATCCATGGGTAGAAATGGTCAGTCAATGTTTTGGATCTGAACCCTTCATCAAGAAAAGACAGATGAGGTCAAATTGCATATATAATGGGGAAAGCAGCTGAGGAGGGAGGGGCCCAGAGGTGATAGAGTATAGTTAGTCTTGATGAGAATATAGTGTTAGAGTTGGAAATCAGTAGGAATTGCAGTACATGAAACATTAGGAGAGAGGTTCACAGAACTTCCTTTGAAGAGAGAAAGAAGGACTTCCTCCAAGCAGGCACACTTTGAGAATTTGCAGTGGAGTAGAACAGAGAGACAGAAAAGCTGCAGATTCAAGAATCTTGAGTAGACAAAGAATTGCTGGAGGAACTCAGCAAGGTCAGTCAGCACCCATGAGCAGTCAACATGTTGGATCCGAACAGAACTGCTGACTGAACATTTCTACTGAACACTGAGCTCTACAAGCAATTTGTTGTCTACGGTTGTAACTGTGTCTGTGTCAGTTTAGACATACAGTTTCTGGTGAGGGCACCTCCAGACCACCATTTCCTTCTTTCAATAAAGAACATGTGGAAATCAAAGAAATCTAACCTCTTCCAGATGCACGGGCCACTTTTAGCATCAATGATGACGAAAACAAACAACAGAGTTTTTTCAAAAATAGGTACAAACAAACACAGTTGCGAATAAGTACAGTGGGAACAATCAAATGAATCCGACTCTGCGCGTTCCGTTTGGCTCAATGGAACTGTACTAATGAAGAGACCAAAGTGCAAACCTATTGTTCTTCTCTTCAGATACTAAATACAAAGCACATTCCCAGTGTTTAGAGTATTTGTGAAGAGAACAAATGGCATGTTATAAATGTGATGATAACCGCTATCCTGAGTTAGCTGATTTAATTATTCATTTGACTTACGGGGGTTATTGTGCTAATAAAAGCAAGCCCAGTGGAAAGTGCAGATAAAAAAAAACAGGAAAAACAGAGCTGACCAGTTAGCATCCAAAAGAAAAATATTGGGGTTTATTGTATGACCTGAAGGGTCACTGCTTGAAAAATAAACATATTATTTCACTTCCAGGCATTGACCAACCATCTTGGTATTTCAATGCTCTGTTCTTAATTTAAAAGTAGAAGTGAAAATCATAAATAGATCAATCTCTTCAAGATTTCTCTTGTGGTACAACTTTTGAGACAAAATATTATACTTTCTGGTCTTGAAAAGCACAAGTTATGATCCCTAAAAGATTAAACAACAGTAGCAGAGAATGTCTTCTGTCCCAGAAAAATTCTGCATTTTTGTGCACCAGTGCCTTTCTTGAAGGATATTGCAGTGGAGAAAGCCCACTTGGTATCCAGGCCCACTACTGGAGCACAATGAAGGTGTATTTAATCAGTCTTTCCTGTGGTGTCTGCAGTCCTGGAGTATAAGATGCTGACCAAAGTTTCTGAAAAACAAAATGTTGCTCACGCTTCAAAGGCTACACTAAATGTGTACCTTGCATATATTATTCTGTATGCAAATTGTAAATGACAAGCTGCCAATCCTTTGGCAAAGAGACACCAGATCAGTTACTCAAGCTTACATACTGCCTTGCCCTGCATTAAAGTGCTTTTCCTCTGCCAAAGGCCTTCTCTACAATGTGACTACCATCAATTAAAAAGATTAAATTACATGCCCCACACACAGCACCAACCTTAACAGAGAGCATTGAGTGTGTGTCTTAAACATCCGCCACCTGGTGCACAGAAAAATGATCAAACGGAAATTGTTTAAATCTCACTATGTTTTTGTGTTCTAAAACCAGGAATAATATCCTTTGAAGCATTAACCTTTATTTTCAAGCACTTGTTAAAATGTTGATTATGGATGACTCTATCTTCTTCTAAATCCATGACATTTACTTTTCATTTCTTAAAATTCTTGAGGTGCACTATTTTATGCCATACACACTCTCCGTCAGCACACTGAATTTGCAATAGATTGCAAACTGCAGTATCAGTGGCACTGGAATAATTAAATATCTGACATTGATACAAGTTGGATGTATTTAACAAGTAAATGAACAGATAATCGAGGAGAAAGATTGTGCATGGCACAATAGCACAGGAAAAAGGACTTGTTCCTATGCTGTTAAACTCTAAGTCATTCTCAACTTAGGTAAGCATATGTTTTCCATGACTGTAAACCAAGTTATTTTTAAATTTTAGACATACATATAACAGGCCATTTCAGCCCATGAGCCGTGCCACCCAATTGCACCCAATTAACCTACAACCCCGGGTACATTTCGAATGGTGGGAGGAAACCAGAGCCCATAGGGAAGGAAACCCACACAGACATGGGAAGAGCATGGGATTTGGAACTCAGTCTCAATAGCTGGCTCCGTAACAGCATTACGCTAGCCGTTATGCTAATCATGTTGTTACTTTTATGGCTTTTACACCCAATGTCATTCAAATGAAAAGTATGCCAAGTACATTCTAACAAGTTGTTTTAGATTTGGATTTTTTTCAGTTTAATTTGAAGCATTCTAAAGTGCATTTGGTGCAGGTTGAGGAGAGGATGAATGTCTTGGAGAGTGGAAAACTTGGATTGGGTGGTGTTTATGGGGGGGGGGGTTGACGGTGGATAGACAATGGAAAGCATTCACAGATCTAATGGAAGAATTGCAGAAATCGTTTATACCGGTTTGGCAGAAAAATAAACCAAAAAAGGAGACACAACCGTGGATAACAAGGGAAATTAGAGACAGCATTAGGTCCAAAGAGAGAGCATATCAATTGGCCTAAAAAAGTACCAAATTCGAAGACTGGGAACAGTTCAAGATGCAGCAAAGGAGGTCAAAGGGATTAATCAAGAGGGCAAAAATAAATTACGAAAGTAAGCTTGTGGCAAATATAAAAACCAACTGCAAAAGCTTTTATAGATATGTCAAGAGGAAAAGATGGGTGAAATCCAGAGTAGGTCCCTTGCAGTCAGAATCAGGGGAATATATAATGGGGAATAAGGAAATGGCAGATCAATTAAATTCTTACTTTAGTTCTGTTTTCACAAGAGAGGATAGAAATAACCTCTCAAGGATGTTGGGAAACATAGAGACTAATGCAAGGGAGGAGCTGAAAGAAATCAGTATCTCTAAGGACATGGTCTTGGGGAAATTGAAGGGATTGAAGGGCCTGACAATCTACATCCTAGGGTACTTAAGGAAGTGGACATTCAGATAGCAGATGCTTTAAGAATTATTTTCCAGAACTCGATAGACTCATGATCAGTACCCATGGATTGGAGGGTAGCTAATGTTAACCCACTATTTAAAAAGGGGGGTAGAAAAAAAGCGGGGAATTATAGGCCAGTGAGCCTTACATCAGTAGTGGGCAAAATGATGGAATGCATTATTAAGGGTGTAATAGTGGAGCATATGACTAGCAGAGAAGGGATCGAACAGAGTCAACATGGATTTACAAAAGGTGAATCGTGCTTGAAAAATCTATTGGAATTCTTCGAGATGGTGATAGGTAAAATAGATGGAGGACAGCCAGTAGATGTGGTGTACCTGGACTTTCAAAGGCCTTTGATAAGGTCCCACATAAACGACTGGCATGCAAAATCAAGGCTCAAGGGATTGGGGGCAAGGTATTAATGTGGATTGAGAACTGGCTGGCAGATAGAAGACAGAGATTTGGGATAAACGGCTCATTTTCTGAGTGGCAGGCGGTGACCAGTGGGGTGCCACAGGGATCTGTACTGGGACCCCAGATGTTTACAATTTACATTAATGATCTAGATGAGGGGATTGGATGTAATATCTCCAAATTTGCAGATGACACTAAGCTAGGAGGGGGTCAGGAAGCTCCAGTGTGATTTGGATAAATTGGGGGACTGGGCAGATACATGGCAAATGCACTATAATGTGGATAAATGTGAGGTTATCCACTTTGGTAATACAAACTGGAGGGCAGATTACTATTTGAATGGCAATAGATTGGAAGATGGGGAAGTACAGAGAGACCTAGGGGTTCTTGTGCACCAGTCACTGAAGGCGAGCATGCAGGCACAGCAGGCGGTTAAAAAGGTAAATGGTATGTTGGCCTTCATATCAAGAGGGTTTGAGTATAGGAATAAGGATACCTTACTGCAGCTGTACAGAGCCTTGATGTGACCACATCTGGAGTATTGTGTGCAGTTTTGGTCACCTTATCTGAGGAAGGATGTTCTTGCAATGGAGGGAGTGCAAAGGCGATTCACCAGGCTGATACCTGGAATGGCAGGAATGACTTATGAGGAAAGATTGAGCAATTTGGGATAGTACTCACTGGATTTTAGAAAATTGAGAGGGGATCTCATAGAGACATATAAAATTCTGGAAGGACTGGACAGAATGGATGCAGAAGAGATGCTTCCAATGGTGGGGGAGTCCAGAACCCGGGGCCATGGTTTGAGGATAATAGGCAAACCGTTTAGGACCGAGATGAGGAGGAATTTCTTTACCCAGAGGGTGGTGAATCTGTGGAATTCATTGCCACAGAGGGCAGTAGAGGCAGGTTCATTGAATATATTTAAGAGGGAATTAGATATATTTCTTCAGTATAAGGAAATTAGGGGTTACGGAGAGAAGGCGGGGACGGGGTACTGAACTTTAAGATCAGCCATGATCTCATTGAATGGCGGAGCAGGCTCGAAGGGCCGAAGGACCTACACCTGCTCCTATCTTCTATGTTTTTAATCCTAGAAGATATCAGGGTGATTAGGATAAGTCTTGACTGTATTCACAGAATAAGTGTTGGTTGAGTGTTGGTTGGTGAGGTATTGACAAAGTCTCCCTGAAAGTCTTATCATGTGTTTGAGAGGACGTCTCCACACTTTAGCAGTAAGCGAACACAAAATAACGAGTATTCTTTCTAGCTGATGAAATCCACACAAGTTGTTTTGCTGCCAAACATCTGGTCAAATTGGAAAAGTATAAATGCTAGCTTTGCAATACTCTGAAGTCTCTAAGGAAATGCTAGCAGGTATTTTAAGTTATTTGTATATCAATTTATGGCATCCTTGGTACCTTTTGCTGAACATGAAAAAAATAAGCATATCAACTTGAGATTCTGCCAACTCTTTAATGGTTGATTGAACTTCAGAAACTAACACCCCCTCCCAACTGCTTCAAAAGGATGTTGCAGTGGAATAATGAAGAGCTGGTACTTAGTAATAATTTGTTAAAAGGGACTTGATGCCATTTCAGCCATGCAGATTTTGAAATGCAATACCTTCAAATTTGCACCCAGAGAAAATGTATAAGACAATAATTTTTAATTTATTGATAGAACACTGTAACAGGACCTTCCGATCCATGAGCCCACGATGCCCCAATACACCACATACCAATTAACCTACTAACCCTGTACATCTTTGGAATGTAGGAGGAAACCAGAGCAACTGGAGGAAACCCATGCAATCATGGGGAGAAGGTACAAACTCCATATAAACACCAGCAAATGCAAATCTGGGTGGCTGGTGCTATAATAGAATTGTGCTACCAGTATGCTAATCAATGCCATCAACTGTGACATTGTAGAATCAAAAAGAAGCAATTTTACTAACACAAATATACAGGAATAAACCTACCTCAACTGCGTGTGTTGGGTATTTATACTTGCCCAACATTTGGTCAGTCTGGTATCACCTTGCATTGAAATTTCCCTCTCTTAATTCAGCATGAAGGCACAACAGCGCAATTAATTTCTTGAAGTTCAATCAATTGACTACCTATTGAGTCCATTCATATGTCTGACATGTTTGCTAAACTGAGCCCACCCACAAAGTGGATGAACCACACCCAATCTTCTGTCTGGACACTCTCCAAACAGATGCCATTAACATTGACTTCTCCAGTTTCTGTTAGCCACCCCACCCACCCCATCTCCCTCTCTCTTTCCCTATCGTACTATATCTCTTTTTTTCCAGTTTCCCACCCCTACCCTCTCTATTCAGAGCTACCCTCTCCCCCTATCACCTCAGCTTTTTTTCTCTTCTACTCTCCCATCTACATGAATGAATGAATAACTTGAATTAATATGCCACAGTAGTTACTGACTTCATCAGGACTTGTGTGGATGTGTGTGGGCCCACCCACAAATACCGTGAGTACACCAACTAAAATCCGTGGCTAATTCAAAGGATTTGCAACTTGCTGAGGGCTAGGCCAATGGCGTTTAAGACTGGTGATCCAGATTTCTACAAGAAATACAGATATGACCTACAGGAGGCTATCTTAACAGGAAAGAGGCAATTCCGAGTGAAGCTAGAAAGAGAATCAGATACTCGCTAGCTGTGGCAGGGCTTGCAGTTCATTACATCATACAAGAATTTGGAAAGGAGAATTCAATGGTACTAATGAGAATCACTGCAGAAGCTGGTAACCCTGTGATATCTATCTCTGATGCCAACATCAGAACATCTTTCAAGAGGGTGACCCCTCGCAGGGTGTCAGGCCCTGATGGTGTTCCTGGCAGTGTACTGAACATCTGTGCCAATCAAGAAAGTGGAGTGTTCGTGGACATTTTCAGTCTCTCATTATTGTAGTTGGAGGTTCCTATCTTCTTCAAAAGGGCATCAATCATCCCAGTGCCCAAGAAGAGTTGAGTGAGCTTCCTCGATGACAATAATTCACCTAACCTCACAATCGCTCCACAGCAGATGCACTCTCACTGGCTCTCCACTCAGCCCTGGATCACCTGGAAAACAGCAATGTCAGACTACTTTTTAATCGATTATAGCTCAGATTTCAACACCAACAACTTCTCAGTACTGGTCAGCAAGCTTCAAGCTTCGGCATATCCATCTGCAACTGGATCCATGACTTCCTCATTGGAAGACCACAGTCAATGTGAATTGGTAAGAACGTCTCCTCCTCACTGACAATCAACACAGATGCACCTCAAGAATAAGTGCTTAGTCCACTGCTCTACTCCCTCTCCACCCATGCCTAGGCACAATTCAAATGTCATCTAAAAAATTTGCTCATGACACCACAGTCATTGGCAGAATCGCAGACAGTGATGAAGAAGTGTACAGGAGTGAGATAGATCAACTAGTTGAGTGATGTCACAACAACAACCTTGCACTCAAAATCAGCAAAACTAAGGAAATGATTGTGGACTTCAGGAAGGGGAAACCAGGAGATCACAAACCAGTCATTTTCAAAGTGTCAGCAGTGGAAATGGTTAAGAACTTCAAGCTATACTTCATTTGGAGTTTGAGGAGATCTGATATGTCACCAAAGACTCTTGCAAATTTTTACAGGTATACTGTGGAGACCATTCTGACTGGATGCATCACTGTCTGGTGTGTATAGGAAAAGTCTACAGAGAGTTGTGAACTTACCCAATGCCTTGGGCATCAGTCCTCACTCCATTAAGGAAATCTACAAGAGGCAGTGTCTCAAGAAAGTAGCCTCTATCATCAAGGACCCTCAGCACCTAGGCCATACCCTCTTCTCACTGTTACCATCAAGGAGGAGATACAGAACCCTGAAGATGAATGCCCAATGTTACAAAAATGACTTATTCCCTTCTGCCATCAGATTTCTGATTAGAAAATGAACCATAGACATTACCTCACTTTTTCTCTTCCTTTCACAAATTTATTTTTAAAAAAATGTAACATCGTAATTTTTGAACCAGTAATGTACAAAAATGCTGCCTCAAAACAACAAATTTCATGACACGTGTTGATGACTATAAATTCTGATTCTGATATCTTGCCTATTAACCTATGCTCCTCTCCCTACCCTTTAGTCCCTCCTTCCCCAACCTTTTTATTCAGGCACCTGCCTATTTTCTGCTCATACCTTGATGAAGGGCTCAGGCCAAAAACATTGGTTATATACCTCTCCTTCCTGTGGACCCTGGGTGACCTGCTGAGCTTCCCCACCACTTTTGTATATTGCACAAGAACCATCGCGTCAGCAGACTTTCCTGATTAACTCACTTGACTACTGAGTTTTGTGAATTTTATGAATCCCAGTAACCTGCTGTGCACTGAGACTTTGTTAAATAAGCCTCTCTCCTTCGCTGTTTGTGATAAATAATCATGTTTGTTGAATGGCTCACAACCAAAGAGCAATCAATGTGCTCTATCTATGCTTCAGCCAAGTCAAGTTTGTCATCTGATTGCCCAAGTACAATCTGACAAAAAAGTGTTTTCAGTGCAAAATATGCAGACACATGAGACATAACACACACACACACACACACACACACACACACACACACACACACACACACACACAAATAATATGTATGCAGGGAAAATATTCAAAGATACAAATAAATAAATAAATATTGTTTCGTGAATATGAGAGTCTTGGATGGTTAGTGTGAGCAGTTCCTTTGGGTAATCTGCATTCTCGCTGCCCGTGGGAAGGAGGTTGAATTCCATTTCGCAGCTCTCAACACAATGATAACATACAGATTAAAAAGAAATAAGCTCAGGATATTTGAATAAAAGATAGTTGCAATATTTGATTTTCAGAGAATATGACAATTAATTCAATAAACATTACATCTCTGGTAAATTGCTCTGGGAAGTTTGAGTTTATTTTGGTGAAATTTTAATTCCTCAGTAGCACAAAAATAACCACATCAGTTTAGAAGTTGAAAAGTGTTCACATATCTTGAGAACTTTTCTAATTCTCCTCATACACTCCAAGGAAAATGCTAATCAGATATTAGGTAATATAAGTAAAACAGCTAGCTTCCAGACTCTCCTCATAATTAAAAGTAAATCACGAAAATCTGTAGACACCTTGGGTGAAGTAAAAAATACTAAATGCTGGAGAAGCTCAACAGGTCAGACAATGTCCTTCATGTAGCAAAGGTAAAGATACATAACCTTGATGAAGGGATCAAGCCTAAAATGTTGATTATGCATTTCTACCTTTATTTTCTTTTCAGTATATTTTTATTGAGTTTACCATAATAAGCACAACATAAGAAATGGCAATTACATATTGAATCAATTGTATACAGGCAAATACATACCAAAGAGAGAGAGAGAAAAAAAACCAACTAATAGTTACTTGTAATAACTCCATCTAGTAGTAAACATAATGAATGTAACCATGTCAGACCCATTATAGGACTGTTAAATTAAAATAATAAGGATTAAAAAAAAACACCTATAAGACTAAAACTAATCTATCCCCCTCCCCCTAATCAAGGTTATGATTTTGGAAGAAAAATAAATTAATAATGATGTGGAATCACTTTGCTCTGTAAAGGACACTGTTTGACCTGCTGTGCTTCTCCAGCATTTTGTGTTTTTTTTCTCTTCCCTCTCATTTTATCCACATGAATACGGGCAGCACTCCACAGACTACAGAATTGATGCCCATCTTTTATCCAAATACACCCTGGATTTACCCTTTTTTAAGCATTCTCACTACAACTTAGATCCAACTTCACTCTCCTTCCTCCTTCTGGAACTATTTCTCAGGAGTTCGTATTTTGCCTCCCAAAATATTTTCACGCACAATCGACAGCTCTCAAATGCAACATTTTCATTGTGATTTTTTTAATTTAGCATAATTTCATGGCTGCATAATATCCCTAAATGCAGTCAATTACATTTTAGAAAGAAATACAGAAACAAATCTGCACAAGGCAGTAATGTTTTAAGATAGTCAATTTTCTGGTGATCTACATTCTGTAAGCTTTAAACTTATTGACTTTTTTCCTTCCTTCCGTGTTGAATCATAACATTTTAAACTTGAGCTCATGAAAAATCTTTCTCGTTCTATCTATCTATATCTATTATATAAGTATCTTGCATTCTGTATGTTACAGCACAGTAACATCATGACATCATTTTAACCTCAAATAAGCAATAAAGTAATTAACATGTATTTGATCAATACTTTTAACAGGAAGTCAAGCCACTGGAAATGTTGATTGCAAAATCACGTCTGATTTCATTGACCTGCATAGTTTTGACAATGGCTTCACTGTTCCTTGTGTTCGTTCAATGAAAGTTCAGTTTGTTTTTTAAAATAAAATAAATTTTGAATGAATTGAGACATTTATAAAGTTTTACTGCACAGCTCAGAACAAGTTGATGAAGGAAAAGCATTCATGTTGTCTACATGGACTTCATAGGACCTTTGTCAAGGTCCTGCATGAGAGGTTAGTCAAGAAGGTTCAGTCACTTGGTACTCATTGTGAGGAAGTAAATTGGATTAGATGTTGGGAGAAGCTGGAAAGAGGTAGTAGAGCAGTGGTTTTCAAACTGCCCTCAAACTCACATTCCACCTTAAGCATTCCCTATGCCGTAAGTGCTCTGTGATTAGAAAAAGATTGCCTAAAGTAGTATGTGAGAGGAAAGAAAAAGTTTGAAAACCACTGTTTTTAATTGTACCTAATTCACTCGTTATGTACACAGTTTCCTAACTCCATAGGAAATGGGCCAATGGCAATTTTTCCTCAAGCAAAATATTTCAGTAACAATTGGGTCTGGAGCAGTGATTTTCATCCTTCCCTTCCCACTCACATCCCACCTTAAGCAATCCCTTATAATCACAGAGCATTTAGGGCATAGGGATTACTTAACGTGGAATGTGAGATTAGGGGGCGGCAGTTTGAAAACCACTGTAGTAGAGCATTGCCTCTCTCACTGGAGGCCTGTGACTAGTGGTGCGTCTCAGGGATTGGTGCTGGATCCATTTTTGTTTGCCATCTATATCAATTATCTGGATGATAATGTTGTAAATTGGTGTGGTGATATGTAATTACACCACTAGGTCACCGGGGGTCATATAAAGCAGTCCAGAGCTACAGTCTAGCCTTCCAGGTTCGTCTTGCAGAGAGACAAGACCTCTTAGTGTACATATTAGTTTATTAAAGCTGTCTTATACTCGCACTGCTGGTGTGGTTATAGCCAGTACAATTGGATCAGCAAATTTGCAGATGACCCTAAGATTGGGGATGTTGTGGTCAGAAAGAAAGGATAAGATAGCTTGGAACAGGATCTGGGGCAGCTGGAAAAATGGGCTGCAAAATGGCAGATGGAGTTTAATACTGACAACTGTGGTGAGTTGCATTGTGGGACTTGCATGGTAAATGGTAGGGAACTGCTGAGTGCGGCAGAACAGATGGATCTGGGAATACAAATACATTAATTCCTTGAAAGTAGTGTCACAGACAGATAGGATTGTTTTGGCTCATTGGCCTTCATAAATCAAAATACTGAGCACAGCAGTTGAGTTGTTATGGAGAGGTTGTATAAGACATTAGCGAGGACAAATTTGGAGTATTGTGTATAGTTTTGGTCACCTACTTACAGAAAATATATCAATAAAATTGAAAGAGTGCACAGAAAATTTACAAGGATATTGCTGGGACTTGAAGAGCTGAGTTATAGGGAAACAGACTATAACAGTGGTTGTCGCCATTGGTGCTGTGTTAGTAAGGGATTATGCGAGTGGAAAGAAAAAGGATAAGAACCACTGGTCTATAGGTTACAACATTATTCCCTGGAGTGAAGGAGAATGAGGAGCGATTTGATAGAGGAATACAAAATTCTGAGGGACATAGATAGGGTAAATGCAAACAGGCTTTTTTTTTCACCAAGGTTGGGTAAAACAAGAATATTTAAGGGAAGCTTTTGGGGGAGTGGTGAGAATGTGGGAGAGCTGCCAGTGATGGAGGTGGATGCAGGTTTGATTTTGACATTTAAGAGAAGATTGGATAGGGTGCGGAGGGGAGGGGTATGGTCCGGATGTAGGTCAATGCAGCTAGGCAGAATAGTTTGACATGGACTAGATGCGCCAATGGGCCAGTTTCTGTGGTATAGTGTTCTCTGATTCAATTTACACATTGGATCAGTGATGTAATTTAGTCTATACACCAAGTTGCTCCCAAATACTCTCATTTCAAAAGACTATAAAACAATCATTAGGTAGATCAAAAAAAATCAAATTATTTATTTGAAGGCTACTTCACAGAGTTCAAATATTAAGTCCATCTATGGCCTGTTTATTCAAGTCTATTGGCATGTATTAACTCATGCTATGTGAATCTTTACAAACTTATGAACTTAAAACATCGGGGGGGGGGGGGGGGCGTGGCAAGATGGCATAGAAGAAAGACGTGTATTCCACCTTTCCCCAGCTGGATCACTAAATACCCGGTTTTTAAAAAGCATAAAAGTGCTTATTCATAATATTTATAGTTGCTTAAATAACAGTGATTTATGATGGCATCTAATGTGAAAAAATTTAAACCTCAACTTCAGAAAAAATTACCATACAAAAGTGTGGAAGAATTGAGACCTACTTGCATAGCTGAATCCATGGAGTCGTCATTGTGAGTCTCCATGCCTCAGAGGACTCCAGCCCGTTCGAGTTTGACTCCGGCGCCGATCCTGTCTCCGCAAGATAGCGCCAACACATTGGTGAGCTTG
Source organism: Narcine bancroftii (assembly GCF_036971445.1). Classification (NCBI taxonomy): domain Eukaryota; kingdom Metazoa; phylum Chordata; class Chondrichthyes; order Torpediniformes; family Narcinidae; genus Narcine; species Narcine bancroftii. Next base: position 35,714,660 of record NC_091472.1, read on the forward strand.
GTTGCTGCCAACCCGCGTTCACGTGAAGTCGTGCACGCGTGCGGCACGGCCAACAAGGGAACCCGCGACCTCGCTGGGCGGCCCAGTGGTGCGCAGGGTAGCGTTGGAGGACGCTCTTGCGCATCTAAAGGCTTTGCCTGTCCTGCGAGGGGCACCCCGGGTCTGAGAATTGCTGGATAAAGTATGGGCTGTGGGAGAGCCCGAACTCCGGCATCCCAAAGAGGTCGGGGTGCTAGTGTTGGGTGCCCAGACTCGCAGCCGTTCAGCCAAAGGACCTATGATGACTGAGGAAGAAGAGGAACTTACCTTATTGGAATTTGTTCAGGAGGAGGAGCTTGCAGTTAAAGGAGGTGGATCTCAAAAAGTGGAAGTGGAATCTGGAATGGATTCAGTGTTTACTGTTTTGGAAGGGATTGCTTTTCAAATCCATAATATGTAAAAACAAATATCAACTCAAGTGAATCAAGGATTTATGGAGATGAAAATAAAAATGAATACCTTGTGTGATGAAATGTCAACTGTGAAACAGGAAATAACTAGTTAAAAGTGATATTAATAGATGTATAAAATCAGTTGATACTGTGCAAGATAATTTTAAGAAAATTGAAACAGCCTTTTCTGAGTCTCAAAATCAGGTAGAATGTAATAGAGAAAAAATGGAAAAAGTGGAAGGTTCTTTTGTAGATTGGGAGATTCAAAAAAGAGATTTAATGAAGAAGATTGATTCGTTGGAAAATCAAAGCCGAAGGAATAATGTGAAAATAGTTGGTCTTCCAGAGGACATTGAAGGTGCTGACCCTATAAAAATTTTTAAGTACTGGATCCCAGAGGTGCTGGGTAAAGAGCTTTTTCCTGAAGGTTTGGAACTGGATAGGGCTCACAGAGCTCTGAGAAGAAAACCACTTCCAGGACAAACACCGAGAGCAGTCTTGGTTCATTGTTTAAAATATCAAGATAGAGAAATGATTTTACGTATGGCAGTACAGAAAGCATGGCTGAATCAGTGTCCATTAATGGTTCAAAATAACGGAGTGTTCTTTTATGCTGATTTGAGCTAAGAGTTATTAGAAGACGACAAGAATTTAATACGGCCAAAGATGTTTTGTGGCAAAAAGGCTACAAGTTTGTTTTTCGTTATCCTGCAATTTTGTAGGTTTTTATGGAAATTTTAAATATCAATTTTTTGAGAATGATCATGCTGCTTTGGGTTTTGCTAATTCTTTGCCAGATTGCAAAGAAATGGGTGTTCTCCTCCGTTGTCTCCTAAGAGGAGGGTAAATGGAAATGGAAATGGACAAGGGAATGGAAAGAATGGAAAATATGGAAAGAATAGAAAGAAAGAGGAGTTGACACAAAGTCTTCTTGATGTTGAAGATCTGGAGAGTCGTTGGGCTTGGCATCATTGGGCTGAATATATGGACTATATTCTATTGTGTTTGATTAAATAATAAATATGTATCTGGCTGGGGGAGGGGGGGGGGGGGGATGATACTGAAAACTTTGATAGTCATCTGCTGCTAGTGGGTATACCACACCCAGACTTTTAGGGTATTACTACCTTTGGGTATTTTTGTTTGTATTTTTCTGTTATTGTTTTAAATTTTTTTAGGGTTTTTTTGGGAAGAATTATAGAGGGAAGCATTATTTTACAGTGTGTGTGTGTGTATATATATATATATATATATTAGTTAAAAAAATGTCTAAATTGAATTTTGCAATTTTTAATGTTCAGGGATTAAATAATCCAATTAAGAGAAAGAGAATATTGGCTTATATTAAAAAAGTGAAAATTGATATTTTTTTTTACAAGAAACACATTTGACTGGAAAAGAACATTTGAAATTGAAAAGAAATTGGGTTGGTCATGTTTTTTCTTCTTTTAATTCTAAGGCAAGAGGAGTAATGATATTGATTCATAAAACATTACCCTTTGAATTGGAATCTTCAGAGGGGTATGCTGGCAGAGTATTAAGAGTGAACTGTAAAATATTTGCTGAATCTTGGACTTTGTTGAATCTTTATGCCCCTAATATAGATGATGAGTGGTTTATTTCAGAAGCTTTTCTATTGTTAACTCAAGATAATGAAAATGTTTTAGCTGGTGGTGATTTTAACTGTGTTTTGGACCCTTTATTGGATAGAAAACCAAAAAGTATAAGGAAATCAAAGATGGCAACACAAATTAATGCGTTAATAAAAGATTTAAATTTGGTGGATATCTGGAAAAAAGTTAATCCTACAGAGAAAGATTTTTCTTTTTATTCTTCACGACATGATTTGTTTTCTAGAATTGATTTATCTTTGGCATCAGCACATTTACAAGGTAGAGTATTAAGAGCTGAATATAAAAGTAGAGTTATATCAGATCATTCATTATTACTTTTTTCTTGTGAAAATTTGGAGGTAGTATGTCCATCATTTAGATGGAGGTTTAATGCAATGTTATTGCTCCATCCTCAACATTCATTGGAGCGACTTCATCCCTAACATCGAAGTACTCGAGATGGCAGAGGCCGACAGCATCGAATCCATGCTGTTGAAGATCCAACTGCACTGGGTAGGTCACGTCTCCAGAATGGAGGACCATCGCCTCCCCAAGATCGTGTTATATGGCGAGCTCTCCACTGGCCATCGTGTCAGAGGTGCACCAAAGAAGAGGTACAAGGACTGCCTAAAGAAATCTCTTGGTGCCTGCCACATTGACCACCGCCAGTGGGCTGATATCGCCTCAAACCGTGCATCTTGGCGCCTCACAGTTCGGCAGGCAGCAACCTCCTTTGAAGAAGACCGCAGAGCCCACCTCACTGACAAAAGACAAAGGAGGAAAAACCCAATACCCAACCCCAACCAACCAACCAATTTTCCCCTGCAACCGTGTCTGCCTGTCCCGCATTGGATTTGTCAGCCACAAATGAGCCTGCAGCTGACGTGGACATTTACCCCTCCATAAATCTTCGTCCGCGAAGCCAAGCCAAAGAAGAAGATTGAAAAAAACCAGAGTTTGTTACTTTTGTTAAAGAACATATCTCTTTATTTTTGACCGAGAACGTTAAGTCTGTGGATAGTCATTTTGTAATATGGGATGCTTTAAAAGCTTATTTGAGGGGACAGATTATTAGTTATTCTACGAAAGTTAAGAAACAATACATGGCAGAAAGTTTAGAGTTAGAAAATAAGATTGCTGAGTTTGAGAAAGATTTTCAGAAAGATGTAACAGAAGATAAAAAAAGTTGCATTAGCGAGGTTGAAATTACGTTATAATACTTTACAAACTTATCAGTTTGAGCACTTAATTAATTGATCTAAACAACGTTATTATGAGTTGGGGGAAAGAGCTCATAAGGTACTTGCTTGGCAATTGAAAGCTGAACAGATATCTTGGATTATTAATGCTGTTAAGAAGAATTCAAAAGTCACTTATAAACCTCAGGAAATAAATGACCAGTTTTATACATTTTATTTAAAATTATATACTGCTGAGGGGAAACAGGATAATGGTTCCATTGACTCTTACTTATTGAAATTAAAGTTACCGGTATTAGATGGAAATGAGGTTCAGGAATTGGAATCTTCATTTATGGATTTTGAAATTAAGGAAGCTATTCAGGAAATGCCTAAAAGTCCCCATGGGATGATGGATTCCCTGTGGAATTTCATAATTTTTTTTTTTATGATGATCTCTCTAATGTATTTGGAGAAGTGTTGAATCAAGTTACTGAAGATCAGAAATTACCAGAATCATGTTAAAGTGCTTTAATAACTGTCATTCCCAAAAAAGATAGAGATCCATTAAAAGTGTCTTCATATAGACCTATTTCTTTATTAAATGTAGATTATAAAATTATAGCGAAAGTATTACTTTAGAAAGTAACAGACTTGCTAAATATTTACCTAAATTGGTACATATTGATCAAACAGGTTTTATTAAGAATAGAAATACATCAGATAATATATTTCGATTAATTACTTTGGTCAATGCATATCGAAAGCAACCTAAGCATCCTATGGTGGTTCCATTAGATACAGAAAAAGCTTTTGATAGGGTTGAGTGGGATTTTTTATTTAAAGTGTTAAGAGAAATTTAAATTTGGCCCTTCTTTTATTGGTTGGGTTAAGGCTTTATATACGAACCCGATGGCTAGGGTGGTGACAAATGGACAGATTTCTTTACCATTTAAATGGATTTGTTCAACTCAACAGGCCCATTGTTACCATCCTTATTTGCATTGGTTATTGAACCGTTAGCTCAGGCTATTAGGCAAAATGAAGAAATTAGAGGTTAGGAATGAAGAATATAAAATTAACTTATTTGCGAACAATGTTGAAACAATTGCAAGAGTGTTTGCTGAAATTTGGAGAATTATCGGGATATAAAGTTAATTGGGATAAAAGTTAAATTTTACCAGTTGGAGTGGGAGATTATTCTGAATTTAAAACAATTATAAAATTAAGGTGGACAAGTAAAATTAAATATTTAGGTGTGTTTATGGATATGAATTATCAATCATTATATCAATTAAATTATGTACCTATATTAAGGCGGATTAAAGCAGATTTGATTAAGTGGAAAGATCTTCCATTAACTTTGACTGGTTGGGTTAATTGTATTAAAATGAATATTTTTCCTCAAATTCAATATTTATTTCAGTCACCACCTTGTTTACATTCTTAGGGCTTTTTTCAATATTTGAATAAAGCAGTGCGAGAGTTTTTATGGAAAGGTAAATTAGCTCGAGTGGCGTGGCATAGACTTACATGGAAGTATATATTGGGCGGACTACAATTACCACATTTTCAAAACTATTATGATGCGGACCAGTTGAAGTTTATTAGTAGATTGATGGATTTAGATCAGCCTCCCAGCTGGGCTAAAATGGAAATGACGTGTATATCTCGGGTTGAAATACATGAATTTATATTTTGTTGGAATTTGATTTTGTTACAGCAATATGATATGCCGATATTGAAACATTTGTTAAAGATTTGGATTAAAAAAAAGAGGGTGCTAGGGTCAAAAGATAAATTATCAATTTTAACTCCATTGTATAACAATCAGCTTATTCCTTTCTCAATGTTTAATAATCATTTAAAGATTTGGGATTCTAAAGGTATAAAGACAATACGATTGTTTTGTAGAGGGGCAATTTCTTTCTTTTAATCAACTGAGAGAAAGATTTGATATACCTGAAAATTCTTTGTTTGCATATTATCAACTTAGAGCTTTGATAAAAGATAATTATGGTAGAGAGATGATTTTACCTACTTTGTCGAGATTTGAATCTTTGATTTCCTCTATACTGAAAAATGGTTATATTTCATTTATGTATAATTTGTTACAAGATAGTATGGATAAGGCAGATTGGGAGAAATCTAAACTTAAATGGGAGAGTGATTTAGTATTTGTTTTCCCCAAAAATGATTGGGCAAATATGTGTCAGGACAATGAATTAAATTGACTAATGTAAGATATGGAATGGTTAATTATAATTTTTTACATCAATTATACTTGACCCCAGAAAAGTTAAACAAAAATATGGGTTTAGTAATTAGGATTCTTGGTTTAGATGTGGCTCATGTATTGGAACTTTTCTACATGCTGTTTGGACTTGTGTTAAAGTTCAATCATTTTGGCAAAGAATTAAAGTAGTTTTGGAGGAATTATATATTTTTATATTACCGTTAGATTCAACGATTTTTTTTGTTGGGAAATTTGTATTTGTTAAGGGGAATGGGATTGGATAAAATTCAATTTTTTTTGTATGTTTGGTGTTATCAGTAGCGTATAAATGTGTTGCTAGTACTTGGAAAGATGATACTGAGATTAATATATCACGTTGGGATAATGAATTGAAAGCATGTATTGTTATGGAAAAAATTACTTATAATTTACATGATAATTATTTTTCTTTTGTTAGTAAGTGGTTTCCGTATTTGAAATATATACATTTAGATATACTTTGAAATGTAATTAACATTTATAATATTTTTTATATATATATATTTTTTGCTCCCCTTAAGGGAGTTGGCTGTAGGGGTGGGTTAATGCAAAATCTTCTTTGATTTTTTTTCTATATTGTATCTTATGTTTTTGCTATCTTTTAAATAAAGTTTTAAAAAAATCTTAAAAGATCAGCTAATTTATTGACAATAATGAAATGGAAGTGAGCTAGACAAGTAAAACGACTTAACAACATTTTGACAGGACCAGGGAAATGTGGCTGCTGTCTCCAATTAGCAGAAAATTAGCAGCAGTTTTCCTCTGTCTCTTTCCAAGTTTTACCTATTGATGATCACACAGCTAAATATCAAGGTTTTCAGACAAAGCAATTCCAGACAAAAGGACTTAAATCGGAATAAATTTGAAATGGCAATTCCGGAGGAAGCTAAAAACAGAGACATACACACCAGCTATGGCAGTGAACGCAGGCCATTACAGCCTACAAAGCGAGGGCAAACACTAAGATGGCTGTGATGCTTCACTACCCAATGATCTGAACACCTTCTATGTCCACTTTGAGAACAACAACCTATTAGAATCCCTGAAAAGGTGGAAGACCCTCTGATATCTGTCTCTGAAGGTGATGTCACAACATCATTCATGAGGATGAAGCCTCACAAGGCAACAGGACCTGATGGCGTTCCTGTCAGGGTACTGAAAATCTGTGCCAACCGACTAGCTAGAGTGTTCATGGACATTTTCAATTTCTCATTACTGTAGTCAGAGGTTCCCACCTGTTTCAAAAGGGCATCAATCATCCTGGTACCCCAGAAGAGTAGTGTGAGCTACCTCAATGACTACCGCCCAGTAGCACTAACTTATACTGTGATGAAATGCTTTGAGAGGCTGGTTGTGGCCAAAATTAACATGTACCTAAGCAAGGATCGGGATACACTGCAATTCACCTATCATCACAATGGCTCCACTGCAGATGCAATATTGCTGGCTCTTCACTCAGCTCTGGATCACCTCAAAAACAGCAATTCATACATATGGCTGGTCTTCATTGAGTACAGCTCGGCCATTATTCCCTTAGTCTGGTCAAGAAGCTACAAACTCTAGGCCCCTGTACCCACCTCTGCAACTAGATCCTTGACTTTCTCCTTGGAAGACCACAGTCAGTACGAATTGGAAACAATTGAATACTATTTGGATGGGGTGAAAATTCAGACCTCAGATGTGCAAAGGGACCTGGGTATCCTTGTGCAAGGAAACCTAAAAGTTAATGACCAGGTGAAATTGGTGGTGAAGAAAACAAATGCTATGTTGGTATTCATTTCAAGAGGAATAGTGTACAAGAATAAAGAGGTGTTGATGAGACTCTATGGGGCACTGGTGAGACCTCATTTCGAGTACTGTGTGCAGTTTTGGGCCCCCTATCTTAGAAAGAATGTGATGTTGTTCGAGAGGGTGCAGAGGAGATTTAGTAGGATGATTCCAGGAATGCAAAGGCTGATGTACGAGGAGCGTTTGGCAGCTCTTGGGTTGTATTCATTGGAGTATAGGAGAATGAGAGGAGATCTCATAGAGGCATTTCGTATTTTGAAAGGTTTAGATAGGGTGGATGGATGGGTGAATCGAGGACAAAGGGTCATAGTCTGAAAATTAGAGGTTATCCATATAAAACAGAGATTAGGAAGAACTTTAGCCAGAGAGTCATGGATCTGTGGAACTCGCTGCCGCATACATCAGTGGAGGCCAGATCACTGGGAGTATTTAAACAAGAAATAGACAACTATCTCATTAGTGAGGGCATCAAGGGATATGGGGAAAAGGCCGGAAATTGGAACTAGTGTAGAGTAACTTAATGTAGATTTACGGAACAGACTTGATGGGCCTAGTGGCCTGGTTCTGTCCTTTGCCTTGTGATGTTGTGAATGTCTCCTCCTCACTGATTATCAATACAACCGCACCCCAAGGATGTGTGCTTAACCCACTGCTCTACTCATTATACACCCAGGTAAAATTCCAATGCTATCTCCAAGTTTGCTGATGACACCACAGTTGTCGGCAGAATCACAATACAGGAGGGAGGTAAAACATAGAACAATACAGCACAATACAGGCCCTTCAGCCCTCGATGTTGTGCCGACTCACATATTCATTTCTTAAAAAAAACTAAACCCTCCCTATCCCATAATCCTCAATTTTTCTTTCATCTATATGTCTGTCTAAGACACTCTTAAATGCCCCCAATGTTTCAGCTTCCACCACCATCCCCAGCAATGCATTCCAGGCATCCACAGCTCCGTGTACAAAAAACCTACCCCTAATGTCTCCCCTAAACTTCACTCCCTTCACTTTGTACATATGTCCATTATAATTTTCTCCATCAACTGTACCTCACCCCATAGAAATTACACCAATATAAACCTGAATTATTAGACAAGTGTTTTAGATGTGTTTACTGACCCTGCTCTAGGAAACAGGTGCTGGCTGTCCATCTTATCTATGCCTCTCATAATATTGTAGACCTCTATCATGTCTCCTCTCATCCTTCTATGCTCCAAAGTGAAAAGTCCCAGGTCTGTTATCCTTGCCTCATAAAACTTGTTTCCCAATCCAGGCATAATTCTCTGCAATCTTTCCATAGCTTCCACATTCTTCCTATAATGAGGTGACCAGAACAGAGCACAATACTCTCTGTGGTCTTTTTTTAATTCTAAGTGTGGTCTTATCAAAGATTTGTAGAGTTGTAACATGACCTGTCTACTCCTGAATTCCATCCCCCTATTAATAAAGCCCAGCATCCCATAGGCCTTCTTAACTATTCTATTAACCTGATCAGAGACCTTGAAGAATGTATGGATTTGCGCCCCAAGGTCCCTCTTTTCATCCATGCTTTTAAGTAACTGACCATTGACCCATACTCAGCCTTCTGGTTTGTCTTTCCAAAATGCTTCACCTCACTTATCTCGATTGAAATCCATCTGCAACTTTTCTACCCAATTCTGCATCCTGTTTATATCCTCTTGTAACCTTCAACAACCTTCATCTCCATCCACAATGCTTCCAACCTTCATGACATCAGCAAACTTATTGACTCATCCACCCGCCTCTTCATCCAGGTCATTTATAAAAATCACGAAGAACAAGTATGTTGGCTACTATCAATGCCAGGTATAGAATGGTCCTTTATAATTTTCTCCATCAACTGTACCTCACCCCACAGAAATTACACCAATATAAACCTGAATTATCAGTCAAGTGTTTTAGATGTGGTATGGTTTTCCTGGCTCTGCACGAAGGTGAAATCCTTCTGGAATGACTTTGTGACACCACAAGCAAGATTATGGGAGTCACCTTCCCAGTAGACCCAGAGCTTTGTCTTCTGGGGAATTTTAGCACGGTTGGTAGATCACTGAAACTGCCTTATGTGGGCCAGGAAGTACAGCAGTAACATGGAAGTCTGACTCCCATCTATTCATGGGTCTTCAGAGATGAATAGCTGCATCCACTTGAAAAGGTCATATAACACCTTCCTAAAAATCTGGCAGCCTTACTTAGAGCACATAGGTACCTCACTGGCACCAATATAGGGTTATTTTTGCTGCTGGATAGACAGTAGACCTCTGTAAAGATTTTAACACTGTGGTATTATCATGTCTCCATAGTTTTACTGTACACACAGCAATGGGATGCTTTTTTTGTGTTTCTTATTCTTCGTTCTTTTCATATAGAGGGGATGGGGAGGGAGAGGTTCTCTTGATGATCTGTATTTGGTATGATTGTTATATTTAAAATAATAAATAAAATATTTTTTAAAAAATCGCAAAGAGCAGGGGTCACCTACATCTAGACAGAACACTTTCCTTCCACTACTACTCACTGCTTTCTTCCAACAAGCCAATTATTATTTATTCATACAACTAATTTTCCACTGATCCAGTGTCTCTTGACTTTTTGGATGCGTCTCTCGTGGGGGACCTTGTCAAATGTCTTGCAAAATTCATGTAGACCACACCTACCGCCCTTCCCTCATCAACTTCTTTTGTTACTTGTTCAAAAAATTCAATTAGACTTGTGAGGCACGACCTTCCCTTCACGAAGCCTTGCTGACTGTCCTTAAGTAGACTGTACTTCTCCAAATGCTCATAGATCCTATCCTTAAGAATCCTCTCCATTAATTTACACACTGCTGACATAACACTCTCCGGTCTATAATTCCCAGGATTCTCCCTATTACCTTTTTTAAACAAGGGGACCTCATTTGCCATTCTCCAATCCTCTGGGACCTCCCTTGCAGCTAAAGAGAATTCAAAGATCATGGCTACTGCCCCAGCTTCTCTCACTTCTCAGAGCAGCCTGGGATATATCGATTCTGGCCCCGATACTTCCTCTTCCTTAATCTCCACATTGTCCAGTACACAAACCTGTTCTACTTTGACCTCACCATGATCAAGGTCCTTTTATCTTGTGAATACTGATGCAAAGTATTCATTTAGGACCTCCACAACCTCCTCCGCTTCCACATGTTACCTCCCTTATCCTTTAGCGGCCCCACCTTCATTTCCGTCATCTTCCTTTTCTTCACATACGCATAGAACACCCTGGAGTTCTCCTTAATTCTACATGCCAAGGCCTTCTCATGCCCCCTTCGAGCTCTCCTAAGTCCTTTCTTAATCTCCTTCCTGGCTATCCAGAAGCCATTCCTGTTTCCTGCTTCCTATATCTAACACATGCTTCCTTCTTCCTTTTGACTAGTTTCCTTTCCCTATCTTTTCCTTGTCCCAATGGGTCAAACCTTTCTTGAACCCTGCTCAATTGGTCCCTAAACTTCCTCCACATTACCTCTGTGCACTCACCCTTAAACATCTGTTTCCAATTTATTCTTGCTAATTTCTGCCTTATCCCTTCATTATTATCCTGTTAAATACTTTCCCAATTTGAATGCTTATATCTTTTTCCATAACTATGTTGAAGCTAAGGGAGTTATAGTCACTCTCACCAAAATGCTGCCCCACTGAGAGCTCCACCACCTGACCAGGTTCATTCCCCAGTACCAGATCCAGTATGGCCTCTCCTCTAGTCAGCCAGTCCACATACTGTGTCAGGAATCCATGTACACACCTGACAAATTCAGCCCCATCTATCCCTCTTGCAGGCAGAATGGGCCAATCAATATTAGGGAAGTTGAAATCACCCATAACTACAACCCTGTATTTCCCACACCATTCCAAAATCTGCCTGCTTATCTGCTCCTTAGTGTCCTGAGGGCTATTTGGAGGCTTATGGACTACTCCCAGCACAGTGATAGCTCCCTTCCTGTTTCTGACTTCCATCCATACTGACTCAGTGGACACTCCAACTGCAGCGCCCTCCCTTTCTATAGCTGAGATACCATCCCTGACCAGTAATGCTACTCCCCCCCTTTTCTACCTCCCATTCTATTCTTTTTAAAACACCTCAACCCAGGTACCTGCATCTGCCAATCTTGACCTTCCTCCAGCCAAGTTTCAGTAATGGCCACAACATCATAGTTCCACATACTGATCTAAGTTCATCTCCTTTATTCCTAATACTCCTAGCGTGGAATTGACACATTCCAAACCTTCTAACTGGCTACCTTTATGTTTTGACCCCTGGCTGTCCTTCCTCACCAATTCATGGTGCTTTTGTCTTTCTACTCTAATCTCTGCCCTCACATTCTGATTCTTACCCCCCCCCCCCCCCCTTTCAAACTAGTTTAAACTCACCCCAAATGCTCTAACAAACCTGTCTGTCAGGATATTGGTCCCCCTCCAGTTTAGGTGCAGCCCGTCCTTTTTTTAAAAGAGATCAGACCTTCCCCAGAAAAGATCCCACTAATTCAGAAGTGTGACTCCCTGTCCCCTGCATCAACTCTTCAGCCATGCATTCATCTCCCACAACTTTCTGTTCCTACCCTCTCACTGGCAGCCCTGAGATTGCCACCCCTGAGGTCCTGTCTTTTAACTTCATTCCTAACACCCTTTATTCCCTCTTCAGGTCCTCATTCCTACTCCTATCCATGTCAGATAAATCAGCTTGTTGAATGGTGTAATGACAACAACCTTGTGCTCAATGTTAGCAAAACCAAGGAGATAACTGTGGAATTCAGAAAGCAGTCAGGAGAACACTACCCAGTCCTCATCGAGGGGTCAGTAGAGGAGAAGGTTAAGAACTTCAAATTCCTGGCTGTCAACATCTTTGATAATCTGTCCTGGAGCCCCCGCTACCCAGGCCACGCTCTCTTCACTCTGCTACCATCAGGAGAAATGTATAGTGGCCTAAAGACGAGCAAAAGGACAGCTTCTTCCCTGCTGCCATCAGATTCCTGAATAATAATTGAAACAAAGATACTGCCTTTTTTTTGTCCATTACTATTTCTATTTTTTTAAATTATTTATAGTAATGTTGTAAAATATTATAATATGAATGTTTACATTGTGATGCTTCCACAAAAGACCACATTTCATGACTTGTTCATGACAATAAATTCTGATTCTGATGTCTGGAAATGAGTCAAGGTACTAATATTTACTTTGAGGGAAGCAATATGATTTATCTTAATACCACAAATCATGATGTAATAAAATTTTAAATCAGAACAAGCCAGAAATATATATCCAGGTCACTCAAAGGCTGAAGCACATTATTAATTTAAAGTTCTTATGCAAGAAGATGGGTCCTATAAAAAATATCCTCAACTTACCAATTCTTCCCAGACCCTGACAGACTTGTGATTTTGTGTCTTTTCTTTCAAGTAGTTTTCCAGCCTATATAGTTGACTGCTCTGCCAGCTGTGTTCAATGGTGTGCACATTTTAACCTATAATTTTAGAAATTATTTGAAGGTTTGTCTTCAATGAGTGTCCAATAATGATCTCCACCTCTAACCCTTGACAATGAAGTATGACAGAGCTGACACCAAGAGAAAAAGTGCAAGAGTGGGCCAGTAAGTAAAAACATCCTTCACGTTGCTGAAAAAAGGTCTTGGGCAGCACAAAAGCCTAGGATGGCACAGTTAGTGTAGCAGTTAAGCACTACACTGTTACAGCGCCAGTGATTGGGGTTCCAATCTGGCACTGTCTGTAAGGAGTTTGTACTGCATGTACAAACCCTGTGTCTGCATGGGTTTCATCCGAGCACTCTGGTTTCCTCCTACCCTTCAAAATGTACTGGTGTTGCAGGTTAATTGGGTGTAATTAGGTGGCACGGACTTGAGGGCCAAAAGGGCTTGTTACTGTGCAGTATGTCTAAATTTAATTTATTTTAAAAATTCAATTTGAAAAAGACAGGTCTGCTAAAATATCCTGTTAAAATTCCCAGGCAGTTCCAGGATAAAGTCGTAAATCATAGCCCAAATTTCGGATGTTGAGAAACTTGTGGTGGTCATTTTGCTCTGCTGTGGCACAGGATGTAGAGACTTGGGCTCACAACTTATTAAATTTTAAATTTTAGACATACAGCATGGTAACAAGCCATTACGGCCCACAAGTCCATGCTTCCCAATTAACCTACACCCCCTGGTACATTTTGAACGATGGGAGGGAAAACCCACGCATTAAAAATTGCAATTCAGGTTTTATGACAATTTATGCAGAATATGAAATTTAAAATGTAGTGGTGATTTGCAGAAAAATTTTATCAAGGCTGGAATATTATATGGACTTGGGGGCTTTCTATAATTGTGAGGATATCAGACACCAGCAAATGTGGTGCCTAGATTTTCTGACATGCAGTTTGAATTAAGGAACATGAAGAAAAAATGTTTCCATTGAAACAGAATAACACCAGAATTCTTTAGATCAGGAAGATTGAAGGAAATGTTTAGTAAGGGGTTCACTACTTTGATCAAAGTAGGTCAGGTCCATTGGTTATGGCAACCCTAGATAAATGCAAGAGTAAATGCAGGAGATTTAGATCAGACAGCTGAAAAAAAAATGACAAGAGTGTTTTAAAACCAAAGAATCCAATAACAGATCTAGCAAAGGAAGATAATTTATCAACATTTAATACTATGTTAAATATATGGTTAAAGGAAACTGAAGTTTTAAGAGGATTCGTTGGGCTCAGGAGATTGTGACCATAAGCCATCAATCAAGTGATTGGGCTGGACACCTGCCTTCCATAAGTGGCCACATATGTAAAAAAAAATCATCCTCACTCCCTCCCGATTAAAATTGTGGTTTGACCTCCTTCCATTCCAATCCATTAAATGATATGGTAAACTCTATTAACTTTTCAATAAATACTCTTATTCGAGAATAGATTTCTTTTTAACATCAGCACAGTTACAGGGAAGAGTTAGTAAGGTTGAATATAAAGCTAGGATAATATCTGATCATTCTCCATTTTAATAACATGTTTAATTCTTGAGGAAATATAGATATTAAACCTCCAAATAGATGGAGGTGTGGTGACACATTTGAACAGGTTTTTCTAGAGCAGCTGCCTGACGATATTCAGCCTGCTGCTGGTTGATGCAGATTTTAGCGACCCCAGAAAAGTCACAGCCAAAGCAGACATCCTCTGGCACACTAAACTAGAAAACGAGTCGCCATCAGTCAGCTGACCAAAACTCAGACTGAGACGAGCCTTGCTCGTCCTGAGACCAACAACGGCACCAGAAACCTACCGAGGGAAAAGACAGCAAATGGTGTTTCTACCATCCAAGATGGGGAGCAGACGCCTGCAAATGCCAACAACCCTGTTCATTTCCGGGAAACGCCACACCCAGCTGCCACTGATGGCTTCGGCAGCTGGCCAACTAGACTGTCTACTTTACATTTACGATAAGATCTCGGGCCGCAGGTTTCTCATTGACACAGGCACAGAAATCAGCGTCATTCTGCCAATGGCACTCGAAACCTGTACAAGACAGAGCGGTTCCACCCTGCGAGCTGCAAACAACAGTTCTATAAGGACCTTTGGAAAGCGATGGGTAGCTGTTCGGTTATGAAGCGAGCCATTCAACTGGGTTTTCACACTCGCATTAGTGGAAAAGATTTCTTGAGGGCACAGAGCCTGCTGGTTGACCTCAAAGCCAAAAGTCTGGTCCACACCGAGACTTTCCAAACATTCCATCGTGGAGAGGCCGGAATGCCAGCCCCTCAACTTGCCTCAGTCGTGTCTCCCAACGACAAATCCAGCCGCATCCTGGCTGAGTTCCTGTCCATCCTCAGGCCACAATTCACCTCTACCATGCCAAAGTATGGGGTGCAACACTATATAATCACCCAGGGGCCATTCCTTCATGTACGTGCCCGACGGTTGCCACCAGATAAACTGCAACTGGTGAAAGAAGAATTTAAGCTCATGGAGGAATAGAGCATCATACTCAAATCTGATAGCTCCTGGGCCTCACCTTTACACATGGTCCCGAAGGCCACCGGTGGCTGGGGTCCATGTGGGAACTAAATACACCTGAACGACGTCACCAGTCCGGACTGCTACCCTGCTCCCCACATCCAGGATTTTGCCGCCAAACTACACATCTTCTCCAAGGTCAACCTGGTACGTAGTTACCATTAGATCCCCATATACCCCGACAACATCCAGAAGATGGCCTTAATTACCCCTTTTGGCCTCTTCGAATTCCTGCACATGCCGTTCGGCGTCAAGAACGCGGCACAAATGTTCCAGTGCCTCATGGACACAGTTACAGAGACATGGACTTTCCTGCTCATCTATCTCAGTGGTTCTCAACCTTTTTCTTTCCATTCACACACCACTTTAAGTAATCCCTACGCTATCACTGCTCAGTGATTATAATGGATTGTTTAAGGTAGTATATGAATGGGAAGGGAAAGCTGAGAACCATTGCAATGATCCAATTGTTAGTGAAATATTTTGCTTGAGAAAAACTGTCATCAGTCCATTTCCTTTGGAGTTATGAAACCATGCACAAAATGAGTCAATTAGGTACGATTAAAACAGAGGTTTGCAAACTTTTTAATTTCCATCCACATACCACCTTAAGCAATCCTTTTCTAATCACAGAGCACCTATGGTGGTATGTGAGTGGAAAGAAAAAGGTTTAGAACCACTGATTTATTTGGATGACATCTTCATCGCAAGCAGAGATCACCTGGAGCACATTTCCCACTTATATCAGCTCTACATCCACCTCAGCAAGTTTAGCCTCACCATCAACCCTGCCAAGTGCCAGTTTGGGTTGGAGGCCATCGACTTCCTGGGCCATGGGATCACAGGGGACAGCAACACCCCTACCAAACAAAGTGGAGGCCATTCGCCAGTTCAGCAAACTTACCACGGTAAAAGGTCTGCAGTAATCCGTAGGGATGGTTAACTTTTACAACCGTTTCATCCCAGCGGCCACCAGCATTATTTTCCCACTATTCACCATGACGGCTGTAACGAAGAAAGACTTGGCATTGAACGATGAAGCCGCAGCAGCTTTCCAACAGACTAAGGAGTCTCTAGCCAACGCCTCCATGCTCGTACACCCATGAACGTATGTCCCTACCGCCCTGTCGACACATCGAGTACTGCCACTGGGGGAGTGCTAGAGCAGCTCGTGGACGGCAACTGGAGACCTCTGGTGTTTTTCAGCAGATACGCACGACCACCAGAGCGGAAGTACAGTGCTTTCAACAGGGAGCTGCTAGCTCACCATACGACATTTTCAATACTTCCTGGAAGGGAGGCCATTCACGGATTTTACGGACCATAAACTTTTAACTTTTGCGTTTTTGAAAGTTTCAGAGCCCTGGTCAGCCCAACTTCAGCGTCATCTTTCCTACATCCCTGAGTTCACAATGACCATCCGAGACCTCTTGGGGAGAGACAATGTATTGGCAGATGCCCTGTCGAGGCCCACACTTCAGACATTGTCACATGGTGTCGATTACTTGGAGCTGGCAAAGGCCCAACTGGTGGATGCCAAGACCCGCAGCTTCCACACCACTATCACTGGCTTACAGCTGCAGGACATACCACTTGGCCAAAACGACAGGACACTGCTCTGCGACATGTCCTCAGGCCACCCCAACCATGTTGTTCCAGCACCTTGGAGAAAGAGGGCATTTGACTCAGTTCACAGTTTCACAGCCCTCAATTAGAACCACAGTCCGCATGGTTTCGTCTTGTTTTGTGCGGAAACAGG
This sequence comes from Narcine bancroftii, assembly GCF_036971445.1. Classification (NCBI taxonomy): domain Eukaryota; kingdom Metazoa; phylum Chordata; class Chondrichthyes; order Torpediniformes; family Narcinidae; genus Narcine; species Narcine bancroftii. Next base: position 35,731,746 of record NC_091472.1, read on the forward strand.
TCCGCTGACCATTCACTAATGGGCACGCAGTGTCAAACCGCCAAGGTCCACAGGCACATCAAAGCCACCCTCCAACAGTTTGAAACGCCGACCCGCAGGTTCGCCAATATACACGTCGACATCATAGGGCCCCTGCCAGTATTGTGCAGCTACCGGTACCTCCTTACCATAATAGATCTCTTCATCAGGTGGCCTGAGGCTGTCCCAATCACCGAAACCATACTGACTCCTGTGCCAGGGTCCTACTGTCTACATGAGAATCCCATTTTGGCATCCCACCACATATAACCACAGACCAGGAAGCCCAGTTCACTTCTGCCCTTTATTCTGAATTAGCCAGTTTCCTTGGCACGTACCATACCACCATCTACCACCCCCAATCCAATGGCCTCAAGTTAGTGCTCATGGCCAAGCTGACGAGCCCCAACTGGGTTGATGAGCTCCACTGGGTCCTTCTCAGAATCCACACAGCCCTGTAATGGAAGATTTAAACCGTGTTTCTTACTTTTGCAGTCTTTGCTTCTGCAAGGCTGAGAACCTGCTTGTTTTTTAGAATCAGCAGACATAATCTAATTTACACCATGAGGCCCAGGATGATTTAGTAGACACACCTAAATTCCACCATGGGGCCCAGGATGCAGTTGAATCAGAAGACATGATCTAATTTACACTATGAGGCCCAGGGATGCATATGAATCAGTAGACATTATCCAACTTCCACCATGAGGACCCATAGTGCAGTTTTCTTTTGTTGGTCGCAGACTGTCAGGAGACCTTGAAGATAATTAAATCATTTGTTCAAAGAGATAAGATCTGAATAAACAACTTTTGGGTAATATAAGCCATGGTCCCACCGCTGAAGTTTGAGACTCCAAGAGGTGGCAACATCTCTCAGCAAGAAGAAGAACTTCAAGAGCCCAGCTAACGTCCCGGTCGAGGGAGGTAGAGAAGCTGCTACCGGCGCCCCGACAACCTACTACAAGTGTGCAGTCATCGCCTCGCTTTGGCAGTTGGGACCAGTCCAGGCGTTGATAAGTATAATTGGGAAGGGCTTGCACATTGTAGTGTGAATTCAGCTTTTGATTTAGTAATAGAGCCTTGTATAAACTGAACTGCTCTCGGTGTGTGTGTGTGTCTATTTTCTTTCGGTAGCTCAAACACTGTGACCAATCTAAAATGAACAAAATGAGAGGTATAAGTTTACCCAAGACCTACAGGTTTACCCAAGTTTACCCAAGACCCCAAAGGAAGACCTACAGGCGTCATCAGCTGAAACGGTTTACGGCATGCCCCAGACAGTCCATGGTGAATTTCTGCTGATAACCTGTGACCAGGAGCCAGAAAACACCGCAGGGCTACAGCGACTCCGTGAAAAACTAGGTAACCTCACACCACCAATCTACCGTGGACAAACTCCCACCTCCATCCCTAAAGACTTAAAAAATTGTGAGTTTGTGTTCATCCGTTGGGGCGTGCACCGTTCACCCCTCCAACAACTGTACGAGGACCCTTACAAAGTGACAACTTTCACTCTGAACATTGAGGGCAAGGAGGTAGACCTCCTAAACAAAAGACTGTACAAACTTTGAGCAAGGCATACACTAGTGCCGGTTCTGGGGTGGGTGGGGGGGGCAAGGGTTGTGTGGCGACTCACATATTTGATGGCCAGGAGGACTGACTCCATGTGTTACGTGTACGCCATTGACGCAGCTGCATCAAAGATGCCATCGCACGGCTTTCTTTTCCAGTAGTAGCTCGAGGCCCACATGCGCGCAGTAGCACGCTTATGTCACAATGACGTAGTTTCCGGCATGCAGGAGCGGGAGCTTTGAATGCCTTAAAAGTGGCAGTACTCATGTCAAAATAAAGCTCGAGTTCCAATGAGTCCACCGACTGCTGTCCTTGTTCTTTCATTCAGTTAGCACACTCACTACGAGGTTTAATACTGTGTTATTGAATAGATCAGATTTTTGTGAGTTTATGAGAGAACAAATTCAATTATATTTATAAATGAATTTTAATTCGGTAGACAATAAAGATATTATTTAGGATGCATTAATATTGTATTTAAGAGGACAAGTAAGTTACTTCGGCTAAGATTAAAAAAAGAATATATGAAAGAGATAGATCAATTAGAACAAGATATAGCTAAATTGAAAAAGAGGTACAAAATAATTTTTCTGAAGAAAAAAAACAATTAATTAATAAAAAACTCCAATACAATACAATTCAAACATGTAGAACTGAAAAGTTAATTCAAAGAATAAAACAGAGATGTTATGAATTAGGAGAAAGGGCTCATAAATTTTTAGCATGGCAGTTGAAAGCAGAACAGACATCCAAAATGATTAATGCAGTTTAAAAAAAAATTGGGGTTTATTACAAAATAAATTTGGTATTTAAGGAATTTTATTCCAAACTTTATCAAATGGAATCAGTACAAGATGAAAATAAGATTAATAATTTTTTTTATTTCAAAGAGCTTTACCTAGTTTAAGTGATCAGGGACAAAAAATTTGAATTTAGTGTTTACTGTAAGGGAAGTTAGTGATGTAATTCATGACAGAATAATAAATCACTAGGAAAAGATGGATTCCCTGTAGTTTTATAAGAAATTTAAGGATATGTTATTACCTCCATTTATGGAAGTGTTAAATCAAGCTATGAAGATACATTTTCTACTGGAATCCTTTTCAACTATAATTTTTACAGTAATTCCAAAGAGAGATTTATTGAAACCAACATCTTTATTGAATGTTGATTATCAGATAGTATCTAAAACGTTAGGAAATAAATTGGCGAAGTATTTATCAAAGCTAATACATATGGATCAAGCTCAATTTGTTAAGGATCAGAAATCTGAAAATAGTGTAGCAAGGTTGATTAGCTTAATACATTTAGTTCAAAAGAGGGGAGAACAATGTGTAGCTGTGGCTTTGAACGCTGAAAAGGTATTTGATAGGTTTGAATGGAATTTTCTTTTAAAAATTTTGGAGAAATGTAAATTAGGATCAATAGACTGGGTTGAAATGTTATACATGAAAGCTAATGCAAAGGTAGTGACAAAAGTTGAGGTTTCAACAGTTTTTGAATTAACTAGGTCAAGTAAACAAGTCTATCCATTATCACCAATTTTACTTGTTTTAGCCATAGAACCTTTAGCTGAACTGATGAGATTCAAGGATTGTGGGTATTAAGGTGAATCAGGAAGAACATAAATATATATGCAGATGATGTTTTGATTTATTTAACAGATCCATTAAATTCTTTGCAACAACTTACAGTTAGAATAAAAGAATATGGAGAAATATCAGGCTACAAAATTAATTGGGATAAAAGTGAAATTATGCTATTACTTAATGGAATTTAACAAAATTATTTCAATTAAATTATTTATCTTTACTAAAGGAAAAAGTAAATTTGGATAGATGGAATATATTACCTATTGCTTTGATGGGTACAGTAAACTGTGTTAAGATGAATGTTCCAATTAATTCCAATTGTAATTCCTCAATGTTTTTTAAGGAATTAAATGCATGTGTAGAAAATTTTTATGGGAAGGGAATATGGCAAGAGTTTCTTTGGAGAAATTAACATGGAAATATGATTTAGGAGGTTTAAATTTTATTAATTATTATAAAGTAGCCCAATTGAGATTTCTTAATGCAAATATGATTTAAATAATGTTCCAGCATGGGTGAATATAGAACTTAATAAACTAGGGGAAATAAATCCTTGTTAATTTATTTATAAATGGAATGCAAGATTATTGATAAAGAATAGAGAAACACCCATACTGAAACATTTAATTGAGCTTTGGAATAAGGTTGATAAAGATATTGGAGGAGGAAGTTTAATGACAAGAAGAACACCCTTATTTCAAAATAGACTAATTCTATTTTCTATGGGAAATCAATTTTTAAAGATTTGGCAAAATCATGGTGCTATGAAAATTAATGATTGTTTTGAGGCTGGGAAATTTATTACTTTTAGTATAATGAAGGAAAAGTTTAAAGTACAGGAAAATACTCGATTTTGTTATTATCAAATATTTTTTCATTAAAATTTTGGTCAAGATTTATTATTACCAGTAGAAACAGAGATAGAATCAGTGTTATGTACTGGAGATATAAAGATATTTATTTCAATTATTGCAAAATAAAGGTTGGAAGGTTGGGTTTATAAATTAAGACATAGATGGGAAGTAGAATGAAATAAGCAAATAGATGAAAAAAGTGGATTGAGATGTGTAGAGAAAGTATGAAATGCACAATAACTGTGACATGTAGGTTGGTTCAGTATAATTTTATACATCAATTATATTTGTCACCACAAAATTTACATAAAGTTAATCATATTTATTTGGATTAATATTTTAGATGTTGACAAGAATTTGGTACATTCTTGTATTCAACTTGGCAGTGTTCCAGTTAAACCTTTTTTGTTTGCAATAGGTAATTTATTAGAATGGGGGTAAAATTCCAACAGGATCCAATGCTGTTTTTATTGGGAGATATTAGAGGGGTAAAATGTAATTTGAAATTGAATATCTATCAAGTTAAATTTGTTCAAATTGCTTTAGCGATAGCTAGAAGATGTAGCGCAATAACTTGGAAGTCAGATATTGATTTGAGAATGGATCATTGGTGTGCAGAAGTTAGGAGTTGTATACCACTTGAAAAAATTACTTATAATTTAAGAAATTACTTTTTAGAAAATATGGAGCCCATATTTAGAAAGTGTGGGTATTAATATTTAAATGAATCTCACATTCCCTTTCTCTTATAGATTTCTCTCTCTCTCTCTCTCTCTCTCACACACATATTTGAAGATATTGAAGATGTTCTCCTGTTGTGGTTCTCTAGACCTGGTCATTTTGCTTTTCTTTTCTTTTGTGTAGTAGGGGTTAGAGGGTGAGGGGTAGGGTAGTCGGGTTTTTTCTTTTTTTTTCCCTCCTTTATTTACAGTCCATGTGTATTTGGAATGAATTTGAAATATTGTAATTGCTTATTTTGTAGTTTAAAATAAAGTATTCAAAAAACTTTTCAATGAATTACTGAATTATTTAACCTCTCTTATTAAAATCTAATTTGTTCAATTAGAGAAATTTGTGACTTGAGAGTTAATTGCTATCCTGAGAGTTATTTGATTTTCATTGACCTAAATTAATACATTGGATATATATCCTAATTGGTATTAGCATCCTATGCACAAAATAAATTAGGATTTATTCATTTTACTGCCTAACAGCCATAATACGTACTAAACTATAGAGAACAAGAAGGTCATAGATTCAATTTCAGTCTCTACTGTGTTTACTAATCTCAGTTGAGTGAATGATAATGAATTCACACAGGGAGGGAAGGGAGTGAAGAAAATAGGCCAGGAGCAAAGGAAATAAAAGAAGGGAGGGCTTTGTTTCAAATTCTCATCCAGTCAGTTTATTTGGGGCAAAAATTAAATCGGTGAAGGATCTGATGAAATTTCCCAAATGAAAGTGTTTTCACGGGTTCCTGGCTATCAAGGAGCTAATAGTTTCTGCCAGTGAATCTGAGCTTGACATGAAATATAAACTTTGGGAAAGGGTGTGTACAGCAGGAGGGTGTGTGCACATCTGTGTGCAGCTGAAATGAATGGTTTAATTTTTGCAAACCCGTCCAAATTTATTTAAAAAAACAAGAACTCACCAAGTGTTCCATGATCTTTGCACTTTTTGGATTTGTGGCAAGAGCTTCATCATAAAAATGTTTGGCTGCATTCAAGTTGCTACTCACTTCTGCCAACCTCCCACGCATAAACATGACATCATGTGATGCAGGAAAAAGGCTGGCTGCCTCTTGGATGCAGAATGAGGCTTCTTTGGTTCTTTGTAGTTCAATGAAAAGTTCAGCTAATTAAAAAAGACACAAACAAACATGATTCAAATTCCATGTGCTAGGACAGAATGAACTTGTTATCTGAAATGCTTTAGTCCCAAGATATCTCTTTTGACACGTTTTACTGATTAACATTCATCACATTTTTATCCAAAGTGAATTCAGCCAGGGTCTCTGGAGAATACAGGAAATCTGGAGATAGGATAGTCATTTTAGTGGATGAGGTAATTAATCCAGCTTCAATAGGGAGGAACACAGTGAAGGAGAAAAGTTAAATGATCACCAATGGGAAATTGAAATGGAATTTAATCCTTCATCTCCTGACACAGAGAGGTAAATGTCAATGATCCAAAAAAAATCAAAGTTAACATTTGCCCTTTTGCTCCCCTTGTTCTTTTCCCACTTAGAAGATAGAACACTATGCACAATACTGGCCCTTCAACCCTCAATGTTGTGCCACCCATATATTCCTTACAAAAAGAGTACTAAACCCACCTTACATGGTAACCCTCTATTTTTCTTTCATCCATGTGCCTGTCTAAGAGTCTCTTAAATGCCCTTAATGTTTCAGCCTCCATCACCATTCTTGGCAAGGTATTCCAGGCACATACAACTCTCTGCCTAAAAAAACACTCCTGATGTTTCCCTAAACTTCACTTTGTACACATGTTCTCTGGTGCTTGTTAATTCTGCCCTGGGAAACAGGTGCTAGCTGTCTACCCTATCTATGCCTCTCATAATATTGGAGACCCCTATCAAGTCTCCTCTCATCCTTCTATGCTTCAAATAGAAAAGTCCCAGCTCTACTAACCTTGGCTCATTACATTTCTTTTCCAATCCAGGCAACATCCTGGTAAATCTCCTCTGCACCCTCTCCATAGCTTCCACATCCTTCTTATAATGAGGAGACCAGAACTGAATACAATACTCCACAAAGTGTGGTCTTACCAGAGATTTGTAGCATTCTCAGGACATTGACTTTTTCAGGGTATAAAAAAACGGAACAGCCTAGAAATTGGAATGCATGACAGCCTTCTTTTGAGAGGAGAAAATTCATTTTGCACACATTTTAATATTACAGCGCCCATTTTCTGTGGAAATGCCATGCATCAAGAAATTGCATCAGACATGATTCACTCTATCATGGCTATTGCTCTTTCAGCATCATTCATACCATTAATTTGTGCAACAACCATAATTGCTTTGTTGAAAGAAACTGGAGTAATAAAACAACCTGCCATCTTTTGTTTTTAACTTGAAGTTGAATGAGAAACAAATTCCAAATTGTCAGCCTGGAGAGGAGAATTAAATGTTTCAACCAAGACAATGTGCTGTTTTAAACACCATGACTGGATCTTACTATAAGTTTACTTAGGCAACACTTACAGATTACTGTAAGTACTGTACTGTAAGTTCATATCCCCAGAAATGATATGGAGGTTTTGGAGAGGGTACAAAAGACGTTTACCAGGATGTTCCTTGGATTAGAGAGTATGAATTATGGGGAGAAGTTGGACAAACTCGAATTGTTTTCTCAGCAGTGTTAGAGGCTAAGAGCAGACCTAATAGAAATAACAGGAAGTATAGACAGGGTAGGCAGTCAGAATCTGTTCTTCCAGGGTAAAACTGTTATACACTAGAAGAGTTTCTTTCTTGGGTAGGAGGTAGAAACAGGCAGTGTGTGGATGGGAAACAATGGAGGCTGTGGGAGGGAGATGACCAGAGGTGATGAGGCAAGAAATAGTACTGCTGATGGTGGCTTCATATTCTTGGGTGGGGTCCTGTTGAATGTGAGGTGGGTGGGGAGTTTGAAGGAGATTTGTGGAGCAAGTTTTTTTTTAAAGAGACCAGTAAGGACTTAGAACAAGTCAAGTTTATGATCATAAGATTGCACAAGTATAACCTGACAAAACCGCATTCTACGGCCCTTGGTGTAAAATATGCAGACACACAAACATAACACACATACAGATAAACAATACGCAGAAACAAATAAATATTGTTTCCTAAATAAGAGACTCGCAACATGCTGTGGGATAGTGGTAGAAGCAGTTACAATAGTAATATTTAAGAAGCTTCTTGATAAACACATAATTATGGATTTAGTTGCTTTAGGTGTGATAGAACGGTGGGGGGGAGGGGGGGAAAGAGGGGGTGGGGTTGCACTACTTGTTAGAGAAAATATTACAGTGGTGCTTAGGTGCAATAGAATAGAAGGCTCATCCAGGAAGGCTATTTGAGTGGAACTGAGGAATGGGAAAGGGGAAGTTACAATTATAGGGGTGTATTATAGACCACCAAATGGAGAGCGCAAATTAGAGGAACAAATTAGTAGGGAGATAGCAGATATTTGTAATAAGCACAGGGCAGTGATTGTGGGTGATTTTAATTTTCCGAATATTGATTGGGAAACCCATTCCGAGAAAGGGCTGGATGGGTTGGAGTTTGTAAAATGTGTGCAGGATAGCTTTTTACATCAATACGTGGAGGTACCAACTAGAGAGGGAGCTGTGTTGGATTTACTGTTGGGGAATGAGATGGTTCAGGTGAGAGGTATGTGTGGGGGAGCACTTCAGGTCCAGTGATCATAGTACCACTAGCTTCAAGGTAATTATGGAAAAGGAGAGGTCTGGGCCCAGAGTTGAGGTTTTTAAGTGGGGAAAATCTAGGTTTGAGGAGATGCGAAAGGATTTACAAGGGGTGGATTGGTACAATTTGTTTTCTGGGAAGAATGTAATAGAGAAATGGAGGGTCTTTTAAAGGAGAGATTTTAAGAGTACAACATCTTTATAAACCTGTTAGGTTGAAAGGTCAGGTCAAAAGTTTGAGAGAGCCATGGTACTCAAGGGATATTGGAAACTTGGTTTGAAAAAAGAGGGAGTACTACAATAAATATAAGAAACAGGGGAAAAAAAGGAGATGTTTGGGTACTATATTGAATGTAAAAAAAACTTAAGAAAGAAATTAGAAAAGCTAAAAGAAGGTATGAGGTGGCTATAACAAGCAGGGTGAAAATAAATCCAAAGGGTTTCTACAAATATGTAAATAGCAAAAGGAAAGTGAGAGATAAAATTGGTCCAATAGAGAATCAGAAAGGACAAATGTGTGTGGAGCCAAAAGAGATGGGGGAGGTCTTGAACAATTTATTTTCCTCAGTATTTACTGAGGAGAAGGATATTGAACTGTGCAGGGTAAAGGAAGCAAAGGGGGTCTATATGGAGACTATAGAGTTTAAGAAAGAGGTAGTACTGGAGCTTTTGAAACATATAAAGGTGGATAAGTCTCCAGGTCCTGACAGGATTTTCCCCAGGACCTTGAGAGAAGTTAGTGAGGAAATAGTGGAGGCTCTGGCAGTGATTTTTCAAATGTCATATAAATGCTGGAGGATTGGCATGTTGCACATGTGGTTCCTTTGTTTAAAAAGGGTTCGAGGAGCAAGCCTAGCAATTATCAGCCTGTAAGTTTGACGTCTGTGGTAGCTAAATTGATGGAAAGCATTCTTAGAGATAGTATATACAAGTACATGGAGGGACAGGGTCTGATCAGGGACACTCAACACGGATTTGTGCGTGGAAGGTCGTGTTTGACCAATCTTGTTGAATTTTTTGAAGAGGTGACTAGGAATGTTGATGAGGGTAGAGCAATGGATATTGTCTATATGGACTTCGGTAAGGCCTTCGATAAGGTTCCACATGGGAGGTTAGTTAGGAAGGCTAAGTCCTTGGGTATTAATTTGGAGATAGTCAAATGGATTCAACAGTGGCTGGAAAGAAGGTGCCAGATAGTAGTAGTAGATAATTGTTTGTCAGGATGGAGGCCGTGACAAGTGGTGTACCTCAGGGTTCGGTATTGGGACCATTGCTGTTTGTCATATATATTAATGATCTGGAGGATCATTGGATTAGTAAATATGCAGATGATACTAAAATAGGAGGAATTGTGGATGATGAAGAGTAATGAAAGATTGCAGAGGGATTTAAACTGCTTAGAGGAGTGGGGAGAAAGATGGTAGATGGAGTTTAATGCTGATAAGTATGAGGTGCTTCATTTTGGAAAGAATAATCAAAGCAAGACATATGTGGTAAATGGGAGGGCATTGAAGAATGCAGTGGAGCAGAAAGATCTAGGAATAACGGTGCCTTGTTCCCTAAAGGTAGGAGTGCATGTGGATAGGGTGCTGAAGAAGGCCTTTAGTATGCTTGCCTATATAAATCAGTGCATAGAATATAAGAGTTGGGAAGTAATGATGAAACTGTACAAGGCAGTGGTGAGGCCAAATTTAGAGTACTGTGTGCAGTTCTGGTCACCGATTTATAGGAAGGATATTAACAAGATAGAGAGAGTGCAGAGAAGATTTACATAAATGTTGCCTGGGTTTCAGCATCTGGAATACAAGGAAAGACTGAGCAAATTAGGTCTTTATTCCTTGGAACGTAGAAGGCTGAGAGGGGATTTGATAGAGGTGTTTAAGATAATGAGAGGGATAGATAGAGTTGATGTGGAAAGGCTTTTCCCATTGAGAGTAGGAGGTCATGGGTTGAGAGAGTTGACGGGCAAAGGTTTAGGAGTAACATGAGGGGGAACTTCTTTACTCAGAGAGTGGTTACTGTGTGGAATAGGCTTCCGGAGAAGGTGGTGGAGGCAGGGTCAATTTTGTCATTTAAGAAAGAGTTGGATAAGTATATGGATGGGAGGGGGATGGAGGGATATGGGCAGAGTGCTGGTAAGTGGGATTAGAGGAGGGTACTTGGATCAGTGTGGACTAGGAGGGCCAAATTGGCCTATTTCAGTGCTGCAATTGTTATATGGTTATATGTAGGCCATATTGTATATCATGTTCATGCAGCAGAGTTTTAGTTTAATTTGGGTGTCCTGTTTGGTGCAGACCTCATAGGCCATAGGGCTAGTTCCTATACTGTAGTTCTATATTTTCATACTTTCATATTTGTGAACACACAGAGATGACATATCCTCTGCCTTAATAATGCTCTGGGCCACTTGGAAAGTGAGAGTTGGGAGAAGAGTCAGGTGGAATGTGTGTTGATCGCTAGAGACACAGGAGATACATGTTCCCCACTGTCCTGGAGCTCTCATCTCTGTGTCAGTCTTTACTATGGTTTCTCATTAGGCATGCAAACCTATCCCTCATTTCCTAATGACCATAATCTCAAAGATGCTGCAGGCAGGTACCATTGGGAAAAGTATAAGTTGCAATTAATCACAGCAATTAGAAAGCAAAATACTAGAATTTTCTTCTTAATTAGGAGGATGTTTAAATTCCATGATTTTTTTTAGTTTCTCAATTGAGTATTTGGGCTAAATACAGGACTTGATCGCACATCTAATAAGAGTGGAATTCAATTTCCACATTTAAAAATGATTCAAATGTCTCTAACATAAAACCATTAACATCATACATTTATAAGAAATCATGCGATCAGTTGTCACAAGATCAATCACAAAAAGAGGATTTTTGATAATTTTAACATAAAATTAGGGAAATGCACTCCAGGTCTATACCAGTCAAGAGGGGCAACCCTGATCCATACAAGGTACGACCTTCACAAGGCATCCGTAATGCCAAGAAGCAATACTAGGCAAGACCAGTCAATTGCAACAAGGCATGCATATTATGAAAGGCTACAGAGCAAAGCTGAATAGAATCACAGGCAACAAGACATCCCTCACTGTATTCTTCCCTCACTTTGATCAGGAGGTCAGTGAGATAATGCCACCAGCCATTGGTCTCACATTTATCATCACAGACCTCAAATTAGCCTTCCTGAGATTGAACCAGCAGAAAGTGACCAGCTGGATGGAGTCCCTCGTCATATCCTAAGAATCTGCATGGACCAGCTGATGGGAGTACTCATGGACACCTTTAAATTCTACCTTCTACAATATGAAGTTCTCACCTGCTTTAAGATGACCACTATAATCTCAGTACTAAATAAAAACTAGATAACAGGCCTTAATGACAACCATCCTGTGGCTCTGAGATCCATCAAAATGAAGTATTGCTCCAGGCTATTCATGGCTCACATTAAGTCCAGTCTTCCAAACAGCCTTGATCCACAACAGTTTGCTTACCAGTGCAACAGGCCCACGGTGGACACTATCTACCTGGCCTTACACTCAGCCATGGAACACCTGGATAGCAAGCACACTTATGTTAGAGTTCCACCTTCAACATCATAATTCCAAACAAACTCATCTCCAAACTCTTGGATAACAATACAAAACCAAGTTTTCCCTGTATTTTGGTACACATGACAATTCAACAATTCCAAGTGAATTGATTTCAGGGTAACATTATTTAATTTCAAATTGCACTTTCCAGTTTTAAAATGGGCCCTGGAAACTCTTTAAACAACAATAAAATTAGTCTGACGTTTTGGATGAGGACCTGCTCACTTGAAATTTCAATCTTTTCAGCTAGAAGTGGATTACAAAATCTGCAGTAAGTTAAGAAAATATTGAAAAGTCAATGAGCAATTCTCTGCAGATTTACATTTTTGCGTTTGCATATTTGTCTGGGCTCCTGCTTTTGATTTTTTTTAAACTGAATATTTAGAAAATAATTTGTGAATTGTCTACAGTTTCTAATACTATTTTTAATTTTACTCAAGAGGCTCTGCAAGCGTTGTTGGGTTAATTGATGTTTCTGACAAAGAATGTACACAATGAAGAGGAATTGTTATGTTTGCAAGGATCGTCTAATATTTAATTGTAAGAAATTATCTTCTCATCAAAAAATGTTCAATTGAAGGTAACTTTCATTCTGATCCTCCAGTCTAATCTCAGCACTGCACATTGAGGATTGGTAGTTAAATTGAGTATGCCATTTGGTCCATCAAACTTCCTTTGCTAATAAAACCAATTTCAATTTCATTTCAACTCCAAATTCCCATATTTTCTGCAGATCCAAAATAATCTAAATGTGTAAAAACTTAACCCAATCAACAACAGAGCATTCACAACAAGGAGGTCATGCTGCAACTATACAAGGTACTGGTGAGGCTGAAACTGGAGTACTGTGTGTAGTTCTGGTCTCTATATTTGAGGAAGGATATACTGGTCTTGGAAGCAGTCCAGAGAAAGTTCACCAGGTTGATCTCAGAGATGAGGGAGTTGACCTATGAGGAAAGACTAAATTGCCTGGGTTTATACTCACTCAAATTCAGAAGAATGAAAGGAGATCTTATAGAAACTGATTATGAAAGGGATAGATAAGATAGTGGCAGGAAAATTGTTTTCAGTTATGTGAGACTAGGACTAGGGGACACAGCCTCAAGATTCAGGGGAGTACATTTAGGATGGAGATGAGGTAAAACTGTTTTTCCCAGATAGTAGTGAATCTGTGGAATTTTCTGTCCAGGGAAGCAGTTGAGGCTACTTCATTAAACATATTTAACGTTCAGTTAGATAGATTTTTACATAAGAGAGGAATTTAGGGATATGGAGAAAAGGCAAGTAAATGGAGTTGAGTCAATGATCAGATCAGATCAGCCATTATTGAATGGTGGAGAAGGCCCGATGGGCCGAATGACCTACTCATGCTCCTATTTCTTATGTTCTTATGTACTATGTTTAAGGAATTTCAAGGATTCACACAGCTTTGAAAGATTGAAGAAATTCCCTTCTACTTCAATCCTAAAAGGGTGATTCAATTTGAAATTGTGAAAATACAAAATGCTGGAGAAACTCAGCACTTAGCAAAGGCAGTGATACATAACTAACGTTTCGGCCTTGAGCCCTTCTTCAAACTATGTTTGAGCTGCTGCATTTCTCCAGCATTTTGTGTTTTTACTTCAACCATGGTGTCCACAGAATTTTGTGGTTTACCAGCTGAAATTGTGATTCCCCGGTCCCAGGCTCTCCAGCCAGACAACAATCCCCTAGCTACCAAACTGTTTCACCCATTAAAGTTCAACATTTGGCAGACACTTAAATACTTATGAATACAGAATTACTTTGCACAATCTCTTCTTGTGCCAATCCCACTCCCTCCCCTTACCCCATCCCAGGAATCAGACTCATGATCCTTCAATGTTCTCCCCTCTTTAAAAACTTTGAAAATTAAGCGTATATTTAAAGAACAACTTCCCAATTTCTCTAGTCCATCCACATAACTAAATTTTTTGTCATCCCTGGAATAATTAAACTACTCTCTTCTGCACCTTTGCATTTTATCCTAAATAATGACTCCCAAAACTGAACACAATACTCCATATGTGGCCAAACTTGTGTTTTATAAAAGTTTATTATGACTTCCTTGCTCTTCTATTCCATGCCACTTCTTGTATTCCCAGATCTCACTATTCTTGCATTAAAAAAAAATTCTTCTGTCTACATTTTAAATGCCTTTCTTTTTTTTTATTTTTTAAATTTTTTATTTTTCACACCATAAATCACATTAGCCATGATACACACTTTTTCTTTTTCACACTTATCTCTTTCCATCCATTCTTTAAAACTATAATAATTCAGGTTTCTCAGTATTAAATTTCACCAATAAAGGCCACCTCTCTGCCCTTTCCACAACCGGTCTACATCTGCTAGGGAATTTCACTGAACATTTTCCTGCATTTCCACACAACAACTTCTCACTACTTCCATATCTGGACACTCTCCAACCAAACGACATTAACATCAACTTCTCTTGTTTCTGTTATATCCCCCTCCTAAGTCTCTCTCTCTCTCTTTCTTTGTCCTTCTTTCCTTCAACTTCAAATCCCCTTACCTCTTCATTTAGAGAGCAATCACTTCTCAGCTTTATTCCTCTTAAATTACTATTTTTTGTTTCCTGTAACTTAGCTATGGTGCTGCAGACCTTTTATTCATTGGGCCTCTAATCATGTTGTTACACAACATAGTATTTAATTAGGTAGGTAAACAGACCTATTCTCTTCAGTCTCCATTACAAGCATCAATTCCCAGTTACAAATTCAGTTCCTCTCCCTAACAATTATTGAAAGTGAGTCTGATGGTTTAGAACATGATGTGGCGATACGCCATTAGGCAGGCGAATCAGCCCCACATGTCACGCACCCGGCGGGGCAGCCGGCTAAAATGGCGGCGACCTTGGCACCAGGCTCAGAAGCCTGCGCTCTGCGGCCCACGTGACGCCCCGGAAACGTCAGGGCCCCCGGCGCGGTTCTCAGCCAGGTCCAGGCTGGGAGCATAAGACCAGCCAGGCAGACGTCAATAAACGAGTTTTGCTCACTGAACTCAACCCATCTAGTTGTGCGATCCTTCAATTAGCACTGTAGCCGCCGCTACAATTGGTGACCCTGACAAGTTCAAACGTCTTTGAACCTGATATGAACAACCCTTCGATCAACGCTATAGCCATCAAGCTTCCCGACTTGGGTTTAGGAGCCTGAGACCTGGTTCAGCCATGAAGAGGCTCAGTTTCACCTCCGACAGATTTCATCAGATACGAACGACCAAGTTTTATCATGTGGTCGCCGCCCTGGACCAGGCCACCGGCAAATGAGTGCTGACCTTGTTCAGCACCCACCCGCAGAAGAAAAGTACGGTACCATCAAGCGGGTGCTCACCAGCTCCCTCGGTCTCTCCAGGTGCCAGCGTGCTGCTCAGATGCTGCACCTCGACGCCTTGGGAGAGAGAACTCCAATCGAGTTGATGGATGAGATGCTCGCGCTCATGGGCGATCACACCAAATGCCCACTCAACCATATGCCCGAAGATGTCCGGCCGTTACTGTCCCAGGAGAGCTTCGATGATCCTAGGAAGGTCGCTCAAAAGGCTCAGGAGCTATGGCTTGAACGATTCCTGGAGGGCTCAGCAGTCCAGCAAGTTATGAGTCCCGGCCATGACCATGCCAAGCCTTCCTCTAGCGCTGCAGAGGAACATTCAGCCAGTGCAGGGGCCTCAAAGAGCCATCCACTTCAGGCCTCTGCTTCTTCCACCAGTGCTGGGGAGCCAAGGCTCGGAAGTGTCATCAGCCCTGCTCATTCCAGGGAAACGAGCAGGCCAGCCACTGTTAATGGTTGTGGCGGCTGGCCAAGAACACAGCCTTCTCTACCTGTGGGATGCAATTAGCGGCCGACGCTTCCTCGTTGACACCGTGGCCCAGATAAGCATCATCTCGGCCACAGTTATCGAGTACCGGAACCGGCCTCGAGGACCTCCACTCCATGCAGCCAATTTGACAGAGATCTGAACGTACGGTAACAAGACCATCCACTTCCAGATCGGCCAGTGGAAGTTCTCGTGGAGGTTCACCATTTCGTCCCTCCCAACCTCCATTCTGGGTGTCAACTTCCTCCTTGTCCATGGACTCCTGGTCGACCCCAAGGTAGGGAACTTGTCGATGCCCGTACCTTCTAATCCATTCGCCTCAACACCTCCTGCACAGAGAAGCCGCAGATGGTGACAATCAGCGCACCCAAGGATGAGTTTTAGCGTATCCTGGACGAGTTCCCATCCCTCCTCAAGCCCAGAGTTCTCCGCCGCCTCACCACACACATGGGGTGTTTCATTATATCCCCACCCAAGGTCCCGCCGGCTCCTGCCGGATAAGCTCCAGATAGCAAAAGAGGAGTTCTCGCATCTGCAGGAACTGGGGATCATTCGACGCCCCGACAGTCCTTGGGCCTCGCCACTCCACCTGGTCCTGAAAGCCCCCGTTGGCTGGTGCTCCTGCAGAGATTATTGACGGCTTAATGATGCGACAGTACCTGACCGTTACCCCATCCCTCACATTCAGGACTTTATGGCCAACCTGCATGTCGCGAGGGTGTTCCCCAAGGTCGACTTGGTGTGCGGGTATCATCAATCCTGAGGACATCCCAAAAACAGCCATCATCACCCACTTTGGCTTGTTCCAATTTCTATGCATGCAATTCGGGCTCAAGAACGCCATCCAGACCTTCCAGCGCCTCATGGATACGGTGGGCGTGGATTTGAATTTTGTGTTCATTTATCTGGACGACATTCTTGTCGCCAGCAGAGACCGGGCACAATGTAAGTCTCATCTGGACACCCTCTTCTCCCGACTGGCCGACTTTGGCCTAACGATCAACCCGGCCCAATGCCAGTTCGGGAATGAGTCCATGGAGTTCCTGGGCCATACCTTCACGGCTGAAGGAGCTACACCAGCTGCTATGAAGGTCGCTGCAATCAGAGAGTTTCCACGCCCGGACAACCTCAAGGGGCAACAAGAGTTCGTGGGTATGGTCAACTTCTATAACCGATTCATTCCAGGTGCTGCACGCATCATGCCAGGTGCTGCACGCATCATGCCACCGCTCTTCACCTTCATTGCGACCAAGGACAAGACACTCACCTGGACTCCAGAGGCCAACAGGGCATTCGAAGTCACAAAAGTTGCCTTCGTGAAGGCTACTCTGCTCATCCACCCATGCACCGACCTTCAGATGGCGCTCTCCATCGATGCCTCTGCCACCACCGTCGGTGCCGATCTGGAGCAGCAGATTAACAGACAGTGAAAACCACTGGCATTCTTTAGCCAACTTCTTCATCCGCCAAAGTGCAAGTATAGCGCTTTTGATCGTGAGTTGCTGGGCATGTACCTGGTGGTGAGTCATTTCTGCTATTTCTTGGAGGGGAGGCCTTTCATCATTTTTACCAACCACAAACCCCTCACTCAGGTGCTCGCTATGGCTAGAGATCCCTGGTCAGCCTGCCAACAGCATCACCTGTCTTTTGTGTCAGAGTTCACCACCGACATTCGGCACAAGGCGGGGAAAGACAATGTGATTGCCGACGAGCTCTCCCGACCGGCCATTTGCTTGCTGACACCCGGCCTAGACTATGACCAGTTTGCCCGGGATCAGAAGTCTGACGAGGAGACACAGGCCTTCAGGACTGCCATCACAGGCCTGTGGTTCCAGGACCTCCCGAATCCTCTCGGTGATGATACCGTCCTGTGCGATGTCTCCATGAGCACCCCGTGACCAGTGGTTCCCCAGCAGTGGTCCAGGCAAGTCTTCCACCAAATCCATGACCTTTCCCACCCTTCCATCAGTCCATGGTTTGTATGGTGGCAGAACGTTTCGTCATGCACAAGGTTTGGAAGCAGATTGCGGACTGGGCCAGAACTTGCACCCATTGCCAGCTTTCCAAGGTACACAGACACACTAGAGCGCCCGTGCAGGATTTTGAACACATCTGAGAAAAGTTCAGCCACATACATGTGGCTTACCCATACAGCCCCTTACCCATTTCCCGAGGTATCTGTTACCTTTTCACGGTGGTAGACCACACCACTCGTTCGTCCGAGGATATCTCGATGCCAGATTCCTCCATGGACTCCTGCGCCCGAGCACTTTTGACCAGTTGGGTTGCCTGGTTCGGCGTCCCGACCCACCTCATGAGCGACTGTGGCGCACAGTTCACCTCCGCGCTCTGGGCACAGCTCGCCAACAGACTGGGAATCGAGCTGCATCACACAATGGCCTATTACCCACAGGCCAATGGACTGGTCAAGCAATTGCACCTCCACCTTAAGTCAGCACTTATGGCTTGCCTCACCGGCCCCGACAGGGTAGATGAGCTGCCTTGGGTACTCCTGGGCATCCGCTTGACACCCAAAGAAGACCTGCAGGCATCCTCGGCAAAGCTGGTCTATGGTGCACCGCTAGCCCTGCTCAGTGAATTTATCAATGCACCTCACAACTCGCCACAGTCACCACACGGTTTACTTCCCCGCCTCCGGGCCCAGTTGGACTCCTTCACACCCCCACCACCACCCAGATACAGCACACTGGCCTCTTACGTCCCCAGCGAGCTGTATTCCGCAGAGTATGTTTTTATCAGGTGAGGCCCTTCCACAGCACCCCTTCAAAATCCATATGAAGGGCCATACAGAGTCATCCAGCGTTCAGGATCCACCTGCACACTGGACATGGGTGGTAAGAGGGAACTGTTTACTAAAGCCAGCACACCTCGACCTCAACAAGCTAGCGGTTGCGGCTCAACCGAAGAAGCGAGGCCGCCCGGCAAAAAAGGACATTTGTGCCGGTTCTGGGGGGACTGTGTGGCGGCACGCCATTAGGCAGGTAAACCGGCCCCGCATATCATGCACGCAGCGGGACAGCCAGCCATAAAGGCACCGTCGGGGATTTCTCCCCGACCTCAGCACCAGATCTTGAAGCCTGCGCTCTGCAGCCCACATGTTGCCCGACGACTTCAGGGCCCCCCAGCGGTGTCAAGGGGCACATCAAGCTCCATCACTGGATCCCCTGCAGTTTGCATATAGATCCAACTGCTCTATGGATGATGCCATCGTCACCACCTCCACCTAGCCCTCACTCACCTGGATAATAAGGACTTGTATGTTCTAATGCTGTTCATTGACTTCAGTTCAGGATTCAACACAATCATACCTGATAAGGATGCTGAGCCTACTGGGTCTAAACAATTCCCACTGGAATTGGACTCTTGACTTCCCATCAGGGAGACCTCAAGCAGTCTGAATCAGTTACAGCACTTCCAAGTCCATCACACTGAGCTAAGAGCCCCTTGCTCTTCACTCTGCTGACCCATGACTGTGCACATCAAGTTCACTGATGACATGACTGTAGTGGGCCCTATAAGTAAGAATGAGGAGATGGCATACAGAGACGAGGTGCAGTCGCTAACGGACTGGTGCAGAGCCAATAACCTGTATCTGAATATTAATAAAACAAAAGAGATGGTTGTTGACTTCAGGCCCGAGGGACCACGGTCCGCTTACCATTGATGGCTCGACCATTGAGGTCATCAAGCGTATCAGGTTCTTTGGAATGTACTTGGTGGAGAATCTCAACTGGCCTCTTAACACCAGCTCCATAGCCAAGAAAGCCCAGCAGCGCCTCTACTTCGTGGGAAGGCTGAGGAAAGTTAATCTCCCATCCAATTACCACACTACATTTTATAGGGATGCAACATGAGCATCCTGTGGAACTGCTTCACCGCCTGGTTTGGAAGCTGCACCACCTCAGACTGTAAGGCCCTGCAGAGGATAGTGAAATCAGTGGAAAAGATCATTGGGGAAATTCTCTTCCTACCATGAAGGACATCTACAACACTCGATGCAGGCAAAAGACAATAAACATTGTGAAGGACTCCACACACCCCTGAGGTAAATCGTTCTCCTTTTTGCCATCCGGTAGGAGGTATTGTCCATTGGCAAATACTAGAGAGCCTCGGATGCCCCCCCAAGTTCCTCAACATAGTTATCCAACTGCACGAAAACCAATTAGGTCGGGCCAGATACAGCAATGAGCTCTCCGAACCCTTCTCCATTGACAAAGGCGTGAAGCAAGGCTGCGTCCTCGCACCAACCCTCTTTACTATCTTCTTCAGCATGATGCTGAAACAAGCCAATAAAGACCTCAACAATGACATCCGGTACCGCACGGATGACAATCTCTTCAATCTGAGCTGCCTGCAAGCTCACACCAAGACACAAGAGCAACTTGTCCGTGAACTACTCTTTGCAGATGATGCCGCTTTAGTTGCCCATTCAGAGCCAACTCTCCAGCGCATGACGTCCTGTTTTGCGGAAACTGCCAAAATATTTGGCATGGAAGTCAGCCTGAAGAAAACTGAGGTCCTCCATCAGCCAGCTCCCCACCATGACCACCATCCCCACCACATCTCCATCGGGCACACTGAATTCAAAACGGTCAACCAGTTTACCTACCTCGGCTGCACCATTTCATCTGATGCAAGGATCGACAAAGAGATAGACATCAGACTCGCCAAGGCAAATAGTGCCTTTGGAAGACTACACAAAAGAGTCTGGAAAAACAACCACCTGAAGAAACACACAAAGATCAGCGTGTACAGAGCCGTTGTCATATCCACGCTCCTGTTCGGCTCCAAATCATGGGTCCTCTACCGGCATCACCTATGGCTCCTAGAACGCTTCCATCAGCGCTGTCTCCGCTCCATCCTCAACATTCATTGGAATGACTTCATCAGCAACATCGAAGTACTCGAGCTGGCAGAGTCCGCAAGCATCGAATCCATGCTGCTGAAGACCCAACTGCGCTGGGTGGGTCACGTCTCCAGAATGGAGGTCCATCGCCTTCCCAAGATCGTGTTCTATGGCGAACTCTCCACTGGCCACCGAGACAGAGGTGCACCAAAGAAGAGGTACAACCTCAACACCTCAACACCTAACCTTAACCAACCAATTTTCCCTTGCAACCGCTGCAACCGTGTCTGCCTGTCCCGCATCGGACTTGTCAGTTACCAACGAGCCTGCAGCTGACATGGACATACCCCTCCATAAATCTTCGTCCGCGAAGCCAAGCCAAAGAAAAGGAGGTACTGTAGCACTCAAGTCCTTACATCCAGATTGGGCAACATTTTCCCCCCAAGCCATTAGGCTCCTGAATTCACAGAACATATGTGGATAGTGTATCATGGACCTTTTTTTGATACACCTTAATATTTTAATGTATTTATTGTAGTCTAACTTATATTTCTGTAAATATGCTCTGGGGTCCTGGAGAAATGCTATCTCGTCTTTACCATGCGCGTATGCTATAAACAATAAATAAAGGTGACTTGACTTCATTCATATACAAAGGGTCCCAATATCCTGAAGTTACGGCACTCAGACAGCAGTAACAAAACATTTTAAAATGTTTTCACCACTTTTTTTCTTACTTCCAGTTATTTTTTTCCATCTCTTCCAAGAGGAATGTTTATATATTTGCTAATCTCTTCCTTTTTGCATGCCCATATTTCTAGATCCCTTTTTCTTTAATTGTTTATGGATGACCACTTTTCTGTACATTTTGGGAATGTATACTGTTTGCACATGATCTCTTTAAAATTACTGGTCATTTAAAAAATATTATTTATTCACCTTCATATCTAGTTTCCAAATCTATTTTATCCCAGTAACCCCACAGAACTTCACTCTGTATTAATTTGTGTTTCTAGTTTCAGAGCTAATTGAATCACTCTCAAACTCTATATAAAAATCCATTATATTGTGACCACTCTTAGCCAGCGGCTCTTTTACTACAAGGTTATTAATTAACCCTATTTCATTGCACAATACTATATCTAAAATAACCTCTTCCCCAGTTGATTCTGTGACATACTGACCTAGAAACCATCTTTAATTCATTCTTTAAGTTTACTCACCTCACTGTGAATGCAAATTTAACTTCTAAATATTTGTATGCAGGGGGATGTTTTCAGTGTGACCTTTATTATGCACCATTGAATTTAGAACACGAACAGAAGCAAGGATAGATTATACAGCCCACGTGCCTGCTATGCTATTCAATAATATCACATCTGATATTTTACCACAGGACCACTTTTCTTCCATGATCCCAAATCACTTGATTCCCTTGATGTTTAAAAACCAAATCCATCTCTGTCATAACTATATTTTACAGCTGAGTCTCCACTCTCTTGGGTGGAGAATTCCAAATATTAATTCAATCAGATTGAAAAAAAAATCACCTCATCACTGATCTTGTTTTGAAACTGTGACCCCATAGTTCAAAACAACCCAGCCAGTGGAAACGTACAGGGTCCTCCATAATATTTGAGACCAAGACACTTTTTTCCTTTGTTTACCCCTGTGCTCCACAGTTGTAAATTTGTAATAAATCAATTCACTTTTAATGAAACTGTTAATTCCAGATTTTATTCATGGTTATTTGTATAAATTTGGCTTGACCATGTAGAAATTGCACCACTATACATAGTCCCCTCATTTCAGGGCACCATAACGTTAGGGACATTTGGTTTCACAAGTGTTTGTGAGTACTCGGGTATGTTGAACTGCTTCATTGGTGCAGGTATAAGAGAGCTGAGTATGCCTCTTAGCTTTTGATCACCCTTTGGAATCCGTAGTTACCATTTTTCAACACTAGGATAAGAGGTTTTTAATTTTTTTTGTGCCAATGGAAGTCAAAGAAGCCATTTTGAGGCTGAAAAACAAGAATAAAACAGTAAGAGTCATTGCCCAAACCTTAAAATTACCAAAATTGACAGTTTGGAACATCATTAAGATGAAAGAGCATACTGGTGAGATCAGTAATCAAGGGACTGGTTGTCCAAGGAAAACCTCCACTACTGATGACAGAAGAATTCTCATCATCATGCAGAAAAATCTTCAAACATTTATATGACAGATCAGAAACACTCTTCAGGAGGAAGATGTGGATGTGGCCAATGACTACTGTCCACTGAGGACTTCATGAACAGAAATAAAGATGCAAACCACAGCAAAGGTAGCATTCTTTGAATCTTGGGCAGTTCCTTTATGCCTTCATATTTTGCTCTTGCCATCACTCTGATACAGGTTACTCTCGGTCTAATTACATTTTAAAAAATTTCGACAAACAGCACTGTTGGAACAGGCCAATTCAGCCCTATGAGTCTGTGCCACTAATTTACACCGCATTACACCAACTGTGCCACCCTATCTGTCCACAAGACCCTTTTCCAGAATTCTGCAGGCTCTTTTAAATCTTTTTTGGCAAACTGTAATCTGGCCATCCTTTCTGTGGCTATCGAGTAGTTACATCTTGCAGTGTAGCCTCTATATTTCTTTGACTTACATTGGCCCAACTCTGGTTCTCATATTGAAAAAAATGACAACTACATACACCAAAAGTGATTAAAAGTTTATAAGGAAGCCAAGCTCTCTTATACCTGTACCAATGAAGCAATTAAACATATCTGAATAATCACAAACATCTGTGAAGCCAAATGACCCAAAGATTATGGTGTCCTGAAATGAGGGGACTACATATAAAAAGTGCTGTCATTTCTACATTCCCAAACCAAAATGTACATAAATACCCTTTAATAATATCTGGAATGTTTATTTTAATTACCTGTGAATTGTTTGATTAAAAATTTAAAACTGTGGAGCACAGGGGTAAACAAAAGAAAAAAAATGTCTTTATCCCAAACATTATGGAGGGCATTGTATATTAACTAGGTGTTATAAGACCAAGGTATACATAGCATGGCATTTATACCCAGTAATATATATTGCTAGATTTTGTATTTGGAATGCACAGAGGAATAAAGATTGCAGATTGGCATCGATAGACCAGTTTACCACCACACGATGACCCAAAGCATGTTGTAATCAATGTAGGAGGTACTTCTAAAGTATAGTGACATTGGTAATACAGTTTTAATATATAGCAAGTTATGTTATTAGCTTGTCGTGTATCAATGAAATAATTACTTACCAGCCTGCAGCCAAATCTGCTCCAGAATGATGGACAAGTGCTTGGGGGAATTCTTTACACTGGTGCTTTGCGCCGACAGCTCAGATGTCAGTTCCATTCGGGAAGTTGCCACTGACGGCACATGCTGCAAACCTAAAGCACAGTTTGGCAATTTCTGCTTGAGTTTTTCCATTTAAAGGCTTAATTTGTAGTCTAAAATTAAACACGTGCTTTGTTCTAATGTTAGGTGGTTATTTTTTCTGCCAGTATGAGTGCAAATAATTGGATGAAATGGGTATAATTTTCAGAGAGAGAGAAATTAGGAAAGGTATTTCCCTCATCTTTACGAATCCTTCCAAGGGACCCTGTCTCATCACAGATTCTTTGCCTTCACTAGTTGACACATTTCTCATGTACATTATATTCATATATATTGAAGAATTTCTTGATCATCTTTCTCATAAGCCCATGTTTCTTCAGTGTCCTGATCAGACAAATATCTTTTGATTAAGATCATGTTTACTGTGTTCACTGAACTACATTCAGGGCTTGTATCTCAATAATAACAAAGTGATAGTACAACTTAATCATGTCTTCCCTCTAAAGTTTACCTTATCCCTCTGGCTAAACAACTTAGCCTTCTGTTTAGTCAAGTAATCACTCATTCAGTAATGGCATCAATTACACATTGAGTAAACCCCTCAAAATAAACTGAAAAAAATTATTAAATATTAAAAATGAACCATTAGCTTCAGAAGAAACCAAGTTAGTTGCAAGAGCAACTTGTAGCATACATTATATTTCATTAATCTTTCGCATAATTCAAACTCTCCCTTTTATGGTTTAATTATTCTGAATTTATGTTAGCAATGTCATGACTTTTTAGAAATTCCAATTGACATTTTTAAAATGTATATTGATTCATTTACTATATTAACCTTCCCTGTTTCCAAACTCCAATTTGATTTCCTCCATCCTACAGATCAGCACTACGCCCTCTACCCTTCTATTATCCTAATGAAACTATTTAGCATCTTTCACATGCTTTGAATATCTTTTCTATAAAAAGGTGCCAATGAAAGGTTGAAGTATTTGAAATGTAACCTTGCATAGATAAAAATGGTCACCATTCTAATTTTGCATACAGAAGAATAAATAAAATAAGTTATATATTTTTTTCTTTTTCAGTTGTTATGGTTTAGATTCCTTATTTAAGGAGGATGGAATCTTTGAAGAATACTTGACAAACACAAAATTTTTGCTGATTAATTTTTGTAACACAATTGTCATTGGGAATAAAACCCTTAAAATTAGGTTTCCTCTCCAAAATTCATACATTGACTTGTTGACCATCCATCCACTGAACCTCTTATTTCAAGTTTGACTCTCATCCCAACCTCCAGTATGAAAATTCAAGTCATATAAAATACTTTTGCAGCCCAAATTCTACTCTCACCTGCCATTAGACAATACCATATAACCATATAACCACTTACAGCACAGAACAGGCCAGTTCGGCCCTACAACCTCCTAGTCCCACTGACCAGCACCCGGTCCATACCCCTCCAGTCCTCTCCTCTCCATGTAACTATTGTTAGGTCTGCTTTGTTCATGAATGAGTGAGTCAAACACCAGACTGAGTCGAAATCAAGGTTCTTTGTTCTTTATTGCCGGATTGTAACACTTGCAACTAACAGTGTTAGTTGGAGAAGGCGCATTCTGCCGTTATCAGCAAGTGGTGCTTTTTTTATACCTCAGGATACGTACTTAGTAAATTATCATACCATTACATTGTCCAAAGAATAAACTGTTGCTATCCTTCTCTGTTAGTCTGCTGCACATCATTCTTGTTAGTGCAAAGCTTATCTTGAGTGTACAAGGTCACATCTGCATTCTGTTACTCCTTAGTACTGGGTGACTCCTTCTCCGGTCCCATCTCATGATGTTTTTACCTTACACTATCCAGTCTTTTCTTAACCAACGATCCCGCCTCAACCACGTCTGCCGGAAGCTCATTCCACATCCCTACCACCCTTTGCATAAAGAAATTTCCCCTCATGTTCCCCTTATAATTTTCCCCCTTCAATCTTAAACCATGCCCTCTAGTTTGAATCTCCCCCACTCTTAATTGAAAAAGCCTATCCACATTTACTCTGTCTGTCCCTTTTAAAATCTTAAACACCTCTATCAAGTCCCCCTTCAATCTTCTACGCTCCAGAGAAAAAAGCCCCAGTCTGCACAACCTTTCCCTGTAACTCAAACCTTGAAATCCTGTCAACATTCTCGTGAACCTTCTCTGCACGCTCTCTATTTTGTTTATATCTTTCCTATAATTTGGTGACCAAAACTGTACATGGTACTCCAAATTTGGCCTCACCAATGCCTTGTACAATTTCATCATAACCTCCCTACTCTTGAATTCAATACTCCGATTTATGAAGGCCAACATTCTACCTGAGTATCTACCTGAGTATCAGCCTTGAGGGTACTATTTACCATAACTCCTAAATCCCTTTGTGGCTCTGCACATCTCAATAGCATACCATTTAATGCATATAACCTATTTAGATTTGCCTTTCCAAAATGTAACACCTCACACTTACCTGTATTAAATTCCATAAGCCATTTCTCAGCCCACACCTCCAGCCTTCCTAAATCACCTTTTAATCTACGGTAATCTTCCTCACTGTCCACAACACCACCAATCTTTGTATCATCCACAAACTTGCTTATTCTCCACCCCTATTTCCAGATCGTTAATATATATAACAAACAATAGTGGACCCAGGACCGATCCCAGAGGAACTCCACTAGTCACCGGCCTCCAATTGGACAATTTTCTACCACTACTCTCTGACACCTCCCATCCAACCATTGCTGAATCCATTTCACTACCTCCTTATTTATACCTAATGCCTCCACCTTTTTTCCTAACCTCCTGTGGGGAACTTTGTCAAAAGCTTTACTAAAGTCTAAATAGACAACATCCACAGCTTTCCCTTCATCAACCTTTTTTGTAACCCCCTCGAAAAACTCAATCTCAGGTTTATCAAGCATGATCTACCCCTGACAAAACCATGCTGATTACTCTCGATCAATCCCTGTACCTCCAAATATTTGGAGATTAGCCAAATTCCACACAGACGGATTAAGCCTAAAAACATCTAGGAAATTAACAATTTTAACTTTCATCACTCCAAATCAAACCATTTATAAAGAGGAAACACATGAATCATAGAAGAATCCCTTTCACAAGCAAATATGTATGATTACATATATTATACACATACAGTATTTATGGTATCTTAAAAAATGAGTTCCCTTGGTTCATTGTTGTGATATTTTTGTTTTGACTCTACTGCTATGTCCTAAAGCTGAGTACATAGAATATAATCCATTATGAAGGAGCATTTGCAAATAGTTTTTTTTACTGATATATGTTGTTACAGAGTTCTGTGTTGTGTATTGGCCTATGTGTTGTGTGGTTTTATGTTAAAAAGTGACAGTTTGCCTTCGAGAGCCAAGGTGAAGGTGGACTGCTGAGAGAGTGGGAGATGGACTGAGCATGTGCAGAAAATGAAAAGACTTTCTGGAGTTGGACGATAAACCACCACTGGGTGGTGCTGTGGAGTGGAAGAAGGCCCAGAGCATGAGTCATGGTCTGGAGGACAGTTTAGAATGTTGGGATTTCAAAAAGGATGAACATTCCGAAGGCAGCCAGAAGGATCGGGACCAAGCCAATGGTTCCTCTCTCTGCAAGCAACACAAGACAACTTCAAACTTTGTGCTCTCTCTCTCTTTCGCAAAGATCTTTTGGCTTCAGTTTACCAAACAAACTGAATTTTGTCTATGATCTTTGCTTCGGTTGAGATCGAAGTTTTGTGAGACTTGTGTGTTTTGTGTAAGTTTTTCTGTGGGCTAGTTGGAAGTGTAGCTTAGACTTTGATTATGTATGTTATATTTAGGCTGGGGAATTTATTAGTTTTACACTGTTATAGAGATTTGCACAGTAACCAGTGGGCATTGTTATAAAAGGGGGGATTTTTGAATTAAAGTTTGAAGGTGAATTTTTTGTTAATAAAGTAATTGTTCATCTTTACCCGTGTGATATGCCTTCTTTGTGGTTGCTGGTTTGATCTTGTAACAACGTGGACACCAAGTTCTAGACCTAACTTGACACGTATATTGAAATTGTTTTACCACTGTTTTCGTTCAACTCAGTGCAAATGCTGTTTAAGTCCTGATTTTTTTGAAAAATCGTGGCACTGATGGAGCTGCTGGTAATGGGCAGTTCTGCTGATGGTGTTGACCCGGGAGACACAGCACTGCTCCGAAGGGTCCTACTGCCTAGCTCATATTCTGACAGCTTCATACAGGCTTTAAGTTGTTAAAGGGACACTGGCTTGTCAGAATCAGGTATTGAAACTGGGATTCAAGAGGATGGCGAGGGCAAGAAGAGCTCCTGAAGGGCATCAGGCATTGAAGGCTTCCTGACCATAATCAGAGATTTGGACCTGGTCCTCAGACTGCAGGTTTTGAGCAGGGGTCCCAGAACAAATACCTGCAGAATTCCATTAGTTAGTGCCCTCCAGGCAAAATACTTTTGTCCACTACTACTCTCTGCTTTCTATAGGCAAGCTAATTCTCAATCCACACGCCAAGGTTTGATGGATCCCGTGCCTCATGACTTTCTGAACAAGTCCCCCATGTGGGACCTTGCCAGATGCTTTACTAATATTCATATACACCACATCTACTGCCCTATCTCTCTTGTACCTCCTCAAAAAACTCAGTTAGGCTTGTGAAGCAAGGCCTTCTCCTCAAAGTCATGCTGTCTGTTCCTGAGAAGACTGTACTTCTCGAAATGCTCATAAATCCTGTCCTTCAGAATCCTCTCCAATAGTTGGCCCACCAATGAAGCAAGGCTCACTGGTCTATAATTTCCAGTATTCTCCCTATTACCTTTTTAATACTCCTTCTCTCAAACTTACAACTCTCCTTCACTGGATGGAGACAATGAGCAGACAGATTGCAAAAATATTTTTAACAGCTAACAACAAGTTTCTTTTATATAACATATTTCATAATATTCGAAAGAACCCCATCAATGATCTTTCTCAAGTTCTAAGTATCAGTAACAAAGCTAGTTTTATTATCTGTCCCTAAATGCATTTGAGAAGGCTGTAATGAGTGTATTTTTAACCACTTCAGTCCTCTTCCTGAAATACTGCTGGGTTCAAGTGTTAGACCCAACAATAATGAAAGGCCAGCAATACATTTCCAGATCAGAACTACATGCAACTTGGTAGTCCTCCCTACATTGTTCGTTGTTCTGATTTTAGAGTCTGCATGTTTGGGGTGTACTTTCAAACATTTCCTTTAGCTTTATATAATACATTTTGTAAATGTATAATTTTATTGCTTGTGATTTCATTCTTGCTGAAAACTTGGGAAAAAGTAATTGTCAATCTCTTTTCTCTCTGCTGCCCTTTGCTGGGGAGTGAAAGTATGGATAGATGTTGAATGAGGACAGGATCCTGCATCACTGAGACAGCTTTGTTGAACTAACAGTCCTGCAAAGCTCACTGCATAGTTTCACCCGTAACAAAGAAATCCTCAAGTGATTTATGGTGACTTGTCAGAGGTAATGAAACTGTATCTCAGTGTGAGGTGCTGCATTTAGTCCAAAATATTGGTTCTGTGCCTTAATCAAGTTCCAATTGTAAAATTGGTGCAAGGAATTGGGGGATTCAAGTAAAAGATGAAAACTCACATGAGTTCTAATCTGTACAGCATTTACTAATACTTTGTGGAATCTGCCTAAAATACTGCATTCACCATTTAAAGTTCAAGCAAAGCCATTCTGTTTTTGTTACCTAAAATATGCAAATAGCTGAAATATTTATGGAGCAATTTTAAGTATTTTTCAACAGAGAAAGTCATAATCCTGTTAAACCTGTCAAATAATTTCCAAATCCTCCTTACCCGATTCACCCTCATGAAAGTCAGGTAAAGCAAGGTGAATGGTGCTTCGCTTCTCGGCTGACATTCCTTCACCTACGCTGTTCTGAAGAGTGCTCCGTTTTTCCATCTGTGCCCCTTCAGTTAAACTGCTTTCTTTGTCCCAGTCACTGAAATAAGGAGAACAGATTAAAATGAGAGATGACATTGCAGGAAATTTTCTAGAGTTTCCTTTTCCAAAATCATTTATTATTCCCAATGACATCCAGTAGTAACATGCCTAACTGGCCCTTCTTCATTTGAGAACTGAGTTTGCCAAAAAAAAAGTCAACATGATGAATGTGTACAAAGGATGTTTATGTAGTTAAAAACTTACAGTAAATCCCCGGTATCCAGGGATTTTGCTGTCTCCTTGAGATTGCATGTTGCATGGATTGGCGCCAATTAAAAAATTAGTATTTGTTACCTACCAGTATTTATTTTCCGCAATTTTTTTTGCTGCTTGAGACTGCTGGTTGCTTGAATTCCAGGTATTGGGGATTTTACCATATAATGCTGAAAATTACTTTCATTAATTCCTGTTTTTTAAATTATTTCATTCATTAATTGTTAGTGTCCCTATGTAAGTCATCATTTATTACCCATTTCTAGTTCGGCTTGAAAAAGTGGTGTTAACCATCCAAATTCTGCATTGCAAAAATAAATCTGGAGTTCTGTTAAATGAAAGAACAGCATAACTTGCATTCCATCTTGAAAGTGTTGAAAATTCCAATGCCCTTTCTTTCTCGGGGGCAAGGAGGTTTCTGCAGTGCATCTTGTGAATGGTACATACTGCAGTGGATGGTGGAAGTATATGCTCAGGCTGTCATTGATATACCAATTAAGGACTTTGCTGTCCTTTGAGTGATGTTGAAGTAACAACCATCCAGGCAGGAAAAAAATATTCCATTTATCCATGTCACATGAATGCTCCACAATATTTTCGCTCACAAGCAAAAAGTGAAGATTTTGAACAAGAAAAATAAAAGGACTATATTCTGTGCAGGCAATATGATTTTAACTACAGTAAAACCTCCTTCCCGTTACCTGACAGCCCCCCCTCCCTGCCGCCGCCGGCCACCCTCCCTGTTGCCGACAGCCACCCTCCCCGCTGCCGACAGCGCAGGACGTCAGGGCTGGAGCAGCCAGCGTGGGACTACGAGGCTGGGGCAGCCGGCGCGGGACTACAGGGCCAGGAGGGCTGTCAGCAGTGGGGAGGGGAGCTGCCAGGTGGCTGCCCCTGCCCTGACTCAGCGCCTTCAGCGCTGCCATCTGAACATTCCTTCACAGACACCCGCAGCTGGCTCCGGAGCTGCATTCTCCTGACAATTCCACCTGAAAGTGGCTTATAACTAACAATTTCAATGAAAGAAAGCAAGTGCATTCTTTTAATATTGGTATTCTGAATTTTAATCAACTTATTTGCAAAGTTTGGGCTCCACAGACACCCGCCCTATAAGCGATTCCGTGGATTAACGAATCGTGTTCTAACGAGGTTTCACTGTACACTTCCTCCTCTTCTTGCTTTAAGATTTGTCTGGCCTTTCTGGACAAGCAGGAGTAATTTTTGAGACTTTCTTTCAGACACAAAATATTAATATAAAAATGATACCTACAAAATTGAAATTTTGTTTATAAAGATAAAATAGGTAACCTTGACATTTAGAATAACTTTAAACCCCTTCTTCATCAATGCCCTTTGTAGAAGAAGCAAACTCATTTCATATTTTATAGCTTAATTACCAATTCTTACTATTCTACTCTTCTTCTTTGGCTTGGCTTCGCGGACGAAGATTTAAGGAGGGGGTAAATGTCCACATCAGCTGCAGGCTCGTTTGTGGCTGACAAGTCCGATGCGGGACAGGCAGACACGGTTGCAGCGGCTGCAGGGGAAAATTGGTGGGTTGGGGTTGGGTGTTGGGTTTTTCCTCCTTTGCCTTTTGTCAGTGAGGTGGGCTCTGCGGTCTTCTTCAAAGGAGGTTGCTGCCCGCCAAACTGTGAGGCGCCAAGATGCACGGTTTGAGGTGATATCAGCCCACTGGCGGTGGTCAATGTGGCAGGCACCAAGAGATTTCTTTAGGCAGTCCTTGTACCTTTTCTTTGGTGCACCTCTGTCACGGTGGCCAGTGGAGAGCTCGCCATATAACACGATCTTGGGAAGGCGATGGTCCTCCATTCTGGAGACGTGACCCACCCAGCGCAGCTGGATCTTCAGCAGCGTGGACTCGATGCTGTCGACCTCTGCCATCTCGAGTACTTCGACGTTAGGGATGAAACTATTCTACTATTTGACTACTAAACTACTGTACATTTTCTAACGTGGCTGTGTAGGGGTCAAAATTTACTGGCACAAAAACTGAAGTCAAAGTAATGGTGAAACCAGTCATGTTCTTCATTTCTTCATTACTTCTTCACAGATGGAAATCCAAAAGTTGCTACTGGAGAGTTCCCAATCACACCTATTCAATTTCCTGCATTTCCACTCTCACCTACTTTCCTCCTGTCCAGAAAAAGAGTATTCCCTGTCTTCCTCCCACCCCACCACGAACTTTTACATTCATCAGACTCCCCCCCCCCCACCCCATCATTATTATCATCTACATCTATAGCATAATATCAGCACAAACAACATTTCTTCACCCTGACTGTTACTTTTTCTTCAAGAATGCTCTGGTACATTTTTGCATCTCCATCATATTTCGCACCCCCCCCACCCCTCCACCTTTCTCACTGCATCACAGGAGAAGGTGCACCTGCTTTTTGTACCTTTTCCCTCCCCATTATCCTGCAATTCCAATGCTCCCTCCAGACGAAGCAGTAATTCACTGTACTTTAGTGTACTAGTTTTGGTTCACACAAGATGGCCTCTCCAACATTGTCGAAACCAAACGCTGACTGGGTGAATGTTTTGCAGAAAATTCTGTTTAAGCTGCAAGAGTGATCCTTTCTTTTCAGTTGCCTTTCACTTTCATTCTCTATCCCATCTTTTACTTTTGTCACAGTCTCTATGAAGTCTGAGGATCTCATTTTCTGACCAAGCTCGCTCTAACACCCAGAACATAACATTAATCTCAACAACTTCAGCTAACTAATCTTTCCAGTTTGAAGCAAACTTGCTAAGTTCTGATGAAAAGTCATCAATCTGCAACATCAACTATGTTTCTGCCGGCACCAATAGTGTCTGACCAAAGCAGTTCCATCATTCTTTGCTGTCGTTTCAAACGTCCTGCACCCGCGGTATCTTGTTTTTCCAGTCACAGCTTACATTTCCAGCAATGTTTTATTTCTTTTCCTTTCCTTTTTCTTTTTCCATTTTCATTCATCTCCTATTTGTATACCCACCTAACCCCCACATCCTCACACCCCCTCCAAGCCAGTGCCACAATGTTTGTGCCTTTTGGGTTCCCGTTGCTCTCTCCACCATTTCTTCTCTTCAACTTAAATATAGTTGATTTCTAACTTTCCTCAATCCTGATAAAAAAATCATCATTAACCTGAAGTGTCACTTCATTTTCTCTCTTCGCAAATTCTCCTGAATATTTTCTAGCATTATGTTTGTACTTTTAGCACCTGCAATGCTGTTTGTTCTTTAATTACATTTAACTTATGCCCATGTGCCATAATTAATAATATGGAATATAAAATGTACTGAGATTATTATAAATGCGCAGAGACTGTCAGATATGCAAAACCTCAGTGAAAAATTAGGAATCAGGAACCCAAGTGGAACCCAGCTGAACATTCCTGACAGTCCTACTCATAAAAACCAAGAGATCGAGACAGCCTGCCATCTGTTCAATCCTGCTTGGGAAACCTGGTTCAGTTTGATCATCTTTACAAATCCTGCTCTGTAACTATTTAATTGCTACATAAAGTTTACATTTTGAAATTCCATTATGGTTTGGACTTTCCTAAAAAACTAAATTACACCACTTTATTTGACAATTGAGGCAATTGAGATTTGAATGGAACATCCATTTCTCCGTAAACATGAGAAGGAATAAACCATCTGTAGATTACTGATTCTTTATCATTAACTAGTGAGATTAGAAGTTTAATATTTTGCAATAATTATATAGCATACATATGTGTGCCATATGCATGGAATAATTCTGTGCATATGAAGATGTCTCTTTTACATTTTTGGATGCTAAAATTAAGCCGAATTCTCCAACAAGTTCAAATATAATAAACACATATCAATGTAAAATAGCTGCTTAATTGAAAATAAAGATGGTCACGTTGATATAATAGTTTTCATTCAGAAATCCATGTAAAGACAACAAATACAGGACAGTGTCAAAATATATTTTCTTTCATGATTTTTAAAAATAATTTTTGGAAATTAAGAAGTAGGAGCAGAAGATAGAAAAACAACCCCTCAAGTCTGCTTTGGCATTCAAGGAGATCACAGCTGATTCAATCTTAGCCACAACATTCCATTTCTGCTCTCTCATAATCTGTCAACTTCATGTCTTCATGTCCACTCACTTAACCTAAATATATCTTATTATACCTGTCTGTTTTCTCCTCACAAACTGCACGGTCATTTTTGTATCATCTATAAATGAGGCAACAGTACATTGATTCCCTTCAAGCAAGTCATTAATTTTGATTGTAAAAAAAATTGGGGTCCCAACACATACTCCATATTAGTCACTAACTGCCAATCCAAAAATGATCCATTTATCCTGACTCTATTTTTGTTTGGTTAGTTAATTACCTGTCTCATGCATTCTTAATTTGTGTAGTAACCTTTTCTGCAGCTTTTTGATTAAATTCACAACAGTTAAGGAAATGTGTCCTGTCTGATTGATGCAAATCAATGAAGATAATTTAGATTTTTCAAAGAAGGAACACAATATGGTTAAAAGTCTAAAGTGACAAAGTGATGCCAAGACTATAACATCTATTACAGTCCTTACCCATTCCATTGCCCCAGGGCTTCTTTAAGGTGCTCAATTGATGTGTCAGAAAGTTCCTGTGGAATGGTAAAGTGGCTAGAACCTCCATGGAAAAGTTGACTTGGGATAAATTAGGAGGTCTGAAATTGCTGAATTAAAAAAAATAATTTTGGGTGGCCCAGTCAAGGTTTAAGGGAGTGGAATCCCCTTCTGGGCACAAATTGGACTACACACAGTAAGAGAAAGATAGCAAGAGAGTTAATATATAATTGGGTCATCAAACTGATATCAGGGAAAACAGATAACTCCATATTAAAACATGTAATTTAGACATAGCAAAACATAAATCATTGTGAGGGATATCTCCTAGAACTCCCTTGACCCAGAACAAATTAATACCCATGACTCTGGATAATAAGATCCTGGACCTGGTGTCAGTAGGGGATCAGGTACATCAAGGATTGTTATGAGCAGCTGGAGAATAAATATGATTTCTCTAATAAAATTTTCTTCTGCTATCTTCAGCTAGGATCTTTCTTAAGGGATAATTTGGGACCATCTATGGCCTTGCCCATATGTAGTGATATGAAGATTCTAATTTGAAAGGGGGAATATGCATAAGTTTATCTCTACAAAGTATCTCCTATTCCAAAGTGAGGGCCCGAAGCCGGGCTTACACGGGTCGAGGGAAAGGTTGGAGATGGACTTGAGCACAATAATCCATGGGCGGTGCTGGTCAGACCTGTGTATGGACAGCGTGACAGCCGTTATTAATGCCAGCATATCAGGTACAGGATGGTGCAATACAATTTCCTGATTCAACTGTACCTCACACCACAAAAATTACATAAATCTAAATCAGAAATCTCAGAAATGTGCTTTAGGTTTGGTGTGGAGACTAGAACCTTTATCCATTCAACCTGGCTGTGTACAAAGGAAAGATTCTTCTGGGAGGACCTGGGAGACATTCTGAAAAAAATTACAATGGTGGATTTTCCATAGGATCCAGAATTGTACCTTCTGGGAAACATTATGGACATGAGTTTTAAACTGCCAGATACTGAATTCAGTTTGTGAGGTAGCCAGGAAGCGTATAGCGGTCATGTGGAAGTCTGACTCCCAACTAAATATTACACAATGGAATATGGAAATGCAGAGTTGTATTCCCCTGGAGAAAATCATGTACAATTTGAGGAAGAAATATGGCACATTCGTTAGGGTCAGGCAACCCTATCTGCAACACATTGGTGCGTAGATGTAATTCTACCCCTTTTAGGTTAAGTAAGTACAATAACTGTGCCACTAGTGGAATGCTTGAGATCAGTGAAGTGGGTTGTGGCGTAGGCGACGTGCTCTTGCATTTTGTTCCTTATCCTTTTGTTTTAAGTTTCTTTGCGATGTTCTTAAGTTCCCTTAAAGGTTTTTGACTTTAACGATATTTTGTTTTTTTGTATTTGTTTAATTTATATAATCTTTTCTTTTTTGTATTAAGGTATGGGAGGGATGGGAGAGGGATAGAAGGTAAAAATAGACTCTGTATGATGTACACTATTGTTGGAAACAAATGTATTGTTTATTTGGATTTATGAGTCTTTGAAAATCAAAAATAAAATGTTCAAAAAAAAGTCTAAAGAGGAATGCAGTGACATTATTATCTTTCTGACCAGCTGCACACAAATGATATTCATCTTTCAAATCCTTATTGAAGGGCTCAAGCCCGAAACGTTGGTGATGCATCTTGACCTTTGCTGCATCAAGGCACTGTTTGACCTGCTGAGTTTCTCCAGCATTTGTGTGTTTTTTTCACTTAACCACCGGCGTCAACAGAATCCTGTGTTATACCCCTTCATCTTTCAAAAGGCCATTGACCTGAAATATTGATTATTTGTGTCTCTTTGTCGCTAGCTGCAGATAGATATCAAGCTTGATATTTAGATACCTATTTCAAGGTGCAGGAAAATAGCTGATTTATATTATAGTATCACACCACATCGTGACATTATTGTAGCACCAGCGATTCAGGTTCTAATCTGGCGCTGTCTGTAATGAGTTTGTATGTGCTCCCCATGTATGCATGAGTTTCCTCCCACCATTCAAAACTGGGGTTTTGGGGGCTTGTAGGTTAATTGGTGCATTTGGGGGGCAGAGGATTGTGTGCTAGGAAGGCCTGTTACTGTGTTGTATATCTAAAAAAAAGCACATCTTCATAAGTTGCCATTTCCCTTTCATATCAGATAAAAATTATTGAAATTGATTCTGTGTCCAAATGCAGCAGTGCATTTCTTTCCAAGTTGCATAGCCTACCTGAACTGTGAAATGTATGTTGTCTGCCACACATTTAACATCTGTTTGCAGGTTTCAAGCGCTTCATCTGGTCCTTTGTGAACTGCCTCAAGCCTGACTTTAGTGAAAAGTAAACTGGAAAAGAGAATGTGAAAAAATTCCTGTTATTTGCTTTTCTCAAAATAAGCCCATCCACTGTGCACAGACAGATTTGGTTCACACATAGTTTACTGTTGAAGACTTTTCGGTGTATTACAGAAGTGAACATCAATAAAGGAATGAACCCCATTTTGACTCCACAAATATTTCACAAAAATTATTAATAATTGGCAATTTATTTGATAAGTGCATTGATAAAAAAGATTGGCATTATAATTAGAGCTATATTGTATATTATAATTTATTACATGTGACTAGATCAGATTTTTAAATGGATGGTAGAGGATCAGTTAAAGAGCTGTCAATAGCTTGCACATTCACCTGTGGTTGACCCATCTGTCCCTGATGGGCAAATCCAAACCATGAAGCCAACTGGAGTATTGCCCATTGGCCCCAGCTGTCAAGTGAAGGATTGCTGAATTGGCTGCATTCGAATAGAACTGGCTCTAACTCAAAAGAATGAAATCTCTGGAGCTAAGATCATTTTCAATATGAGCCAAAGCCGATCCCTCAAACACCTGTCCACAGTGAAAAACAACTAAGTGCTTAAGCTCTGACTAACACAGCAAAAAGGTGCCAACCTTGCCCTTAAATATCCACAGGATGCTCCAACTAGTTGTGAAATTAATTTTAGAGCCAATATTTGTACCTGCCATGATTCAGTAAGCACAATCTAACTTGTGCATGCAGTAACCTAAGACTAAAAATATAGCTT
The DNA here is from genome assembly GCF_036971445.1 of Narcine bancroftii. Classification (NCBI taxonomy): domain Eukaryota; kingdom Metazoa; phylum Chordata; class Chondrichthyes; order Torpediniformes; family Narcinidae; genus Narcine; species Narcine bancroftii. The sequence continues at coordinate 35,769,877 of NC_091472.1, forward strand.
TGCCGAAGCCACTTCTCCCACATTACAGAATGTTACATGCTCATTTCCCTTGATAGTCACTTGTATCTAGATACATATTTAAGGTGTTTGCTTTTAAAAAATGAACTGCAGGAATTCAAAAATCATTTTAACTGCTCAATCTAACCTCCATTAAATTCTGCATTGAGTGTTACGAGCCCAGAGGACTCCAAAAGCCAGCAGTAATACAAATTCACCAAGACAATGGTTACTTAAAACAAAAGTTGCTTTTAATTTTCTTTAAACATAAAAACAGGATAAAACTTTAACTCATTACTATTAACTTAACCTAATGTAACCCCCTTCTAATTCTAAGTGCACATGTATGCAATGTGTATATGTTCAGGAAAGTTCTTTGTTTCACAGTCCAATCATTCACTTCTCACTTCTCCAAGTTCATTGGTGTCAAGCAATTCTCACATTGTGTACAGAATTTAACATTTATAATTTCCACCAGGCTCTGGTGCTTAAAATTAAATGGTTACCACTCAAGAAGGTTCTTGTTGGTTTCAGAAAGAAATTTGTTGCTCCTTGGACACACACAAACTGATTTCCTCCGATCAGCTGCTTCAGTGCTTTGCCGAAGAAACTTGAACCCATCATGGGTTTTCCAAATGATAACCTCTTCTTCCAGGTCACCACAGAGTTCCTCTTGTTTCCCTTATTTCAGGAGTAACACTCTAGCCAGCCATTTCCTCTTGTAAGGACTGCAAGGGTTTGGAACAGGCTGAACTCAGAACTCACAACCTGTCTTCAAAATGGGGTTTTTCAACAAGCCTGCCAGCTTGCCATGTTGTAGCCTCAACTGCTACTGCAGAACTCATTTCTCTCCCTTTCTCTCTGTTTGTTCTTTTCTCTCTTTGCTAAAAACCAAATTATTTCTTACAGAACTCCAAACCCAATCTTTGAAAGATCCTATCAGCACTTTAGCCTGGATTCTGTTCCAATTTGCACCTCCTTTTGAAGTTCTTTCCAAAGCAGTTCCATTGACTCTGCAAACTCACTCGAAGCCTGAATGTCCAGCTTCAGCAAAGCTCTTGCATTTTAAATGAGATGTCTTTTATGAAGTGTTACTGTGTTTTTGAAGTAGCCTAAACTAGACCCCCCATAGTCTATCTCTTTTAAAGATATATTTATATATAATATAACTTATAACAAGAGTAATATCAGCAAGCATTTATATATTCTCTGCAATTTGCATTTGCATCTGTCGTAAATAAAATGGCATCACTACACATAACACCACTCTCAGATTTCATAGATAAATTGCTGAACACAGAAAAGGAAGATTGTAGTACAGAAATATTCAGGTTCAGTATGAGTGAAAGGAATGTTCCCTCTTTTTGCAATGACCATCATGGACATAGAGAAGAGGTCCTCAGGTTATCTTGTAACATTTTAAAAACATTTTTATATGTTGCTCCACACTTTGATCACATACACCCTGGTAAAGCAGCAATAATGCATGGTACAAATTACTGATTGTATATAAAAGGAAATTGTTACAATTCATGTTCAATTCAAGTTTATTTATCAACCTATTGCACAAATACAACCTGACAAAATAGTGTTCTCTGTTCCTTGCAAACATACAATATATACACATACAGACAAGCAATATATATGCAGACAAATGCACATATCAAAATTAATAAATATTGTTTAATAAATAGTAGATTCTCAAAGGGTTAGTGTTTTATCATTTTTGTCAAACAATACTCAACCTGGCTGTGATGAACAGCTGGAACAGCAAAAGTTTGAAGGATATGATGATAATTATGAACAATATAATACAGTTAGCCTGATAAACTCCAACCTCCTTTGTTATAGAGTGTTCTGGCAAGGAAGGTCAAACATTATAATTGCCAGGAACATCTTAAATAGTTTGAATCAATTTGTCTTGAAGAAGGAGTTAAGAAAAAACAATCTCTACAGAATTTTAGCTCCAGTGATTAGATGGCTTTTACAGAGTACAATGTACAGCCTTGACTGTAGCACCCTCATCATATTGCTCAGTGCAATACAGGGAGATACCATTTCAAGTTCATTTATCATCCAATTGTACAAGCACAACTTGACAAAATAGTGTTCTATGGTCCTCAGTGCAAAACATGCAATGCACAACCTGACATAACAGACATACAGACAAGCAACACATATGCATGACAAAATATTGTTTAATAAATAGTAGAGGCTCAGATGATGAGTGTGAGCAGTTCATTTAGTTGTTCAGCATCCTCACTGCCCCGTGGGAAGAAATTGTTCCTCAGTCTGGTGATACAAGTTCTGATACTCCTGTATCTCTTTCCCAATGGGAAAGATGCTGTGTGCAATGAACTGGAATTCACTGTCTGTGTATTGTTCAGATGGGTGGCTCCTCCCCTGGCTCCACCCTAACTTATCCAATATTAACCCAGGTTTTCCCACCTTACCTCAGATTCACCTGAGGATTACTGTGTCTACTGGCCATTAATTGTAAGCTATTAAAAGTGCGTCTGTACTCCTCACTGGTCTCTGAGGGCATTCAGTCATGTTACAATTTTAATAGCTTAACTTTGAAATGGGATGGAAGCCCTGTTAAAGCCAGGCACGCTCCAGGTCAATTCTCTGTCCCTTGAGGCTCTGGAGGAATTTGCCTACAGACTGGAGTGCTTCCAGTCCTACCTGACGGCCACAAGACGTCTTCAACTCGGATGGTCACCAGAGATTGCCACTTCTCTCTCAAGTCGGCCCCAGGGATATCCTGTCATAGGAGACTGTGCTACCTATGAGTTGGCCATAGAAGGCTTGAAGGCCCGCTACATGAGGCCCCTGAACAACGTGTTGGTGAGGCAATGACGCTCTCAAAGTCGGCAGCATCTGGGTGAGTTGCTGGACGACTATGTTCTTGAACTATGGGCCCTGACCAGAAAATGCCACTACAAAGGGGCAATGGCCCAGGTGAGAAAGGAACAAAAAATCTGGGACACCCTTATGGCAGGTGTGAGGTCGTGGTACGTGAGGCAGTGACTGCTAGACTTGCGGAAGAAAAACCTGGCCAGCACCCTGCAGCTGGTGAAAGTGCTCAAGCAGGCCCAACTAGGAGCTGAGGATCTCACAGGCGAAAGCAGTGCCCTTTCAGAGGAACAGGTCATTGGGGCACCTGTGATCCCTGCAGCCTCAGTGCTGAATGCTGTGGCCATGTGTGACTGGGAATGCTACTTCTGTGGACAGGCACAGCACCCCTGTGTCCAATGCCCCGTGAAGGACTCTGTGTGCACAGAATGCAGTAAGCAAATGCACTGGATGAAGGTCTGCTGGGCTAAAGGGAACCCAAAGAGGATGACCGCTTGTGCAACCCCCGATACATTGCTTGACCTGTGCCCGAGACCCGAAGGACTGGCCTCTACCTCTCCATGCTGTTCGCCACCAGCGTCTTGCTGCGCCTCATTGCGGGACCCGCCACCAAAGGTGAAGCATCGCGTGAAGCCTCAGCGGCCATCATGCCGTGCCTCAAGGTCGGCGCCATCTAGTCCGTTATCAGATCAAGATGGAGGGTGGCTATCTTGCCGCACCTTGTGGTTGATGCCATCTTGTCTGCCCGCGGGCCAAGAGGAGAAAGTCGGCATCAGCATGGGGAGTGATGGGGTTTTCAGAGCACTGGCATCAGTCATCTGGGATCAGGCAATGCTTCACCAATTGAATAATCTGAAGATGGAGGTGAAGGTAAACAGACATTTGACTGATTGATTAGTAGACACTGGCTCCATGTCGAGCTTTATAAATTCTTCAATGGCTCTGCGGTACAACTTAAGAGTGTACCCGACGGACTATAGTATTTTCCTAGCTTTGCATTCGCACTCTGCGATGATCCAAGGATATTATACTGCAGGGGTGGCCAAATCTGCTTAACATATGAGCCGCATAGCATAAACCTCAGATGTTTGAGACCCGTAGCAATCACGCGATCGCAAGCCATACCCACTAACACTATCGTTAGCCCCTTTCAGGTGGCCATAATACCCGAATGTAAAGCCACCTAAAATACCCAAATGTGGCTGTTGGGAGGCCACCTGAAAGTGGAGAACCCGTCCCCGAGGTGTACTTACTCAACCCACCTCGGGAAGGTATATTCTCCACTTCCGAGCACTCCCCTTAGGCACCTGAAAGCAGCAGCCTGAAACTGGCTAGCTGCTTTCAGGTGCCTAGCAGAGGCCGGGCTGATGACAATCAGCCGGCAACCCAACTCCCCATGCTTGACAGCCCCCCTCCCCACTGCCTGGCCACCTAACTCCCCGCTGCCTGACAGACCCCAGCGCAGGACATCAGGACTGGGTCAGCCGGCACGGGACTACGGGGCTGGGGCGGCCGGCGCCGGAGGTGGCCACCCCAGTACAGTTTTGATGGAGAAAGTATTTTCCAATCCTTGTCTTGCAAATCATCCATTTGCAAAATGCTGATACACTGCCCTGTTTCAAAGGGAGCAATTAGGCAAAAGATTATTTCTAATCAAGTCTACACACCAAACGTTCCCCCTAGACACGTGAAAGTAGCAAGGCAAAGAGGCTAGCAGCTTTCAGGTGCCTAGCAGCAGGCAGGCTGTTGACAGTCAGCTGGTGACCCGCTGACAGCTACCCTGCCTGCTGCCGACAGCCACCCTGCCTGCTGCCGACACCTACCCTCCCTGCTGCGGACATCTACACTCCCCGCTGCCGACACTTACCCTCCCCGCTGGGACACCTACCCTCCTCGCTGGGACACCAACCCTCCCCGTTGGCAACACTTACCCTCCCCGCAAGCCGCACATTACATGTCAAAGAGCCGCATGTGGCTCGCGAGCTGCAGTTATAATACATCTAACTATAAAGTGGGTGGGTGGGGGGGGTTGTAAGTTCCGATTGTATGTACTGAAGGATTTGTGTGCTCTTGTGTTCCTGGGCCTGGACTTCCTGTGTCACCTTAAAAGCTTGACCACTAATCATGATGCAGAACGGAAGGTCCCAAAAGCCAGACACCACATACAGTTTCTCCTCTCTAAATATTGATTCCCCACCCCCCAACTGTTTCCGAACCCGACTCCTGATTCCAAAACAATAGCTACAAAGAGCAGGCTATACAGTGTGGGGGATCAGGAATTTATTAGAGCTGAGACACAGTGGCTGCTCAAAGAAAACATCATTGAACCCAGCAACAGCCCTATTAACTTGCAAAGATTCCCTATCTCAATTTGATTAAAGGGAGTGTTTAAACCCCCCTGTCCCTCTAGATTTACATTTGGAAGGTCCAATTGTGACAGGAAAGTCTATTTTATTCAAATCCCCCACTGATTGAGATTCATATAAGTTCATATAAAATTGTTTAAAAGCTTCTTTGGTTTATAGGAGATCATGCCCATGTTTGACTGAATTGCATTTATCGTTCTCGCGGCTTGCTGATTTCAACTGCCAGGAGACGACCTTGTGGGCTCTAGTACCTTGGCATAGATTTTTTTTTCCATTCTATATGTATTTATTGTATTGTACTTGAGCTTCTTACTTATTAGTCTTCTATGCTTTTCCACAGAGCCTCTTTGTTGAAGGTCCTTTTCTAAAATTGTGATGTCCTTTTCCAATTCATCCATCTCCCTCGTATATTCTTTTTTTAATCCTAGAGGCATAACTAATAATTTGGCTCCTTAAATATGCCTTTAACATGTCCCAAAGTAAAAATTTGTCCACAGTTGAGTCAGAGTTAGTCTCACAAAACATATTAATTTGATTCTGAATAAAATTACAAAAATCCGGCCTTCTCAACAGCAAAGTATTAAAGCATCATCTGTGAACTGTCACTTGGTCAATGGTCAAATCAAGAGGTGAGTGGTCTGATAGAAGTCTCGTTTTGTATTCGATTTCAGCACTCCTGATCGGAGGAGGGGGGTGGACAGCAACGGGCGCACTCTCAGTAAGCCCACCAGCTTCAGTGTGTGGCACTCATTCTCCACACAGCTGTTCACTCTCCCAGCTCACTGCTCCAGCAACACTCTCCACAGCATGCGCTCCTTTCTCTCACTGCATAGCCAGTCACTGTCCCTGGTCTGAAATAAAACTGCCCATAATCCATAACAATTAACAAACATTTCTGTCTTTAGTGGTGCATGAAGAGCCAATCTATGTCAATGAATTAAATTGAACATTGAACCACTAAATTTAACAAAATGGTCATATTCTGAAATGTTTGGGATCAAGTATAAAGGCTGACATACAAATGAGAGAAAAAGAACTTTTCTCACAGCTGGAACTAGGCTTTGGGCTTCCTTCTCTTTTCAGGCTGTCCTGAACTAGCAAAAAGCAAAACAATCATTCACGAGGCTTAAACAAAACTACCAATCTGGGAAATACAGGTGCTGCCCTTGTGGTTTGTGCCAGAGGATGCTTTTCAGTCTGCTTCAAGTATTTTCATTGTGTGATGACATTGTTTAATGGGATGAATGTAGTGTATATGTTGAATGTTTAGTGGGTGGGGAGGGGGGTGGGAAGGAGGGAGGGAAGGGAGGGGGGGAAAAGGGGAGAAAATGACACTGTGTATATCCAAGAGGGAAAGGTTTATGTGTATTTTGGTCAATATGGTTCATAGTGTGAAAAATAAAAAATATAAAAAAAAGTATCTACCCTCTTAATAATTGTGACTTTTTAGGGTGTTCTGGTTTAATTTAAAGATGGCATCATTAACTCAAAGAGAGTTTTATATTCCCGATTAAGCCATTTATTTTCTGAACAGAGAAAATCAGAAAGGCAAAAAGAGAACATGAGATAGGATTAGCAGGCAGGATAAAGGAAAATCCCGATAGTTATTTTAAGAGTTTTTAAAAAAGTGTGGCTTAGGAAAGAATTGGTCCCATTAAAGATCACATGGTTATCTTTCAGTGGAACTATGGAAGATGGGTGAAATTTTAAATGAATATTTCTCCTCAATTTTTACTGTGGAGAAGATCAGTAAGAATGGGGCCCGGCTAAGCAAAAGAAAATAAAATCAAAATCAAACAAGGGATTGCAGGGGGTAACTCATTGAGACAGATAAGGAGACATTTAAGTGAATTTTGGGAGTTCAAAGCTGGAGAGCTGCAAAGGCTGAATCACTGAGTATATATAGTTCAGAGATGGGAAGTTTATTTACATATGTAGGAGTCAAGCATAAAGAGGAAGAAGCAGGAACTTGGAGCTGGGGCCTGGATCAGATTAACAATAATCTTATGGAATAGGAGAACCAGATTGATGGGATATACTCCTGCTCCTAGTTTTACCTAATGGTGGTGAGGGGGGGGGGGGGGGGGTGGTTCTTCTACTTGTTTTCGCTCTCTCTCCAAATGTGACTTCAATAGATTTTTGACCAGAGCCATACTTTATGTAGCCCATGGTTTTTCAAAAACTTAGCATTTCCATTGGCCACTTAAATCCAGCCATGCAGTCAAAATTTGGCACTCAAGTCCCCTAGTTGTAGAAAGGTTATATAGTCATTTACATTGTGTTTTCCTCAATTAAAACGCTGAGGAGAAAAAAAATGGATTGGTTTGTCTCTTAGCTATTTGTTGTAACTAGCTGATAGGACGTAACATTCACATAAAATTTGCTGTAATAGTGATTAGTGTCACCTGGTGGTGAAGTAAAACAATATCAAGTATTACAATGGCAGCCCTGCCATTCATTACATTAAAATAGTACCAACTCAGAAATTGTACTGTATATATCTTGCACGCTCTGCACCTCTATGCTACTTCTTACTTCCTGTCTTTCTCAAACATGTTTAACTCTTCTAGGTTGATATTTTTTTTTATTACCCTTCCACTTCCAAAGGTTTGTGCTTGCTTCTTTAAGTTAACTCAACTTGGAAAGAGTTAAGATGCCTTGTACAGGGCACAAAAGTGCTGGAGAAACTCAGCAGATCATGCAGCATCCATAGGAATGTTACACATTACAGGCCTCCAGCAGGAATGTTACACAAGATACAGATATCTGAATAAAAAGTTGGGGGGTAGAGTTGTGAAAAAAGGCTAACAGGAAAGAGCTAATGGGAGGAAACAGGTGGGAGGGGAGAAGAGAAGGAGAATGAGAGGTGACAGGAGGAGAGGACCAAAGGCCAAAGATAGTTCTCTGTTTGGAGAAGGAAGAGAAGGCATGAGGAGTTGGAGGAAGGGAGATGGCTTTTGTCTGTCTATCCTGGTATTAGCTTACATATGCAAGTTTTTTTCAATTTCTGAGTTACCATTAGGACCATTTACATTTTGTTTGTGTTTTCTACATCTTTTGAAATTCTAATTTTATTCTTAATTAACTCATAATAAAAATGAAAAATAGACTCTTAGCTTTTAATTAAATATTCAAACAAGGTAGAAGCTAAATGCAGTCCTTCTTAATCTTTTATATCCATAGTCCTTGCTTAAAATCATTCACTATAATTACAGCTGAATAATATTTTGCAAATTTACTTTCACAAATCTAAAGGAAGGTATTCTAGCATCTGACAAAATGATTCAAGATTCCTTTATTGTCATGCAAATACAATGAATTCGTCAACGTTTGACTAACATTAAGGCACAAAGAGACACCCTGGATTCACTTCCTGCAACCTCCATAGGCACACAGCCTCCTGTCTGCTCCACTGGTAAACCCTTTGGGAGCTTTTCTTGCCACTGTCATCGTCACAAATCCTAGTCCCGAATCCTAGTTCCCACGAGAAAGACTCCAGCTGCCTGCAGCCTGGTGTGAGAGTTTTAGCCTCCACTCTCTAGTAATCCACAGCCTGCGTAGATCCTTCAGCTGCTGAACCCTTTGCTGGCCCACTGCCATGGTCATCTTCTCTGTAGGGTTGTCTCTAGCTTTCTCATTCTTAGCAGGCCGTGTTCTCCCACTTCTGGTGCCCTGAGCTGATTCCCAGGAGTTGCAACCCTTGTGGGCATTTTAAGAACATTGAGGACCATACACATATTCTGACAAAACATTTTCATTTAAGTACTGAGGCCAAGGTTTTTGGGAGAGGCTCAAAGCCCTTAGTAGAATCTAAAGTGATAAAAGGGCAGGATAATTTGGTCTCTAAAGTATGTTCCAACAGTCAGTGAGATCATGACTGATCAAATCCTCAATTCCATTCACCATAGATCTTGATGATTTTATTTGAAGATTTTAAATTTAAATTAAATTTAGGCATTCAGTATAGTAAGAGGTCATTTCATGAACCTATGCTGCCAAATTACACCCAATTAATCTACAATCCTGGTAAAATTTGAACAGTGGGAGGAAATCGGAGCATCGGGAAAAAACCAATGCAAACACAGGAAGAATGTACAAATGCCTTGCAGATAGCAGGGGATTCATATCCCAGTCCGGATCAATGGCACTAACTGCTCGCTAACCGTCCCACCCCTAACTAGAATTTAGTGTTAAACATTTAAACTACTCAGCAGCTATACTCTTTAGCTCTACAATTCTGCGTCGCATTAGTAATTTACAGCTAAATTCAATACTAAAACTGCACAAAACACAGAATGGTTTATAAAGGCAGCAATGTAAAATACAAAGGATGTTAGGAGGTCAGTTTTTGTCTCTAGTTTAAATATAATCTTGACTATTCCATAATGCTCCACGATTATTTCCTGTCACTTATTTCCAAACTTTAGAACTGCTTAACAATTCCACTCTTTTTTGTTTACCCATAAAAGTACTAATTTCCTTTCATTTAACAATGGACTGGCTGTCAGTCATATAACATCTCCTTTTTCATCTGAGCATATTTTGGTAATGGTTAGTCCCACTTGTATCATACCTCTTAAATCTCACTGATTTCAATCACCCTGTCACAGTCCATCTTTGACCCAACACAATCAACATAAGCTACAGTTCTCAGTCGGTTTTTTCCACTTTATCAAGTCACTGGAAGTCTACTTCCACCTAAAAAGAAGATATTTATTGATTCTTCAGCTTCTTACAAGAATATTCCTAGTCTATTTATCTTAATTTCAAAGATACCCACCTCACTTATTCTTCTGCAAAGGTTTGCTGGAGGAACTCAATAGGTCACTTGACAATGTGGGTAGAAATGGTCAGTCAACTTTTCAGGTCTGAATCCTTTATCAAGTCTTTTAAAAAATATATTTCATCAATGTTTATCTTTTACCCTCTGGTTTAACATTGATATTATTTAGCATATTATTCCTTCTTAACTATTCTCAAATTATTTATCCAAATTAATTTACTAGAATGCATCTTGTTGAATTTAAAAAAAATGTACAGATATAGGAAGTGGATTTTGATGCATTAAAAATATATTTTTCTTCAGATATGACATGGTGCATTACCCTCATTCCAGCAACCTGGAAGATTTCATGCTTTCTGCATGTTATCTTTGTATATTTCTCGGAATCATCTGCATATTTCCATCTTTATCTTGAATTTAAAGAACATAAAAAAATGAGAGGTCTCTTAAGTCTGTCTTGCAATTTAACAAGACCATCAAAGATATTGTGTCTTGTTTAACTTTGATGCCTGATTACCATATTCAATTATTGCTTTGGTGTTCAAAAATCCATTTATCCAAGTCTGAATGTGCTAAATAATTTGAGCACACAAAGGTACAGAATTTCACATTTCAAGTACAGCTACATACATTTCTCGTACAAACATTTCTCCACTCATCTCATTTCTAAATACAAAACCCTTTTTTTGACATTGAACACTTAGTTTTGAAGTTTCCACTAAGAAGAAACAACCTCTCAGTATCCAATTCATCGATCCCCTGGTGCTAATAACATGTATTCAGAATTCTTTCTTTGTCTTTCCTTAATGTGACACCTATGGATTCTGCATTATTTCATTCTGCTTATCCACAAAACCAGAAGTCTAAACGCTATGAGCACGTTCTGTATTTTGACACTTATCTTGGTGCTATATCCGAATCATTTTTGCCTTTTAAGACTGTAAAAGAATTTTAAAAATCAAGTTTTATGGTTTTAGGTAGTCTCTCCAGTATAATTACGTTTCAACCAAACATGCAAAGTCAAATATGACGAAAATAGTAACTTAGAAGGAAAGAGGTAACCTTGATGTAGACAGAAGATTTGCTGACTAACAGGGAATAGGAAATGGGCATAAATGGTCTTTTTCTGGTTGGCAAGTGACAAATGGTGGGTCACAGGGATGTATATTTTCACAATTTATATAAATGATTTGGATACAGCATGGAAACAGGTTTTCCAGATCACTGAGTCCATGCCAACCATGTATATAAATCCTACCCAGACCCATTTTATTCATCCTAGCATGCTCATCAACTTCCCCAGAATCAACTGTTTTAGGGACACTTTACCATTGCCAATTAAGCTACTTATCCACACATTTTTTTTTGGATGAGGATGAAACAAGGGCATCATAAGGAAATACATCCATCACAGGGAGAATATGCAAACTCCACAAAGACAACACCCAGGATCTGGAGTGAACCAAGATTATTAGAGCATTGGAGGTAAATGCAGAGTGGCAACTTGATAATATTCAAAGGCATGGTTTCTCAACTTGCTGGCAATTCAAAGATAAGTAGAAAAAATTGTGAAGACGACCTTAAGAAGTTAAAGGGATTCAAATAGGTTAAGACAGTGGACAAAGAGTTGGCGAATGGAGTCAATGCTTGGAGAATATAAAATTGTTCAATTTGGCAGAAACAAATTTTTAAAGTTTCCAAACGGTGAGAGATTGCAAAATTCTGAGCCACAAAGTCTGTTGGATTACCTCGTCCATGTTTGACAAAACATAGATAGTATATTGGTTATAGGAAAATGAAGAAAGCCAACAGAACATTAGTGCTTCTTGTAATAAAAGTGGGACAGATTACACTGCTGTTATTTGGGTCAATTAGAGTATGATAAAGAATGACCCCCTTATATAGGAAAGCTGTTAATGCTTTGAGTAGTTGAGAGGTTTGATAAACCAATACAGGTATACCCCACTTTACGAAAGTAAAGCGTTCCTATGAAACCTTTCATACGATGAAATGGTGTAAAGTGAGGAAGGCTACTTTAATAAAAGCTAAAATCCATTCAATTTCCTTCCAATAGCAAATACAGGTTTCTTCATAAAAGCAAATTTGAGTAAAGCGAGTATTTGTAAAGCGGGGTATACCTGGAATGGTTAGGTTATCTGATTAGGAAGGATTGGATTGACTGTATTTGTAACTAATGGAGTGTAGAAGAGTGAGAGGTAACTTAATTAAAGCATATAAGATTCCAAAGAGTCTTGACAGGAGAGATATGGAGAGAAGGACAGCACGGTAAGCATAGCGGTTAGTGCAACGCTGTAACAGTGCCAGCAATTGGGACAGGGGTTCGAATCCCACGCATGGGATTTCCCTGGGGGCTCTGGTTTCATCCCATTGTTCAAAATGTACCAGGAGTTGTAGGTCAATTGGGTGTAACTGTGTGGCATGGGTTCATGGGCTGAAAGGGCTTGTTATTGTGGTGCATGTCTAAATTTAAAATGTAAAAAAGTTTCTTTTTGTAGTAGAACCTAGAACTAGGGGTCACTATTTAAAAATAAGGATGGCTTATTAAGGATAGATACAAGTAGAAGTAAGGTCTGAATAATTTTAAGGCAGACATGGTTAGCATAATGCTTAATGCAACGCTGTTACAGTGTTAGTGGCCCGGATTCAAATACAGCGCTATGTGTAAGGAGCTTGTACATTCTCCCAATGTCTGTGTGGATTTCCTCCCACCCTTCAAAAACATATGGGGTTGGTAGGTTAATTAGTGTATTTGGATTGTTACGAGCCCAGAGGTCTCCAAAACCCAGCAGGAACAGAAATTCACCAAGACAATGGTTACTTAAACAAAAGTTGCTTTTAATTTTCTTTAAACATAGTGACAGGATCATTCTTTAACTTATTACTATTAACTTAACCCCCTTCTAATTCTAAGTCCACGTGTATGTAATGTGCATATGTTCAGGAAAGTTCTCTGTTTCACTGTCCAATCATTCACTTTTCACTTCTCCAAGTTTACTGGTATCAGACAATTCTCATACTGTGCACAGAATTCAATATTTATAATTTCCACCAGGCTCTGTTGCTTAAAGTTAAATGGTTACCACTCAGGAAGGTTCTTGTTGGTTTCAGAGAGAAATTTGTTGCTCCTTGGACACACACAAACTGATTTCCTCCAGTCACTTCAGTGTCTTGCCAAAGAAACTTGCCCCATCATGGGTTTTCCAAATAATAACCTCTTCTTCCAGGTCACCACAGAGTTCCTCTTGTTTCCCATCTTTCAGAAGAAACACTGTAGCCATCCATTTCCTCTTGTAAGGACTACAAGGGTTTAGAACCGGCTGAACTCACAATCTGTCTTTAAAATGGATTTTTTCAACAACTCTGCCAGCTTATTATTTTGCAGCCTCAACTGCTACTATAGAACTGACTTCTCTCTCTCTCTCTCTCCAAAACAGAAATCACCTGTTTGTTTTTCCTCTCTGCTTGTAAAAACCAAATGACTTTTTACATATTTTACCCATAACTATTCCAACATATCCTGTAACAATCTCCCCTACAAAGGAATTTTAACTCTGGAGTTAAACTGGCTTTACCATCACTACAGTGATAACATTACACAACATATAACATGTCATAACAATGTATCCAAATCATAACTTTCTATTTTATATGTTCATTTTTAATATCTAGACAAACAATCTGCTATTACATTATTTGTACCTTTGATATGATTAATTTGCAGATTATATTCTTGTAATATTAAACTCCAATTTAACAATCTTCGTTTTTATTCTTCATTTTATTCAAAAACACCAGAGGATTGTGCTCAGTAAATATCACAACTGGCTGATGAGTGGTACCCAGATACACATCAAAATTCTGCAGAGCAAATATAATAGACAAAAGTTCCTCCTCAATAATGGAATAGTTCCTTTGATGAACATTGAATTTTTTTGAAAAATGGCAACTCAATGGTCAATTTCATTATGTTTTTGTAATAAAACTGCACCTGCTGCTCCCTCACTGGCATCCATTGCTACAGAAAATGGTCTGTCAAAATTTTCTAAAGGTCTCTGACAAACTTTAGTCTACACAAATTTCTTCCCCTTCTTCAAAATGTTGGTTAAAGGAAGAACAACCTCAGCAAAATTTCCTATAATATCCTGCCATTCATGAAAAGTTTCTCACTGCTTTCTTGCCATTGGGAATAGGAAATTCAGAAATTGCTTTCACCTTACCTTGAATATGTGCAACTTTGCCATGTCCTAAGTATTTCACAGTAGCATGTCCAAATTCACCTTTAGCTAAATTGACAGTTAAGTTTGCTTTGGATAATCTTGCAAATAAATTGTCCAATTCCCTCAGATGTTCTTCCCATGTGTCACCTTTTGTGACCGAGTCATCAATATAAGCATCTATATGTATCAAACCTCGGATTCCCAAATTTACCATCCTTTGGAATGTGGCAGGGGCATTTTTAATGCCAAAAGGTAGCATATTATATTTGTATAAACCAGATGGTGTCACAAATGCAGAAATAACCTTTCCTCTCTCTGTTTGTGGCACACACCAGTTACCCTTCGACAAATCCAACTTAGTAAGAAATTTAGCTTTCCTAATTTTATCAATACAATCGTCTATTCTCAGAATAGGATAAGCATCCGTTTTAGTTAATGAATTAACCTTCCTGTAATCTGTACAGAACCTAACAGTTCCTAATGTTTTAGGTACCAGAATAGAAGGAGAACTCCAATCTGAGTTTGAAGGTCTAATAATATCATTTTTCAACACATATTCCACCTCCTGATCCATGATTTTACTCTTCTATAGGGGTGTTGTTTTATTGGACTTATCCCACATTCACATGATGACAAATCACTGATGTCCATTTTGGGTACATCAGGAAACAAATTTGCATATTTCAAATGCAACTGCTTCTGTTCTTGTGATTTAAGATGGCCTAACCTTTCCTTCAGATTTTCCAAAATTGTTCAGTTAGACTGTTTCTTTAAGGTTACCCTCACAAGATTCTGTTTCCATAATCTTATGACCCATAATTTCCTCAACACTTTTAACAACACCTCTGATAGACTGTTCTCCACTACCTTTTTCCTCATGAGGTTTCAACATATTACTATAACAAACCTGAGTTTTATTCCTACAATCTGGAGTGCTTATCACAAAGTTATCATCATTTAGTTTTGATCTCACTTCGTACGGTCCAGAAGATTTCGTTCTAAGAGGATTGTCATGTGTTGGGAACAACATTAACACTTTATTTCCTGTCTTAAACTTCCTCACTTGAGCTTTCCTGTCAAATAATCACTTCATTTTATCCTAAGCCATTTCCAAATTCTCTTGAGCCAAAGTCCACACATTTTGTAACCTATTTTTAAATTTAGAAACATAATCCAGCAAGTCAAACTGCACATGCTCGTTAACCCACTGTTCTTTTATCAACATTAAAGGTCTCTAACCTGATGTCCAAACACAATTTCAAAAGGGCTGAAACCTAATAAATCCTGCACAGCCTCCCTTGCTGCAAATAACAATAAATGAATACCTTCATCCCGATCTTTCCCATTCTCCAGACAATAAATCCTCATCATATTTTTAAGAGTAGAATGAAATCTTTCCAAAGCTCCCTGAGCTTCAGGATGGTATACAGATGAAATGATCTGTTTAATTCCTAACTCATAAATCAATCCAGACACGAAGTCAGTTCCTTGATCACTCTGGATCACTTTAGGTAACCCAAAAAGTATGAATTTTTTTTTCCAAAGCCTTTGCCACTGTATTTGCTTTAATATTCCTCAATGGTATAGCTTCTGGAAATCAGGACACCGTTCACATAATTGTTAACAAGTACTGATTCCCAGCTTTTGTTTTGGCAGGGTACCCACACCATCTACAATAACCCAAGTGAAAGGTTTCACAACAACAGGAATAGGTTGCAAGGGAGCTACCAGAGGACCCAGGTTAGGGTTCCCCACAACCTGACAAAGGTGACATGTCCGGTACCAATTTACAACATCCTCCAACCAGGCCAGAAAAATTGTTTCAAAATTTTATTCATGGTTTACTTTACACCAAGATGACCACCCAAAAATAAAATGTTACGAGCCTAGAGGACCTCAAAACCCAGCAGCAATAGATATTCACCAAGACAAATGGTTACTTAAACAAAACTTGCTTTTAATTATCTTTACACACGAAAACAGGATCACTCTTTAACTTATCACTATTAACTTAACTAACCTAACTTAACACCTTCCTAATTCTAAGTGCACATGTATGTTATGTGTGTGTAAGTTCAGAAAAGTTATTTGATTCATAGTCCAAGCTCACTTCTCATTCCCCCAAGTTTACTGGTTGCAGGCAATTCTTACACTGTGCACAGAATTTAACATTTATAAAGTTCACCAGGCTTTGGTACTTGAAAGGTAAATGGTTGGCACTCAGGAAGGTTCTTGTCAGTTTTCAGAGAGAGATTCTTTTGTACACTTGACACCCACAACTGATTCCTTGTAACCAGCCACTTCAGTATCTTGCCAAAGAAACCTGCCCCTTCAGGGTTCTCCAGATGATAACCTCTTTCTTTCAGGTCACCACAGAGTTCCTTTTTGTTTCTCTTATTTCAAGTGAAATATTAGACAGCCAGTCCTCTCCTCTTGCATGAACCACAAGGGCTTTGACCAGGTTGAACTAAGCACTCACAAACCGTCTTCCAAATGGGTTTTTTCCACAAGCTTGCTAGCTTGTCCTGCTCTAGTTCCAGTTTCTGCTGCTGACTGTAAAACTGCAGAACTGATCTCTCGTCTCTCTCACTCTGAGAGAAAGCCTGTTTTTCTCTCTCTGCTTGCAAAACCACATGACCCTCTTAGAACAGCAAGTGCCACTCCAAGCCAGCCTGCAGCTCTGATGCGTTCTTTCATCTGTTGCCTTTTTGTAAACAACAATCAATTAGTGATGTATTTTGGGCACTCTCCAAAGCTTTTGCAAAGTCTCTTGGCACCAGCCTGTCTAGCAGGAGCAGAGGTTCAGTATTTTAAATTAAATCTGTTTTAAAGTGTTTGTATGTGACCTACACTAAAAAAAACATTCCCCAATTTATCTCCCAAAAACATATCTATAATTTTTCACAGTACAATGGGTGAAATTTATAATTTCATTCCGGTAAATTCAAGGAATGACCACCTGATGAATCACCACCCCCCCACTCTTCATTTGCAGGAACATCACGAGGTCACCATTTTCTCATTAACAACTCACCATTCCAGTAATATCCACAGGGAATTTCCTTAATCTCCTCATCATTCATAGTTTTCTCCCTCATCAGCAAGATTAGAATCTGGCTTTTGCTGCTCAATTAACTCTTTCCTTGACAAAGACAAATCCAGACTCTCAAATTTATCTTGCTTCTTCTGGACTATTTCAGAAGTACTGGGCAAGTCTCTATCAACTGGATCTTCCTCTGCTTTCATCATTTTCTTAGACAAAGACATTGTAACAGCACATGCAGGATATATCCCACAATCTTCCTCAACTTCATCTTTACTAGGCTTAATTGTTAATCTCAAAACTGACCCAACTTTATCCTGTTAAATCATTCCCTAATAAAAATGAGACTCCTTGCATGGGTAACTTTGAAATAACTCCTACTACAACTGGTCCTTCAACTAATTCTGAATTCAACACTAGGTTGTGCAGAGATATTGACTCTATATCACCTCCAATACCTCTAATTAAAGTAATCTCTCCTGTGTCCGTCTTTTGATCAAGAGTTAAAAACATTCTCCAACAACAGTGATTGGGCAGTCCTAGAATCCCTAAGAATTTTAACTGGAACCTGGGAATTTCCATCCTTTACTGAAACCAAGTCCTCTGACACAAAAGGTTTGAACTCATCCATAACATCCTTACCAGGTATGGAACATCTGTTCTCATTAAATTCAACTGTCTGAATACACACTTCTGTTAATACCTCCTTTTCTTGTCTATTTTTCAATACTAAACAATTTGCAAGAATATGACCAGGTTTCTTACAAAAATAACATACAAATCCAGAAGTTCTGTTCTTTCCCACCTTACCTTCATCTTTTTTCTTAATATTCTCCCCAGACTTAATTTCAGGTTTACTCATCTGCTCCACATTAACCTTTTGAACAGGCTCACTATACTGACATTTGTTTGTAAGGATCAAGGCATATTCATCTGCTAACCTAGCCATTTGTTGCCATGCCCCCAGGTCTTTCTCATTCAGGTATATTTTGATCTCATTGGGAACACACCTTTTAATTTCTTCAATTAATATCTATTCTCTTAATCTGTTGAAATCATTATTTATTCCTTTTGAAGTGCACCAATGGTCGAAACAAACAGATTTTCCCAGAGCAAAATCTATACAAGATTCATTCCATGTTTTCACCAAACTCCTAAATTTTTGTCTATATGCTTCTGGAACCAATGTAAGCTTCAATACTGCTTGTTTAACAGTCTCATAACTTGCCACTTGCTCTATATTCAAACTAGAGTATGCAATTTCAATGCACTTTGGAGCAAAGACGCCATTTTCTTTTGGCCTTATTGAGCTCTCAGCAACCTTTACAAAAAGCTGAAAATATGCATCTATATCTCTCTCATTGAAATGACGATCTAGATTTACCTCTCTACTAGCCAAAAATCTCTCTCCAGGAGTTACAGCCTCAATTCTCTTACCTCCCTCCATCTCAATTTTTAACTTCTCTAATTCAAATCATCTGTCTCTTTCAAATCGTTCTTTGACTTTCATCTTCCTACCTCCGTTTTTCAGCTACCTATATAACTATATATAACCATATAACAATCACAGCATGGAAACAGGCCATTTTGGCCCTTCCAGTCTGCACCGAACTAAGTGCTCTTCTCTATTCCCACCTACTTGCACCCTGCCCTTAACCCTCCATTCCTCTCCCATCCATACACCTATCCAATTTTTCATTAAATGACAAAATGGACACTGACGCCACTACTTCTCCCAGGTTTATTCCACACAGCCACCACTCTCTGAGCAAAGAAGTTCCCCCTCATGTTCCTTCTAAACCTTTGCCTATTAATTCTTAACTCATGACCTCTTGTTTCAATCTCTCCTACTCTCAATGAAAAAAGCCTATCCACATCAACTACATCTATCCCCCTCATAATCTTAAATACCTCTATCAAATGCCCCCTCAACCTTCTACACTCCAAAGAATAAAGACCTAATCTGCTCAATCTTTCTTTTTAATCTAGATGCTGAAACCCAGGTAACATTATTGTAAATCTTCTCTGCACTCTCTCTACCTTGTTGATATCCTTCCTATAATTCGGTGACCAGAACTGCACACAGTACTCTAAATTTGGCCTCATCAATGCCTTGAACAGTCTCAACATCATTTCCCAACTCTTGTATTCTATACATTGATTGATAAAGGGCAGCATACTAAAAGCCTTCTTCACTACCCTATCCATATGATATTCTATCCTCAGGGAATGATGAACCATTATTTCTATATCTTTCTGCTCCACTGCATTCCTCAATGCCCTCCCATTTACTATATGTCTTGTTTTGTTAATTCCTACCAAAATGAAGCACTTCACACTTTTCAGCATTAAACTCCATCTGCCATCTGTCAGCCCACTCTTCTGCAATCTTTGAAAACCTTCTTCATTATCCACAATTCTACCTATTTTAATATTAGCTGCATATTTACTAATCCAATTTACCACCCCATCATCCAGATCATTAATGCATATGACAAACAGCAATGGACCCAATAAAGATCCCTGAGGCACACCACTTGTCACAGGCTTCCACCCACCGTTGAATCCATTTGACTATCTCAAAGTTAATACCTAGAGCCTGAACCTTCCTAACTAACCTTACATGTGGAACCTTATCAAAGGCCTGAAGTTCATTTAGACAACATCCACTGCTCTACCCTCATCAACATTTCCAGTCACCTCTTCAAAAAATTCAACAAGATTGGTCAAACATGACCTTCCACACACACACCATGTTGAGATTTCCTGATTATACCCTGTCTCTCCAGATACTTATATATACTCTCTAAGAACGCTTTCCATTAATTACCTACCACAGACATCAAACTTACAGGACGATAATTGCTCAGTTTGCTCCTCAAACCTTTTTTAAACAAGGGAACCTTTAACTCATATATTCTCTACTTTTCATTTCTTCTGCCTCATTTTTGTATTTTATCATCATTTTACACCATCCTCTGCCTCATATTGTCTTTCAGCTTCCTCTCTTTGTTTTTCACTTCCTTTGCTTCATTTTTGTTTCTGCAATTCAAACTCCCATTTCTCTCTTTTTTCTACCACCCTCCATTTCTCTTTCTTCTTCCACCCTCAATTTTTCCAATTTCAATTGCAATTCAAAAGATCTATCCTCCGGAAAATCGTCTAAGTCTTCCTCAACAAACTTTCCCTCACCTGTATAATATTTCACTATAATCCTCTGTATTTGTATTTTAGTCATCCAATACATGAGTTCAGCCAGCTTTAAATCCTTAGCAATGACCATCAGTTCCTCTTTACTTTTTCTCTGCTGCTCCGCAGATGATGGATGTAACAAAAATGTACTAATATCCATTGCTGCTGTTTTTCCACACACACAAGCTTTGAATTAGCTTGGAAAAACCAATTAACTAATAAATCACAAAAGCTCAAAAAGATCCAAAAACTCCAAATATTTCAATCCAAAACAGATGAGTCCCCACTTGTTACAAGCCCAGAGGACTCCAAAACCCAGCAGCAATAGAAATTCACCAAGACAATGGTTACTTAAACAAAAGTTGCTTTTAATTTTCTTTAAACATAACAGGATCAATCTTTAACTTATTACTATTAACTTAACCCCCTTCTAAGCACACTTGTATGTAATGTGTATATGTTCAGGAAAATCCAATCATTCACTTTTCACTTCTCCAAGTTCACTGGTATCAGGCAATTCTCATACTGTGCACAGAATTCAATGTTTATAATTTCCACCAGGCTCTGGTGCTTAAAGTTAAATGGTTACCACTCAGGAAGGTTCTTGTTGGTTTCAGAGAGAAATTTGTTGTTCCTTGGACACACACAAATTGAGTCCCTCCAATCAGTCACTTCAGTGTCTTCCCGAAGAAACTTGCCCCATCATGGGTTTTCCAAATGATAACCTATTCTTATAGGTCACCACAGAGTTCCTCTTGTTTCCTGTCTTTCAGGAGAAACACTGTAGCCATCCATTTCCTCTTGTAAGGACTACAAGGGTTTGCAACAGTCTGAACTCACAACCTGTCTTTAAAATGGGTTGTTTCAACAAGCCTGCCAGCTTACTATTTTGCAGCCTCAAATGCTGCTGTAGAACTTACTTCTCTCTCTCTCTTTTTCCAAAAGAGAATTCACCTGTTTGTTTTTTCTTCTCTCTGCTTGTATAAAGCATATGACTTCTTACAGGGCTCCAAACCCAATCTTTGAAAGATCTTATCAGTATCTGAGTCTGCACTTTGTTCCATTTGCACCTTCTTGTGAAGTTCTTTCCCAAAGCAGTTTCCATTGTCTCTGCAAAGTCAATGGTGACACAAAATCTCACTTCAGCAAAGCTCTTGCATTTTAAATGAGATGTCTTTTGTGAAGTGTTACTCTGTGAAGTATTACCTACACTAACTCCCACAATCTATATCTTTTAAAGACATATTTCACCCATATCTATTCTAACATTCTGTAACAGGATGGCATTAGATCATGGGCCAAAAGGGCCGGTTTCCCTGTTGAATGTCTATATTTAAAAAAAATTTAAAATAAGATAAATTATTGATAAGAAAGTTTGTGGAAGTGGTTACTGCAGACAGATGGGAAAGCTGAAGTGAGGTTACAATCAAGGCAGCTTTGATTTTATAAAATGGCAAAGTCGGCTCCCAGAAGCTAAATGGAACATTTCATATGAACATATTCTGTCTGAAAAACACTGCTGAGATCATATTGTTTTTCTGCTGAGGCAAGTATCTTTACAGAGTTGGTCCTGCAAAATGCACTTATGCAGTATATTACAAGTTCAGTTCATTCACATAAGGCATTCCTTTATTGGTAGTTTTAAGGACACACCCCAAAAAGGCCCATCCAGCTGGCAGCAGTTTTCACTCAAAGACTTGCTGCCTGTTTGATTGCAGCCTCCCATAAAGTTAGAGCTGAAGAAGCCAGTGCAGTGGCAATTAACAAAGTTATTCTGCTCACATCAATGTTTTACAGTATTTTGATAATTAACAAGATGAACGTCACAATTTTAATTTAGAAGATTTAGGGCATGGTTTTTATCCGTCTCCACAAAATATAGAAAATAACTAATGGATGAATTGTGTTTGTGGACCAACAAGATTTTTTTTCACTGCTGTTATAAACCTCATTTTTCATTTAAACGTCAGTTTAGCTCCTAAATGCCGTGTTAGTTCAGCTCTAATTATGGATTGCTGAGACAACCAACGATGCGGAATAAAACATTCTGCTGTCTGCAATGTGTTACATGTGATTCTGCGACGGAGAGAACTGAGCAGCAAGTCGCTCTGCAAGGCATGGTGATCATTACAAAGAGCAGGTCACTCTGCTCAGAGACTTGACAGACTGAACTCAGAGGAAGGGTGACCTTTCTGGTTCCTCACACTGACGTTGGCAAGTGGAACATCCCTCTGGTTTTGCACCTCAGCAATACTAGCAAAGGCATGTTCTGCACTGTGGTCAGAAAAACACCCAACCACACTGGAAGTCAGCCACAAGAGGCTGAGCCACTTACAGTCCAACATGAGTTGGTGGAATAAAATTAGTGCAGCTGGAAACTTCGAACCACGTGAACTTCAAATTCTATCACTTTCAAAATTACTACCTGTCAGAGCTAAAAAAGCAAAAACCATTGAAATCAATATTTGGCCTGGCCGGGGCTGGGGCGGTTCTTGCAGATAAGGCAGACTCAAAGGGAAATCCTGTGATCACATGCAGCCCAAATACGGTAAGAGGGAATCACCCATCAGATTCTGCAAAAAGTTTGTGACACAACCGCGTAGAAATGGAACTGCATCGGCGAGTGTCCGCCACGGCTGCTGCAATGCCATTGTCGCCCCTGCCACTGCTGATCTCGCTGTTGAGCTGCAGTTGCACTCAGACTGCAGCTCCACCACAGACTGAATCAACAACTGATAATAAGCTCAGATGCAGCTTGCTTGCAGAGCTTGAGAAGAGCAGGGTCTAAAGTGATGGAACCACAAGATATTTCCAGCCTATGCAACAATTCAAAGCTTTTCTCCTCCAAAATACTAAAAAATATTGAGGTGATAAAAATCTTGAATTCAGCAACTTGCATGTGATGTGGTGCACCTCAAAGGCTTAACTTTGTGAAATTTCACAGTAAACATGGAGGGTCAGAAATAACATTATACCAAGTATTTGGATAATTTAAACAAAACAAATTAATAATCATTGTAAAACGAAACAGCAAAACAAATCATTCACCTAAATATGTTAGAGGAAACCTGCCATTTGAGACTGTTCCTTGCATTTCTCAGGAAAGGCTCCAAAGCTCTAAGTTTGAAGGTGAAACCAAGGTGTTTTAAAATAGAATTTCTTTCAATACAAACCACCAACACTCTGTTTTCTTTTTGTATAACAGTATTTGTAGATCAAGCAGGTTAATAGGTGCAGGTAGCCCACATCATGTAAGGATTGTTTTTCTCTCTTGTCACGCTGACAGCCTGTCTCCGCAGCCTGCCATCTGTCACTGCAGTGCACAATTCAAGTCCAATTATTTCATTCTTCAGCTCACAGCTTCTCCAAACATAAATATTATCCTCTGACTGCATTTGCTTGCGTATTGCGCGTTCCCCAGTTCAGTCGCGCGCAATCGCCTCTTTCCCTCCTCCGGAGGTGCAGGTGCTCCCGTTTCATTATTTTGAAAAGTAGCCAACTGAGTGTGAAATTTAGGATGGAGTGCTAACTGGCACATATATTTTCTGAGGACATAGAGAGGTGCAGTCAGCTATTACTCAGCTATCTTGAATCTTTTAATGAGTTAACAAGGGATTTGAGGATGACAGGTGCTGGTATCAGACAACAGAGAGAACATTGTTAAATTTATTAAGGATTACTTATTATCATCATGAAGTTAAAACTTGTATGGCAGTAACTGAATATGATCTCATTGCTGCTCTGTTACACTATAGTTTATTTTGACAACTTAACAATTCACTTAAGTGTCTGGTTAAAAAAATGCTCAGACATTATAGCATAAAATACTTTACAACAAAATGGTTGTTTTTACCCAAGCAAACCTCCCATCAACTGTATATATTGATTGGCAGGCAGCAGGATACAAGCAAGGCATACGTAAAAAAAAATTAAATGTATTAAATGAATGCATTTATATGGAAACTACAACTTAGTTTGCCATTTCCATGTGGAATTGCTGGCAAAACCTAAAAATCTGGACCAAAGTATCTTCTGTATTTTTGACAAAAATGAATCGCTTCGTTAGTTATCAACATTACATAAATACTAAGCCATACGAGTCTCAGTAGTGATTAAATATGTATTTTCACTTTCCAGTGAAGAATGAATCTACATAAAATGCATCAAATGTGGCCTATCCCACATCATCCACCACCAAAGTTCATTTGAAAGGTTTCACTTTATCACAGAAAGCAAGGACATTGTCGAGGGATTGTCTACTAAGTCAGCATGGGTGGAAGTAAGAAATAGGAAGGGAACAATCACTGTATTAGGAGTAGTCGATAGGCCCCCAAATAGCCTTCGGATCACAGAGGAGCAGATAAGCAGGCAGATTTTGGAAAGGTGCGTAAATAACAGGGTTGATATTATGGGAGACTTTCCAAATATGAATGGCACCTCGTTTTTGCAAGAGGGATAAATGGGGCAGAATTTATCAGGTGTGTCCAAGAAGGATTTCTGACACTGTAAGTGGACAAGCCAACGAGAGGAGAGGCTATACTGGATCTAGTACTGACTGGGTAGTGGACCTGCTCAGGTGTCAGACCTTTTGGTGGAGAGTATTTTGATGATGGAGACCACAACTCCCTGACCTTTAGCACTGCACTGGCAAGGATATGAGTAGTAAATGGTCAAGTTTTTAAATGGGAAAGGGCTAATTGTGAAGGGATTAGGCAAGAAATGGAGAGAGTAAATTGGGAATAGATGTTCTTGGGGAAAAGCACAAAAGTAATGTGGAGGATGTTGAGGAACCTCAACAGGGAAATGATGATAGGTAAGGGAAAACCTATTGATCTATGAGGGGAGATAGGTAGTTAAGAGGAAGAAGGAAGCATACATGAGGTTTAGGAAGCAAAGACAGGAAGTGATCATGTGATTTATATGGTAGCCAGCAAGAAATTAAGAAAGGACTTTAAGATTCAAGATACTTTTATCGTCATGTAATAAAACAGAATATGTAATATTACATGAAAATTACTTTATCTACCATAAGGCAGACAAAGATCCACTTTCAGCAGAAACTGACCAGTGCCTCTTATGGGGAAAATTCTGGGGAAAATCTCCCCAGAATCACCAAGTATCCATGGATTTTCCTCCAGTGCTCCTGCACCCTCCACAGCCACACAGCCTCTAGTCCAAACCATCAACAATCTGAGCCACAGATCCAAATCTCCGACATCATGAGGAAGCCTTCAGCACCCTTGCATCCTCGTAATCTGGCTCCCATACCTGGTACCCATTCAGCCAGTCACAAGCCAGACTAGCAGTCCGCAGCCTGGGCAAGGCCATTGACCGCAGTCACCAGCAGCCTGCATGGGTTCCTAGCCTCAAGTCACCAAAAGCCAACGTTACAGTAGCTTCGACAGCACCACAATTATTTTTAAGAGAGCTAGAAGTGAGTAGAAGAAAGCTTTGGCAAGTAGGATTATGGAAAATCCCAAGATATTCTATGTTTATGTGAAGAATAGATAAGAGTCGTCATTGGTCTGGTGTCCCTAACAATAGGAGAAAGAGAAGCAAGAGTCACTGAGTGTCTGTGGATTCGCCTCTATGCTCACGCAGCCACACAGACCCCTGTTTGATTTATCGGCAACCTGAGGTCAGCACCTGAGGTCAGCACCCAAGGCCCTTCGGGAGCCCTTCGTGTTCTCAGCATTCTCTCAATTCCTGCCTGCAATATCTGGTTCCCAGGCCTGGATTAACTATTAAGCAAAATAAGCACATGCTTAGGGCACCAAGGGAAGGGGGCACCATAGAGTTTTTTTTTCCAGTGCCTGATTTACCATGGTGCAGTTGCACTAGCACCTCACAAAAATGGGGTCTCCACAATAAATGAAAAAAAATCTACATACGCACGCACGCACGCACGCTATAATTTATATAATTGTGGTGTCTAGTCTGTAAGAAAAGTGAATTTTTAATCCATTATTTCACATTCAGCCTTGTCAGCTAGTCCAGTGGTTCTCAACTTTTTTCTTTCCACTTACATACTTTAAGTATTCCCTATGCCATAGGTGTTCTGTGATTAGTAACGGATTGCATAAGGTGGTATGTGGGTGGAAAGAAAATGTTTGACTCATTATGTGCATGGCTTCATAACTCCAAAGGAAATGGGCCAATGACAATTTTTCTCAAGCAAAATATTTCAGTAACAATTGGGCCTAGAGCAGGGATTCACAACCTTCCCTTCCCACTCTCATACCACCTTAAGCAATCCCTTACTGATAACAGAGCACCAATAGCATAGGGATGACTTAAAGTGATACATGAGACAATGGAAGGGTTGAGGGGGAACCATTGTGGGGTTATGCTTAGGGTATCAGTTGGCCTTAATCTGGCCCTGCTGGTTCCCCTGAGCCTGTGTGGGTCCATTAACTGCTGACCCCATCACTTGTCCATTCCCATGTTCACTGTCCTGTAGGGTTCCTCAGCCACTGAGCCACTCACAGGTCCTCTTCTATGGTTACCATCATGTAGAGACATCTCCCCCTGCATCTCCTTCCCAATGAGTGGTGTTCTGCCCATTTCTGATGCCCTGCACCGGTGCACTTTTCCCTGGAGTCTGTAATGCCTCAGGGCCTCTGCTGAACACGTGCTGCCATCTTGGGCACAGATTCGTGGTTGTAGGATTTTAATTTAAAAGCACCTCCAACTCCTCTAACAGGCTGTTTAATGCCTGTATGAAACCAGCTGGTTGAACACTTCAGAGTAGCATTGAGTTTCTGCTCTCCCAAGTTCACACCAGCATCAGCGCTGCCATTTTTAACCTATGGTTAGGCCTATGTTAGAACTAAAGTCAGATTGCAAGTGCCAAGAGCA
This sequence comes from Narcine bancroftii, assembly GCF_036971445.1. Classification (NCBI taxonomy): domain Eukaryota; kingdom Metazoa; phylum Chordata; class Chondrichthyes; order Torpediniformes; family Narcinidae; genus Narcine; species Narcine bancroftii. The sequence continues at coordinate 35,797,210 of NC_091472.1, forward strand.
TTGTGGTGAGAAAATAATTTGGAGTTGGTTAGATGTTTCAGATGCAAATCAGAAATATATAATTAACAGAATAAAAAAGTAAACCTGGAATTTTACAATAAATGAAGGGCAGCAGGGAGGGTGGAAGGTCATCCTCTGGGATTTTGAATGTTTGTTCAATGTAATCAAGGAAACACAGGAGTAATACAGGAGTACACAAATTGCCAAACAAAAAAAAAGTCAAATGCATCTCGTTTGCCTTCTGCCATCCTGTAATTGTTATCCAACAGGCAGCCGATTAACAATTATACAATAGTGCCAGGGAGCCATCTGTTTCTCCCAAGCCTACTATATTTATCATATGCCACATCTTGTACTATGTTATATAAAATATTACTTTCTGTAATGAAACCAATTTTGATTCTGATTAAGTCAACAGTAGCTCCTTCCATTGGTTTCCAGGTACCAAAGATGATTGGGTAAAAAAAAAAGATTCAATCACAAATAATGAAAAAAAGTCCACCAATAAGAATGCTCTCACAATACCTGAAGTTTTCAGGGTATTCGTTGATGGCCAGGTTCATAACCTCCAAAGATTGTTGATAATGTTTTTGAGCAGAAAACAGAAGTGCCAATAAATGGAGTGAATGTATGTCATCATTCCTGAGTTTAAGGGCTATTTGTAACACTTCAATAGCTTCAGAGATCTATGAAAGAAACAAGAAAAAAAATCAATGTAACTGAAGCAGCAATTAAGTCTACCAATTTCTGGATTATCAAGACCTGCCTTAAAATATGAGAATTAATTTTGTTATTCAATTTGCCTACCATTGTACAATTGGATCCTGGATTTCTTCACCTCCAGACCAGAATCAGTGAGGATTAGTAAGAACATCTCCACAATCACCATTAGTAGTACTGGAGAACTCAGGGCTGCATTCTTAGCCCACTGCTCTACTCACGTTACACCTACGACTGTATGACTCAGTACAACTACACCACCATCTACAAATTTGCTGATAATAACCACAGTGGTGGGCTGAACAAAGAAATGTGATGAGACAGCATATAGGAGGAAGATTGAAAATTTGGCTGAATGGTGCACCAGCAACAATCTTGCACTCAGTGTCACCAAAACTAAAGAGCTGATTGTTGACTTCAGGAAGGTTAAACCAGAGGTAGACAATCCAGTGATCATTGGGGGATCAGAGGTGGACAGGGTAAGCAAATTTACGTTTTTGGGAGTCACTAACTCGGAGGATCTTTCCTGAACCCAACACACTAATGGCATCATGAATAAAACATGTCAGTGCCTTAACATCCTCAGGAGTTTATAGAGGTTTGGTATGACATCAGAAACACTGGTGGAAAGTGTGCAGACTAGCTGCATCACGGTCTGGTATGGGGACACCAATGCCCCTGAACTTAAAGCTCTACAAAAGGTAGTGGACACAGCCCAGGACATCACAGGCAAAACCCTCCTGACAATCGAGAACATCTACATGGAATGCTGCTGTCGGAGAGCAGCAGCAATTATCAAGGATCCACACCACCCAGCACACGCTATGTTCTCGCTGCTGCCATCAGGAAAGAGGTATAGGTGTCACAAGACTCACCAGGTTCAGGAATAGTTGCTACCCCTCCATGATCAGAATCCTCAACGACAAACTCAATCAGGGACTCACTTAAGGACTCTATTGATAAATGCACTTTAATGATTTTTTAAAATTCTCTTTGCATTGCAGTTTGTTTATATTCATCATCTATTTACAGTGCATTTGTTTACATGTATACCTTGTGTACAGCTTTTTTTGCACTACCAATAAGTGGTAATTCTGTGATGTCATGAATGTACTCTGACAATAAATCTGAAATCTGAAATCACTTGTATTTGATTTTACAATCATTCTTCCAAATGCTATTTCCTTCAGCCAATCAAAGCGGAAGAAGTGCTGTCAACAGAGGCATCTTAAAACAATCGGCAAGAGGGGAATTCAGAATATGCTTGATGCCACAAAAAATTCTCTAAAGCAGTGTAAGGAGTTACCCTGTGCAGGGCTGTAACAAGATGTGAATGCATCCTTGTACTTACAAGATAAGAGAGACATTGATGGATTGAGAGGCAGGAAGCTAGCAGGGAAAGGATAGCAACAGTTTTAGTCATTGGACAAGTAATGATATGATGATGTTCTAAGCACGTATCCAAGGGTATAAAAAATCACCATTTTGCTGATAACGGCAGAATGCATTCTCCGACTAACATTGTTAGTCGCAAGTGTTACAATCCGGTAATAAAGAACAAAGAACCCTGATTTCGACTCAGTCTGGTGTTTGTCTCACTCATTCATGAACAAAGCAGACCTAACAGCAGACAGAACCTGAAAGTGCATTGAAACAGTTACTATTTGTTAATTCGTTGAAGATAATAGTCATTAGTATTATAGTTAACTCAAAAATAATGAGCTGCTTCAAGTTTGCATTCAGTGTGGATATGCAGAATTGTTTGGAGGGGCAGAAAGGAAAAACAAGATATATAGTTCAATACTGTGGATTTAATTAATACATAACTCACTGCTATCTTCTCAACAAACTTCACTAAATCTTAATCAGAAATGCAAACTGCATCATTAGCTGTACCTTTTTTAGAAGTAGCATCCAGTAGAGAAATATTTTTGAAAGAAGAGATATCATCTGTGAATCACTGCCAAAATATCCCAATGATATAAATAGTACTGGAGTTTAGAGAAAAATAGAGGAAAATCAAAGTTCTTCAGAAAATGAAGAGAAACATAATAAGAGGACGTATGAAAGACATTAAAAACAATAAAGTGATTATCCTAAGAAAAGAGAATATTGAGGAAATTGTGTTGAAAAGAAAACAACTCTTTTCATAAGATATTGTCACAAGCTGTGAGAAAAATATTTCATATCCTGTTCCCAAGAGGACCTACCTCAATTAATTTGAGATTGAAATGAATCTGAGAGAGTTACTAAATCAGGTACCCAATCAGAAAAGATCTACTCTAAATTATGTATCCATCAGGCCAGTCTCCAGATAGCTGGCAACTTGCCAGATCATACTTGTAAATCCCACTGTACCCAATGCCAAGTAAAACATTCAGCAGCAGGTGATGAGAGGGGTTAGACTATGAAAAACATTAATACACTCTTGCTGGGAATAGTATTTCCCATTTGAGAATACTTGACCTGGCTAATCCTCATGTAATGATCCTGAGATAACTGCTCAAGGATTCCTGATGTGCTATATTTGTCAAAACCAGTTTTGTGTTGGCACAATGTTGTCCAAAGCCACAAAAACCTGACTGCATTGATTAATTTAAGTATGAAAGTATGCGTTGTTTACAAATGATTCATGTTTCTAATTATTGCAGTGAGAAGTTGTCTATCATAAAATAAGAGGGAAAAAAGTTTAAAAAAAATTAAATCCCTCTACATCATCAACTTTATACAGTGACCCTATTTCCTGTGCAGCAAGGATCCACATAGCCAATCAAATACCCCAATTAACACAATCCTGCTGGTGCAAAAGACCAGACTACAAGGGAATCAGGATAACCTGGTAAACTGGATAAGGATTAAAATAAAAACATATTGCTGGAGAAACTCAGCAGGTCAAACAATGTATTTTATTGAGCAAAGATAAGGATGTATAACTGACGTTTCGGGCTTGAGCCCTTCATCAAGGTATGAGCAACATGTAGGCAGGCGTCCAAATAAAATGGTGTAGGGGTAAGAGGAGTACAGTCCCACAGGCAGAAGGTAATAGGCAGATAAGAAAGGGATGGCACACCAGCAAACAGGATGGCTCTGTGAATGGAGGAAAGAAGAGAGGGAGAATGGGGAGTGGGCTAGCAGAAACCAGAAGAGTCGATGTTAATGCCATCCAGTTGGAATTGCCCAGACAGAATATTAGGTGCTGCTCCTCCAATTTATGAGTGGCCTTGATTTGAGAGCACACAAGGCCACGAAGACATGTTAGCACAAGAATGGGGCACTGTATTAAAATGGTTGGCCACTGGGAGATCCCTGTCATTGATGCAGACAGAGTGAAGGTGCTCAGCGAAGCAATCTTTCAGTTTGTGACAAGTCTCTCTGATGTAGAGAAGGCCATAACAGGAGCAGCAGTTGCACTAGATGACTCCCACATATTCACAAGTGAAGTGTTGCTTAACTTCGAAGGACTATTTTGGGCACTAAATGGTGGTAAGGGAGGTGCAGGCATAACTGTGGCACTTAACCTGGCCACAGGGTAAGGTGGCAAGGGGGCAATTGGTGAATGAGTGGATGAGAGATTCAAGGAAGGAGCTTTCCAAACAGAAGGCAGAAAGGGAATGTGTGTCTGGTGGTAGGATTATGTTGTAGGTAATGGAAATTGCAGAGGATAATGTGTTGGATGTGGAGGCTAGTGGGGTGGTAGATGAGAACAAGGGGAATCCTGTTGTTGCTGTTGTGTCAAGGGGCAGAGGGGGCCAGGGCAGATGAGTGGGAAATGGAGGAGATGCAGGTAAAGGTAGAGTTGATGATAGAAGTGGGGAAGCAACGTTTTTGGAAGCTGCAGGGCATCTCGAATGATTTGGATTGGAAGATTTCATCTTGGGAGCAGATACGACAGAGACTGAATTGAGAAAAAGGAATAGAATCCTTGCAGGGGACTGGTTGTGAAGAGGTGTAGTCAAGGTAGTTATGGGAGTAGGTAGGTTTGTAAAAAATATCTATAGGAATCTTTGCTGAGATGGAGACAGCTCAAGAAAGGGGAGAGTGTTGATGGAGATAGATCAAGTGAATTTGAGGTCAAGATGGAAGTTAGCAGCAAAGTGAATATAAAGTTGATTGTGTTGGATTATGTAGGCAAAATCTTCGCTAGGATTCTCCTTAATAGACTAATACCTAGTGTCGCCGAAAATGTCCTCCCAGAATCACAGTGTGGCTTTCGCGCAAACAGAGGAACTACTGACATGGTCTTTGCCCTCAGACAGCTCCAAGAAAAGTGAAGAGAACAAAACAAAGGACTCTACATCACCCTTGTTGACCTCACCAAAGCCTTTGACACCGTGAACAGGAAAGGGCTTTGGCAAATACTAGAGTGCCTTGGATGTCCTACCCCCCCCCCCCTCCACCAAGTTCCTCAACATGGTTATCCAACTGCACGAAAACCAACAAGGTCGGATCAGATACAGCAATGAACTCTCCGAACCCTTCTTAATTGACAACGGCGTGAAGCAAGGCTGCGTCCTCGCACCAACCCTCTTTACTATCTTCTTCAGCATGATGCTGAAACAAGCCAATAAAGACCTAAAAAATGAAGACGGTCTTTACATCCGGTACCGCACGGATGGCAGTCTCTTCAATCTGAGGCGCCTGCAAGCTCACACCAAGACACAAGAGCAACTTGTCCGTGAACTACTCTTTGCAGACGATGCCGCTTTAGTTGCCCATTCAGAGCCAGCTCTTCAGCGCTTGACGTCCTGTTTTGCAGAAACTGCCAAAATGTTTGGCCTGGAAGTCAGCCTGAAGAAAACTGAGGTCCTCCATCAGCCAGCTCCCCACCATGACCACCAGCCCCCCCACATCTCCATCGGGCACACTGAGCTCCAAACGGTCAACCAGTTTACCTACCTCGGCTGCACCATTTCATCTGATGCAAGGATCGACAAAGAGATAGACAACAGACTCGCCAAGGCAAATAGCGCCTTTGGAAGACTACACAAAAGAGTCTGGAGAAACAACCACCTGAAGAAACACACAAAGATCAGCGTGTACAGAGCCATTGTCATACCCACGCTCCTGTTCGGCTCCAAATCATGGGTCCTCTACCGGCATCACCTACGGCTCCTAGAACACTTCCATCAGCGCTGTCTCCGCTCCATCCTCAACATTCATTGGAATGACTTCATCAGCAACATCGAAGTACTCGAGCTGGCAGAGTCCGCAAACATCGAATCCATGCTGCTGAAGACCCAACTGCGCTGGGTGGGTCATGTCTCCAGAATGGAGGACCATCGCCTTCACAAGATTGTGTTCTATGGCAAGCTCTCCACTGGCCACCGAGACAGAGGTGCACCAAGGAAGAGGTACAAGGACTGCTTAAAGAAATCTCTTGGTGCCTGCCACATTGACCACCGCCAGTGGGCTGATATCGCCTCCAACCTTGCATCTTGGCGCCTCACAGTTTGGCGGGCAGCAACCTCCTTTGAAGAAGACCGCAGAGCCCACCTCACTGACAAAAGACAAAGGAGCAAAAACCCAACACCCAACCCCAACCAACCAATTTTCCCTTGCAACCGCTGCAACCGTGCCTGCCTGTCCCACATCGGACTTGTCAATCACCAACGAGCCTGCAGCAGACGTGGACATACCCCTCCATAAATCTTCGTCCGCGAAGCCAAGCCAAAAATATTGTAAAAAGATATGTTTTAAAGGAGATAAATTGTGGGGTTTTTTTTAGTGTAGGTCACAAGCAAACACAAACACTTCACAACACAGATCTCATTTAAAATGCCAGTGCTCTGCTCAAGCCAGACAGTCCAGGCTCCCAGTGCCTTTATAAAGACAATGAAAATTGCTTTGCTGAAGGACTTCACAAGTAGGTGTTAATTAGACATGCTGTGGAGTAATGGATTATTATTTTGGAAAGCAACAGATGAACGGACTCAGAAGAATGGGTCCGGTACCATAGTTGGTCTGAATGCAGTTTGCTGTTCTAAGAGGGTCATATGCTTTTCTCTGAGAGAGAGAGAGAGAGAGAGAGAGAGAGAGAGAGAGAGAGAGAGAGAGAGAGAGAGCGAGAGAGCGAGAGAGAAAATATTAAGTTCTACAGTTCAGCAGCAGCTGAGACTGGAACATGACAACCTGGCAAACTTGTGAAAAAAAAACAGAACAAACTAAAAGAACGGTATTGGCATCAAGGAAAAAGGACAAACAAATTACATATAACCCACGGAGATCAATGAAAACTTCAAGGAATTCTATGAGCAATTATATCGAACTGAGAACGAAGGGAAAGAAGACAAAATAGATGAGTTTCTAGCTAAAATTGAACTACTGAAATTGCAAGAAGAGGAGCAAAACAAATTATCAGTATCAATCTTTAACTTATCACTAGTAACTTAACCTAACTTAAACTCTTTCTAATTCTAAGCGCATGTATATGTAATGTGTATAAGTTCAGAAAAATTATTTGATTCACAGTCCAATCTCACTTCTCACTCCTCCAAGTTCACTGGTTGTAGGCAATTCTTATACTGTGCACAGAATTTAACATTTATGAATCTTCACCAGGCTTTGATGCTTGAAAGGTAAATGGTTACTGCTCAGGAAGGTTCTTGTTAGTTTTCAGAGAGAGATTTGTTGCTCATTGGACACACACAACTGATTCCTTCTGATCAGCCACTTCAGTGTCTTTCCAAAGAAACTTGGCCATCAAAGTTTTCCAGAATATAACCTCTTTCTTTCAGGTCACCACAGAGTTGCTTTCCTGTTTCCCTTATCTCAGGTGTCAGGTGAAATATTATACAGCCAGCCATTTCCTCTTGTATGAACCACAAGGACTTTGAACAGGCTGAACTAAGAACTCACAACCTGTCCTTAAAATAGTATTTTTTCACAAGTCTGCCAGCTTGTCTTGTTCCAGTCTCAGCTGCTGTTGAACTGTAGAACTTAAGATTCTCTCTTTCTCTTTCTCTTTCAGAAAAAGCATATGACCCTCTTAGAACAGCAAACTGCATTTAGACCGACTATGGTACCGGACCCAATCTTCTGAATCCGTTCATCTGTTGCTTTCCAAAACAATAATCCATTAATCCACAGCATGTCCAATTAACACCTACTTGTGAAGTATTTCCATTGTCTTTATAAAGGCACTGGGAGCCTGGACTGTCTGGCTTGAGCAGAGCACTGGCATTTTAAATGAGATCTATGTTATGAAGTGTTTGTGTTTGCTTGTGACCTACACTAATTATAAGAAAATTAAAAGTAACTTTTGTTTAAGTAACCTTGGTGAATTAGTAGGTTCACCTTGGTGAAGTAGTCTTGGTGAATTTCTATTGCTGCTGGGTTTTGGGGTCCTCTGGACCTGTCACAACGGGCTCATCACAGGTGTATGACACAGCCCCAATGACAGCATCAACGTAGCAGAGGAGGAGTTGAGGCGCCTTGCCTGTGTAAGCTTGCAGAATGGATTGCTCCACAAAGCCAACAATAGATAGTCATCACTGGGACTCTTGCGAGTACCCATGACTACTCCTTTCACTTGTAGAAAGTGGGATGCATCAAAGGAGAAGTTATTGAGGGTTGGTAAATTTGTAACTGATGTGTTGAATGTTCTCAGTTGTTGAATGTAACATTTACAATCAATGCACCTGCTTTCAAAGGTACACAGACACATCATTCTTCTTGCTGCCAACAATCACTGGATACTGAAGTGATGGGAGGGGGCTAGGATAGTGCTTCCAAAGGATTAGATAGACATTAACAAGCATTTATTTTTTGAAAACTTTAGACGAGAACTGGTGTTACCAGGTCAAACGAAATTTGAGATAGTAATTGCTGATAAAGGAAAGAAGGGGTTTATTTTGAAAATGTATATGTTATTGCAAGAAAAGATGGACAAAATTGATATATATATAAAGCAAAGGATAAGTGGGAGAAAGACTTGGCTATTACTTTGTCTTGGGAAGAATGATCAAATATGTTTGTTGATAATGTTACGAAATTACTTAATGTGAGATATAATATGGTTAATTATAATTTTATGCATCAATTGTATTTAACTCCAGAAAAGTTGAAGAAATATGGCTTTAGTTCATCAGATTTGTGTTTTAGATGTGGGTCATATGCATTAGGTCATATGCATTAAATGGTAGGCTATTGAGATGTGCAGAGCAACAAAGGGATTTAGGAGTTATGGTAAATAGTACCCTCAAGGCTGATACTCAGGTAGATGGTGTGGTGAAGAAGGCATTTGGAATGTTGGCCATAAATCGGAGTATTGAATTCAAGAGTAGGGAGGTTATGATGAAATTGTACAAGGCATTGGTGAGGCCAAATTTGGAGTACTATGTACAGTTTTGGTCACCAAATTATACGAAAGATATAAACAAAATAGAGAGAGTACAGAGAAGGTTCACAAGAATGTTGACAGGATTTCAAGGTTTGAGTTACAGGGAAAGGTTGTGCAGACTAGAGCTTTTTTCTCTGGAGCGTAGAAGATTGAGGGGGGACTTGATAGAGGTGTTTAAGATTTTAAAAGGGACAGACAGAGTAAACGTGGATAGGCTTTTTCAATTAAGAGTGGGGGAGATTCAAACTAGAGGGCATGGTTTAAAATTGAAGGGGGAAAATTATAAAGGGTACATGAGGGGAAATTTCTTTACGCAAAGGGTGGTAGGGATGTGAAATGAGCTTCCGGCAGACGTGGTTGAGGCGGGATCATTAGTTACATTTAAGGATAGACTGGATAGTTACATGGAGAGGAGAGGACTGGAGGGGTATGGACCGGATGCTGGTCAGTGGGACGAGGAGGGTGGGAATTTGTTACGGCATGGACTAGTAGGGCCGAACTGGCCTGTTCTGTGCTGTAAGTGGTTATATGGGAAAAGACAGGTACTTTTTTGCATTCTGTTTGGGTATGTGGAAAAGTTAAACATTTTTGGGAAAAAGTTATAAAGTTTTTGAAAGATTTATTAAAAATGGATCTGCAATTAGATCCGATGATGTATTTACTGGGTTACATGAATACATTAATGACAGGATAAACCACAATTAGCATTTATACGATCAGGGTTAGCTGCAGCAAGAAAATGTATAGCTATTATGTGGAAAAATGATGTGGAATTGAATATACAAAGATGGCATAGTGAATTGCAATCGTGTTTGTATTTGGAAAAAATAACTTATAATTTGCAAAATAATTATCCTTTTTTTGTTAAGATGTGGAGTTTATATTTAGAATATATGGATATGGATGTTAAGTAAATGATATGTAAAGGGTTGGGACATCAAACATATACTATTAAATAACTGGAAAAAATTTTTCTTAGCTCCGAAGTGGGATGGGTGGGATGGGATAGTTTAGGTGGGAACTGGGGCGGGGAGAGGGTGGTAAGGGTTTTTTTAATTGTTGTTATTTTTTTAACATTTTATGTTTTTTAAAATCTTTAAATAAAATTTTCAAAAAAAAGTTTGCTCCTTTGGTCTGAAGGAAAAGAGGCAGTCTCTCTCCTTGACTATGGAATTCTGGTGACCCATCTATTGCAGTGGTGAACACCACTAGACAAGAATGGTGCTGAGGCTACAATGTCAAAAAACCCGACATAATTGGTAAAATGAACAAAGCACATGTGAGGTTTTCTTGAAGTTACAATATCCTTTTCACACTGGCTAACCAGTAAATTGGCTGTTCAATGAACTGATTAAATAAGCAATTTTTGCTGTTCACATTGGACCACTGTTAACTGGTTCTTTGCATCCTTTCACACTCACCATCAGTCACATATCCTCCACTGGACCTGCCTTCCCACAATTCTGTGCAGCAGAGAAACCCCTACATGAGTGCTCTGTGAATACAGCCCTTTCTCTGCTGCGCAGAATTCTGGAAGGGCAGGTCCACCATCTCTCTCTCTTTCACAGACATATCTATCTATCCTTGATTGTTGTAAATATCCATTTCATTGCTTGGGACAGTGGTGTGTGTGTGTGTGTGTGTGTGTGTGTGTGTGTGTGTGTGTGTGTACACACATGTATTTCATCCCTGCTGTGACTTTCCCATGGTCTTTATAAATTGTGCACTTATGTGTTTTATTGCTGCTACCTTTTTCCCCACGGTCCTTTATAATTGTGTTATAATTAGGCATAATTAACTTTGTTTAAATACATGCTCATAATACATTGATCAGGATTTAGTAAATTGAATATAAAGTTTATACCTTTGTAATCATTTGTTTCCTTCACATTTATGCACTCATGCAAAAACATCATCAATGCGTCTCTACTTTTTTTCCTGGATAGCTTATGTCCCTTTCATACTGGGCAAATTGGCACAGAGTCATCAGATGATCCTGGGGATGATACACCCTACCAGGACAGCCCATCCCTGGGGTGATTTGACGCCTGTGTGCCAATTTGCCAGCGTTCATATTACCCTTTAACTGGAATATTGGCTGTTAATGACTAGGATAAGGTGCCAGTGTGAAAGAAGCCAATAGGTCAGAGATTTTGATTTATGACATGGAAAGCAATTCAAGTGCTAATCCTTTAAATAGGTTTATGGGGAAATGAAATTAGGAAAACTGACCGCTCTCTGAGCAAGTAAGAACACTTGACACCTGTGAAGCTGAAAATCTCACTGCAGATATATTTTGTATGTTGCCACAGCAGTCGATATAATTTAAGGGAAGCACCTTTAGTGTAGCGGTTAGCACAAGTCTATTTTTGTGTTGTGACCCGGGTTCAAATCTGCTGCTGTCTATAAGGAATTTGTACATTCTACCCATGCCCGCCATGGGTTTCCTCCAGGTTTCCTTTTATGTTCCAGAGACACTCAGGGTTTGTAAGTGAATTGGTCTCATGGGAGTATTTGGGCTAGAAGGGCCTGTTATCGTGCAGTATCTCTAAATTAATTTGGTGGATTTTTCTTGGAATAACATGCTAGGCAGAATAAAAAACGTGCCAAAAATTATAGTGATGTGCTAAAGCATCCTCAAATATATGCACAATGACTTTAATCCTAGCTATCCAAATCTTCAATTGCACTGTACCCTTGTTAGAGATGTGTTTATACATTTCCATCCCAGTATCTTCTTTCAGTTAACAATTTTGGAAGCTTACAAAAACAGAACAAACTGTCAAACAACTACCATTTACGGCATCTGCCAGAAGCTGCAGTTAATGTTATACCAGCTTCCTTTTGGAAACATGCATCTTGGCCCAAGATTATTTTACAGTGAACATTTTAATTGGGTTTTTTTTTTTCCACACACTCCACTATTATATGCTGCCACTGAAGTTCATGTGCAAAAACGCATGGTCTGATATTTTGGATGATAAAGTGTTTTCTCTAACCATTGCTGATAGATTGAACTAAATAATTTCTAGCTGGCAGTATCTATAATTTTCAGGCCAGATAGAAATGACAAGTTTCATACTCTCTTTCATAACCAGATAGTTTAGTAAATAAATTATTTCTTCCTATCAGACTTAATCTTAAATATGATGTTTCAATGGAACTCCACACCAATCAGTTTTAACTCTCCTATTTTAGTGATCCTGATGACAAAATTCACCAGACTCAATTTAATCGCGATTAAAAAAAACACTGACCATACATTACAAATGATATTTCAGAATCAGAATTAGGATTTATTGTCATGAACAAGCCATGAACTTCAATGTTTTGCAGCAGCGTCACAGAGAAAACGTTCATATTATAATCATCTTACAAAATAATATCACTAGCATTCCACAAAAAGTAATGCAATACCTTTGGTTCATTGATCATTCAGGAATCTGATGGCAGCGGGGAAGAAGCTGTCCCTGTGCCATTAAATGCTCATCTTTAGGCTCCTGTACCTTTTCCCCGATGGTAATAAAGTGAAGGCCTCGGTGGTGGGGGACTTTGAGGATAGAGGCTGCTTATTTCTAATATTGTCAAACAGGTTTATTTAATTGAAAACAATTTTGTTTCCAAGTACTTTGATTGTCAATTTCACTTGACCTGAGAAAAATGCAGCTTAAATTATAGAGTCTAGGAATTTATGTGTGTATGATCGACAATGAGATAGACAACAGACTCGCCAAGGCAAATAGCGCCTTTGGAAGACTACACAAAAGAGTCTGGAAAAACAACCAACTGAAAAACCTCACAAAGATAAGCGTATACAGAGCCGTTGTCATACCCACACTCCTGTTCGGCTCCGAATCATGGGTCCTCTACCGGCACCACCTACGGCTCCTAGAACGCTTCCACCAGCGTTGTCTCCGCTCCATCCTCAACATCCATTGGAGCGCTTACACCCCTAACGTCGAAGTACTCGAGATGGCAGAGGTCGACAGCATCGAGTCCACGCTGCTGAAGATCCAGCTGCGCTGGATGGGTCACGTCTCCAGAATGGAGGACCATCGCCTTCCCAAGATCGTGTTCTATGGCGAGCTCTCCACTGGCCACCGTGACAGAGGTGCACCAAAGAAAAGGTACAAGGACTGCCTAAAGAAATCTCTTGGTGCCTGCCACATTGACCACCGCCAGTGGGCTGATAACGCCTCAAACCGTGCATCTTGGCGCCTCACAGTTTGGCGGGCAGCAACCTCCTTTGAAGAAGACCGCAGAGCCCACCTCACTGACAAAAGGCAAAGGAGGAAAAACCCAACACCCAACCCCAACCAACCAATTTTCCCTTGCAACCGCTGCAATCGTGTCTGCCTGTCCCGCATCGGACTTGTCAGCCACAAACGAGCCTGCAGCTGACGTGGACTTTTTACCCCCTCCATAAATCTTCGTCCGCGAAGCCAAGCCAAAGAAAAGAAAATGGTGCTGAACAGGAAACAAGCAAGTTTTTTTTTTTACAGGCGATCCAGGAATCAATGTTCTTATAGCATGACCTATGATACATTGTGTTCATAAAGTTTCAGGAATTTTGGGCCATCAGCATAGATAACGATGAAGGGCTCAAGCCCGAAATATTAGTAATGTATCTTTATCTTTCCTCTATAAAGTACACTGCTTGACCTGCTGAGTACATCCAGCATTGTGTTTTTATGGTGTCTGCAGACTTGCGTGTTCTACTAGAGGTTGCCTCATTACATACATTTAAGACAGTAGGGGAATTGAGGGCTAAGGGGAAAAGGCAAATAGGAGGAACTGAGTCAATGCCCAGATGAATCTTGGTGAATGGTGCAGCAGGTCCATTGGCCAACTCTTGCTCCCATTTCTCATATTCTTATGCATAATTACACAGAAACTGCAAATTATCTATTAAGTCATGCAATGAGCACCAGGTTTAAACCACAACTCTCCACCCCCAATCACAGCTGGAGTTCTTAAAGTCTCAAAGTGGTGGGAATTGCCACTTCAAATAATAGAGCCAATTTCAGTAAAAAAAAGGGAACACATACAAAAGAGATTTGTTCTGATAAAGGGACCGAGTCCTGAAACATGAACATTTCCTTTTTCTCTTTCCTCAGTTGCTACCTGACCTGCTGAGCTCTCCCAGCATTTTCTGTTTTTGGATGTAGCTATTTTGGGCAAAGATCAATGTGGCTATTCCCCTCTCCTCAAATCAGAGAAAGGCAGTGGATTATCTGGGACACCCAAAGCATCAGAACCACTGATGAAGATTCCATGGCTTGGTTCCCTGAAAGTGTCTCAGGCAAGGATAAGCAACTTAACATATGCCAGAGTGGGCCTCACTGGCAGAGGGCTGTTCTAGCATGAGAGACCAACACTATCCTTCTGTGCATATAAAACAGAAAATATTACAGCTGCTGTTGCAAGACCAGTAACAGCAACAATCAGTTGCTTGAAAGACAACAACATAATTTAATATGGAGTTCCATAAACACAGGAATGCCAAGGGCTTTCTGGGTCAAGGATTCAGTGCTTAAAATATTGCTTGAACTAAAACTTTGTCTTAGCAGCAAAGAATTGTATACAATTGCACAAACATGTACCATAATAACTGGAGTACCAACCTGCCTGTTGATCGCCATCTGTAAAGAAAGGTATAGGGCAATCCGATGATCATCAGAATCCAAACTGTGGGCTCTGAAATGATGGTACACAGAACCTTGATAAATTATGATGATAAATAAAACCATACGATAAAAAAAATACAAAGAGGAAAACAATTAATCAACATGAAATGTTCACTTCTTCTGGTTTAATTTAATGATGTAATAAAACCTGGAATTTGAAAAACCTCAGTAACATAGCAACAATTTTAAGATTATTTAATTACATTAATAATATTTTTACATGACCCCAGTGACATGTTTAACTTTTGTTTAAGTATAGCCTAGCTGCCTATATTTTGTACTTAATGTTAAATTTAAATTGGTCATCCTTAGAACTCCAAAACTAAATATTAGAGTTAATGTCAGTATGGTGTGTCTGACTCATTTCCATTTAACAAAGGCACATAAATGTAAATATAGACAAACCAAAAATAGCATCAACAAAAAATAATGCCATGCCCCTCCCTCCATCCCCAAATACATGCTGATGAAGAACTGGATATATACTACTTCCTGAAAATAACAGAATCTCAAAAAAAGGTTTTGTTGTACTAATTGTGTTTCCTGAAGCCAGCTTTTACCTCCACTCATTTTGTTCGTTTTTCACTCTCTTTCAACTGCCTTTCTTTCTTTAAAACAATACTGCTGAAACCATTCATTAAAGAGAGAAAAAAAACCTGATCTCAAGGATGTCACTTTGGAGTGACCACAAACACCTAACTCTCTACACAGTAAAAAAGAATTCACAGCCAACACACCAACTTTAAAAAAAATACAAGTGATACTGCTGGAAATTAAAATTTTGCTGTAAAGATCTTTGTTAGGAGCCCAGAGGACCCTCAAAACCCAGCAGCAATAGAAATTCACCAAGACAAATGGTTACTTAAACAAAGGTTGTTTTTATTATCTTTAAACATGAAAACAGAGTCACACTTTAACTTATCACGATGGACTTAACTAACCTAACTTAACCCCCTTCTAATTCTAAGTGCACGTGTATGTAATGTGTGTGTAAGTTCAGAAAAATTCTTTGATTCACAGTCCAATCTCACTTCTCATTCCTCCAAGTTCACTGGTTGCAGGCAATTTTTATACTGTGCACAGAATTTAACATTTATAAAGTTCACCAGGCTTTGGTGCTTCAAAGGTAAATAGTTACTGTTCAGGAAGATTCTTGTCAGTTTTCAGAGAGAGAGATTTGTTATTCCAGGACATCCACAACTAATATACTTCCATCAGCCATTCCAGTGTCTTTTTGAAGAAACTTGCCCCCTCAGGGTTCTCCAGATGATAACCTCTTTCTTTCAGATCACCACAGAGTTCTTGTTTTGTTTCTCTTATTTCAAGTGAATGAACCACAAGGGCTTTGACCAGAATGAACTACACACTCACAACCCATCTTCCAAATGGGTTTTTGTTTTCCACAAGCTTGCCAGCTTGTTCTGTTCCAGTCCCAGTTGCTGCTGCTGACTGTAAAACTGCAGAACAAATCTCTCTCTCTCTCTCTGAGAAAGAAAGCCTATTTTACTCTCTCTGCTTGCAAAACCACATGTCCCTCCTAAAACAGTAAGTTCCCCTCCAGACAGTCTGCAGCTCTGACAAGTTCTTTCATCTTTTGCCCTTTTGTAAACAACAATCCATTAGTGAAGTCTCTTGGGCACTTTCCAAAGCTTTTGCAAAGGATCTGGGGCCGATATGTCTAGCATTAGCAGAGCTCCCGTATTTTAAATAAGATCTGTTTTAAAGTGTTTGTATGTGACCTACACTAAAACTTGCCCCAATTTATCTCCCAAAAACATATCTATATATACAAACACTGCATAATCTGTCACACCTTGAATGGTCATCTTCCCATTATCTTTGAAAATGCAGTCAAAATTATGAAGTCCACTGATGTCAACAAAAGAATACTAAACTGAGGGAAACAAAGCAACCAACAATGTGAAACGATTGCTAATAACAAGAGCATTTCATGTTATTGCATCATTTGCCAAACAATCATTATGCACTCAATTTCATCATCCAAAATCAGTTGGGCCATGAATCATTTCCAGGCAAACCATCTATGCAGAAACAAATCAACCCAAAATTCTCTTACACAGTCTCTCTGCTCACAGGCTTTTAATCATGATAAACAGCTTGCAAAAACTCAAACTTTCCTGATACTGATAAACAGATTTGCTGGAGGGACTCAGCAGGTCTTGAAGAAGGGCTCAGGCCTGAAACATCAGTAACTTATCTTTACCTTCTATGGATGTTGCACGACCTGCTGAGTTTCTCCAGCATTTCTGTGTTTTCACCAAAATCACAGTATCTGCAGACTTTTGTGTTTCACCCTAATTACTGATAAAATGTTCTTATCCATGAACTTTACATAATTGGATGCTAGCAGGTAAGGACTTGGATAGTAAAATAAATATTGAAGTTTAAAAGATTCTTTTTATGTCAAACTAGAGATCGCTGTTTCCAAAATCAGGCAAACCTGCAGAATGCATGTGGTAAATGTTAACAGAAACCTGTATCGATATTGATTAATTGTAAAATGACTGAGTTGTTTTCCTCCGATTTCATTCTCCACTCACATAGAAACATTACAAACATGTTGTCTGCATCAATTTGAAAACAACTCAGAAAATTTAAAATAATACCACAGATACTATAAATCTGAAATAAAATTTTAAAATGGTGTTTTTTGTCTTGTCAAAGAATATTTGTGGAAACAGAAAATGTTTCAAGTTCATCTTATAACTAAGCATCCCAGACATGAAGCATTAATGGTTTTTCTTTTCACAGATGGCATTATATCTGCTGAGTTTTCCAGCATTTTCTGTCTTTACCTCTAGTCTATTTCCTTACTTCTAGTACTGATCTTGAGGCCTCCAGGTCATTGTTCATCTGGGGAACATCCTAACATATTTATATGTTGATGATTACTGCTTCTACCATCCTTCATGAAGAGAGTTCCAGACCTCTACCATCAACCTTTGGGTGAAAATCATTTCATCTCATCCGTCCACAACGCTATTACAATGCCAGTGACCTTTGTTTGAATTTGGGGCAGTCTGTAAGGAATATGAACATTCTCCTTGTGTCTGTGTGGTTTAATTGCTTCATTGGTGCAGGTATAGGAGTGCTAGGCTTGGTTCTGAACTTTTGTTCACCTTTGGTCTCTGTAGTTACCATTTTTCAGCATGAAGACCGAAGTTGTGCCAATGAAAGTCAAAGAAAAACAAAAATACAACAGTAAGGATCATTGCCCAAACCTTAGGATTACCAAAAACAACAGTTTGGAATATCATTAAGAAGAAAGAGAGAACTGGTGAGCTCCATAATCGCAAAGGGGCTGGTATTCCAAAGAAGACCTCCACTGTTTATGACAGAAGAATTCTCATCATAATGAAGAAAAATCCCCAAATGTATGTTCAACAGATCAGAAACAAACCAGGAAGCAAGTGTGGATATGCCAATAACTACTGTCCGCAGAAGACTACATAAACAGAAATACAGTTCAAGATGCAAATCATGGAAAAGATTCCTTTTACGCCTCCACTCTTTGCTCTTGCCATCACTCTGATTCAGTTTAATCTTGGTCTCATCTGCCCAAAAGACCTTTTTCCAGAATTCTGCAGCTTTTTTTAAATACATTTTGGCAAATGGTAATCTGGCCATCCTTTCTGTGGCTAACTACTGGTTTACATGTTGCAGTTATTTTCATGAACTCTTCTGCTGCCAACAGTTATTGACATAACCAACCTGCCTCCTGAAGATTATTTCTGACCTGTCTGACATACGTTTGGAGATTTTCCTTCAATATGATCAGAATTTATCTGTCATCAGCGGTGGACGTCTTCCTTGGAATACCAGTCCCTTTGTGATTACTGAATTCACCAGTACATTTTTTTTCTTATTGATGTTCCACACAGTTGATTTTGGTAATCTTTAGGTTTGGGCAATGTCTTTTCTTTCTCAGACTTCTTTTAACTCACTGGCACAACTTTGATCTTCGTGTTGAAAATCTAGAATGTGTACTTTAATTGCAAGTGAATTGTTTGATTATAAATTTAAAACTGTGGAGCACAGAGGCAAATAAAGGATAAAATTATCTTTGTCTCAAACATTATGGAAGGCCCTATACTTTTTTTAGCCAAG